>NW_022631058.1:4837112-5400059 GCF_010015895.1 Lontra canadensis | reverse complement strand
CTTCTTCTTCTTCTTCTTCTTCTTCTTCTTCTTCTTCTTCTTCTTCTCCTCCTCCTCCTCCTCCTCCTCCTCCTCCTCCTCCTTCTATTCTCTATCTTTCTCCCTGTCTTTATGGATTATGTACATAATTCTTTTGAGCTTTTTGTGGTATGATACCCTACTTGCAGAAACATTTTTTATATTTTAAAAAAGGTCCTATAAGAAATGAATATTTTTATCTAACAAACTGTTAACTACCCTAATAAAAGGGGGAAAATTAATCTCTTTTTGACCTAATTCTGATTATCTAGCCATTACAAAGCATACAGAGACTTAGAGTGTTGACCAAATTTTTCATGTCAATTCTGAAGTTTGTGTCATCAGGTAGAGTAGAATTTTCTCTCTTAAAAACAAACAAACAAACAAACAAACAAAAAAACCACCCTCAATATATATTTACTCAGCTCTCTTATATTTATGTTGTTTTTCCTATGCCTTTATAGTGGTGTGAAACCAAGGAGGACATATAAATAGTAGGTAAAGGACACAAAGAGTGATACAGAATCATGCTAAGTGAAAGGATTTTTATGTTTTGGGTTTTAAAGAAAAATACAGTATATTCTTAGAAGAATAGGTTCATATGTAAAATATTAATAACATTTCTTAATAACAATGAGGAACTAGAAGCTTCTTTTTACATTTCAGTCTTAAAACCATTTGTGTGTAACTTCACACCTAAAATAAAAATCATAAATTTTCTACTATCACTAACACCATAAAACAGGAATGTTAATTACATTTGTACTTTCAGTTCTACAAAACAGTAATTCCTTCCACTCTGAAGATATGCCAAGACCACAAGAATCTGAATACCACAGAACACCTGCAAACCAGGAAAAAAGGAAACAAGAATTCCAAAGGTCAGAATTTTCTTTATTTGGCTTTTTTGCTGTGAAGTATGTGTGAGTAGTGTTTGTTATTTCCTTAAATGGCAACATTTTTAAATATACGACATTAAAAACATGTAAAGCTACACATTCTAATTACAGAAGGCCAGAATTAATATTAAATGTCAGTAAATATAGAATAAAACATAGCATTATAGGTGTATATTGGGGTCTCTTTAAATTATTGAGATTTTTTAAAAAAAGATTTCTTTAATTCATGTATTGTGATAAAAAAGAGTTCAGTGACTTTTCTGGATAATTCTAGAAAAGCAGAATGTAGTTTAAAGGTCACAGTTGTGAAGCTAATAGCAGTGGAAAGAACGGGAGCTGAATCTTAATGCGTTCACGTGTGTGCGTGTGACCATGCACACACACGCACACTAATGCAGAAAATGGGAGAGAAGAGAGGATTTTTTTTTTCTTTTTAAGAACCATCTCCATGGATACATTTTGTCCCCACTTTCACTCTCAAAGCCTTGGTGAAAGATAGCTTCAAGTTGGATAATTGAACCAACCGGAAAGAGAAGGTGAGGGAGCCTGGCTATAAATCACAAAGAACCAGCAGGAAATTAAATCAAAGTGATCCATAGGACCTCAGAAGAAAGCAATAATGATAAAACACATTTTTAAAATTCTACACTGTTTATAAGTAACTTTACCAATGCAGGTCACATTATTCCTCTGTAAAATGGAAATAATGAAGCTATAATGAATGCATGGGAAAAATACCTAACCCAGTATATCTAGTATGCAGTAAATGCTCAGTAACTAATCACTACAAGACAACAATAATTATAGTTAGTAGCAATAGTAATAATAATACACTATAAAATATATTCAGATTTCTGTTTTATTTATTCTTCCAGAGAAACCTTTGAAATATGTATTTTTCACTTAGTATTTAAGACAGTAAAAGTGACTTGGATAAAAATCATAAATTTATAAATTATTTTTATAAATTATATTCTTTACTAATTACAGGTAATAGAATATAGGTCTCCTGACCCCCCTATGCCATCTCTTTTTACCCTTTCCCCTTCCCAGCTGCTTCAGAGAGGTTATTACCTATATTGTCATGAACCCAAGTTTCAGTTCCTTAAATCATTGTTATTTAGAGTGTCTTCCCATTCCAGCAGCTTCAGAATCACTGGGAACAGGTCAAGAAAATAATCGCAGGCCCACCCCAGACCTACTGAATCATAGTCTGCATTTTAACCAGATCTATAAGTAATCCGTATATGCATTATAGTTTAAGAAGTGCTGCCTTAGAACCCTCAAACCAGGCTGTGCCCAAGGAACTTAAAAAAAAAAAAAATTGATATCCAGAATCCGTTTGGACTAACTATATCAGAATTTATGGAGGTGGGCAAAAGATTAGGGTTTTGTGTTGTTGTTATTGTTGATGATGATGATGTTTTTAAGTGCTCCAGCTCCCCAGTCACTCGCATGTATAGCCTGTGGTCCTTGCAAGTGGGTGGCTTGAAAGGAAATATAAATGTGGAAAGGATGTTGAACACTTACAAAATAGTTACCTCGTTAAGTCCACTTCAATAATTCAAAGGGGGAAAAAAGAAAGAAAGAAAGAAAAAATTCAAAGGGAACAGGAAAGAATCAAACAGAACTGATAATTCCAGTGCACCAAAAACAGAGTATAAACGCAAGGCTTTGTATATAGCTGAGTCCCTCTTCCTGCTTCATTTTCTGGCATTCACTCCAGGTATCCAGGTTCCCAGACCTACGACCTTCTTGCTAAGGTTTTCAGTCAACCTCTTGGTGAGATGAGATGACATTTTCTCTTTTCCCTGAATCCCTATTTCTCTCACAGCTGATTTCTACTGCTCTGTTTCAGCCAAAAGGCCATCTCTGACCCATTGCACTTGTTGAAATCAGGTTCCCCAGCCTTTTAATTTTTTTTTCTTTCCTTTAGAATGTCTACCAGCATTTTAATTATGAATTCATTCATGTGACTACTTACTTCTCATTAAACCAAAATTGCCACAAGGGCACAGGCAATGTTGTCTGTGTTTGGAGTATAATTACAAGCAAGAATTTAACTACCTTACTGAAATATCAACATGATTGGGCTAAGGTACAGGTACAAGAACATTCACTCACACATTAGTGTAATTAAAAAAATATAAAATACTCAAATTTTTATTAATAAAGGAATAGTTAACTTATAGTGCTAAACCTAAAGGAACCCAACCCAATCATTAAAATGGAGGAAGTAGATATATATGAATGATTGTGAAAGATTTCTGTTCTTACAATACTTTTTAAAAAGCAAGTTGCATAAAAATTTGTAAGATACGGTTCTATTTTATGTTTATAATGTGTTACATTTTTCGTAAATGAATGTGTGCATGTGCACACAGGTACACACACTAGACATTTTCCCTCAGGCATGCTGGTTTACTTTCTGTCCCTTGTATCTGCCGGCATTCTTTGTACCTTGGGGCCATTGTAGTTGTACCTAAAGAATAATATTCTTTCCTTCCTTTCGTTGGTGAACTCCTGCTTATCGTTCAGATCTTAGCTCCTTGCTAAAGTCAGTGTCTTCCCTGACACTCCTAATTAACTGACACTCCCCTCATAATATGTCCCCATGAGTGCCTCTCCTTTGTTGCACTAATCCTGTCATTTTACTGTCATCCCTATGACTCTTGAGGGGGCACATTTATCTGTCCCACCAAGTGGAATCTCTGGGAGGTTGCTGTGTGTGGTTTCAGAGTGTAGCACAATGTCCGGCATTACACAGAATCAAAACTTATTATTTAAATAAAATTTATAAATTAGTGAATTCTCATTCTCCACCTTATGTATTGAGAAACCTCATCTCTGAATAGTTAGGCAACTTTCGCAGAGTATTTATCTAATAAGTAGCAAGCCAGAATGTAAAGTACATTTGACCTCACTCTCCAACTTGTGCTTTCAACAAGTATTACCAAGTTCAAGTTTCAAAATCAGATTTTACTAAAATGAAAATACCAAACCCAGGAAGCACTGCAGCAAGCACTCTGTGTTTCTCAGAGACATCTCAATGAGACCATTGCTGTTATACCCTACATGAGGAGGAGGGGGAAGGAGCACGAGAATCTTCTTATCCACTGACGATCAAAGAACCACAATTGGAAATTCTTTCATTGATAAATTACATAATTTTACACTGCTTTATAAGACTTTGTGATTTGCCGAAGCCAAAAGTTCTGATAGATTTCTGTCCATGACTAATGCTTTGTTTCAGTGAGAGACTGTATTCTCACCTATATCAGAAATTCAAACATGTTCATTTCCGATGGGCAGTTAGGACTTCATTTTTTTATTTTTATTTTTTTAAAGATTTTATTTATTTATTTGACAGAGATCACAAGTAGGCAGAGAGGCAGATAGAGAGAGAGAGGAGTAAGCAGGCTCCCTGCTGAGCAGAGAGCCCGATGTGGGGCTCGATCCCAGGACTCTGGGATCATGACCTGAGCCGAAGGCAGAGGCTTTAACACACTGAGCCACCCAGGCGCCCCAGGACTTCGTTTTTTTTTTTTTTTTTTTTTTTTTTAAAGGTGGAGACTGAGTTAAAAATGGAAAATCACTGCACTTAGAATTAAAGCAAGTTCCATTATGAATCTGTTGATATTTATGTCCTCTTTAGCACAACCTGTAGATTTGATTTCTAAACAGGTAATAAGGGGCACCTGGTTGTTCAGTCCATTAAGCCTCTGATTCTTGGTTCCTAAGATCCATGAGCCCCGCCTCTCTCCCTCTTTCTCTCTCTCAATCGCTCCTCCCTCTCACCACTAGCTGGTCTCTCTTCTCTCTCATGCACATTCTCACTGTGCTCTCTAAAATAAATAAATAAATATTTATTTATTTATTTTAGATAAATTTAGATAAATTTAGATTTATTTATAAAGAAATAAATAAAATCTTTAAAAAAATGTGTTATAAGCAGGTATTGACCCTAGGTAGGTATTAGAATGGAGTGGTAGAGGCAGTCATTCAAGATGAAAACATTCTACTGTTTCCTTAAGATTGAGAGAAATACTACATTAAAAAAATATATAGATATAGCAATACCATTAATATTTTCACATAAGCCTTCATCACCTGCCCCCCAAAAATTTGGCTTAGAAAATGCCCATTAAGATTTGAATATAATAGGATTTGAGCAAGACTTCCAAGAATGCTACTTTCAAAGTTTATTTTATATTCATATATACATATGAAATTATATTAACATCATATAAATTATATATCATATGAATTATAAAACCATTATATGAATTATAGTTATATGTGAAATTGCTTATAAGGCTTGCAGTGTTTTCTTTTGAATATTCTCAATGGTAGTAAATTGATTCCAGAAAATCAGTTCCACTCTGGAAGTTTAGGCTTTGTCTGTGAATATATCTAGCTAGCTAACTGTCTCTACACACACGCACATACACACACCACACACACAAACTTTACATTCACACATATACATATATACATATATACATAAACATATATATGTATAAGCTCATATCCTCTCTCTGTATGTAGGTATGTGTGCTTATTTGCGTGCGTGTGCGTGTGTGTGTGTGTGTGTGTGTGTGTGTGTATATATATATATATATATATATATAATTTCTTTGAAAGGTCATTGTTACCCAGCTGAAGAAGAATTGGATTTTGAAACAGAGGACTCACCTCTTCTCTTAGCTCAAGGGCCCGAGGACACCCGATATAAATCACTTCCTGCTTCCTCCTTTCCTTGCTTTCTTCATCTGATAATTAATGACATGGAACTAAGTGACTCTTCAGTTCTGATATTCCCTAGTTTTTCTCTTTTTTCCCCCTCTTACCACTCAGCATACTTAAAGTACATTTTTTTCCCCCGAGATTTGAATTGATCTATATCTTATGAGGAGATAGTTTTGTTTATAATTAGCCATGACTGTTATTCTATGTCTAAGAAATGAGACATGGGAAAGGTACCCAGCTGTCTTTTGTACTTCAGATGTCTCTTACAGCATGACATTTTGATAAATTAAAGTGTAAATGAATCAAAGGTAGACTTTGTAGTCTTTAAAATTCACATGGGTTTGCATACTAGGAAAGATCTGTTTTAGTGTGCTATTCTTAAAACATTTGAAAAAATAATATGACATCTGTCAAATATCAAATGGAGCAGTGTGTCTTCAGAAGGGTGTGTGTAAAGACAGGACTACATTTACATGCATACATATTATAATAAAATCATAAAATAGACTTTTTACTAAAAGTACTGGAAATTCTATGTCCAAGGAATATTTGATCCTTCAAAGTAGTCACCATGGGAGGCTCTAAACTTATCCCAATCAGATTGTCATTGCACAAAACAGATCAGGAATTTCTTTTTAGAATTGCTTACAGTGTTTTCTTCTGAATATTCTCAGTGGTGGTAAAACTTTGTTACAGAAAATCAATTCCATCCCTAAAGGTCAGTCCAAATACGATTTGAATTGGTGTGAAATTTGGCATAATGCCTGTCTGCTTAGTCCTCACTGAAGAACTTATTCCTGGCAGCAGCAGCAGCAGAAGTATCTCATTATAAAGCTTTTTCACTTATAAGATGGCCCCATGGCATGGATCCCAAATGTCATGTTCTGATAAGCCCCATTTGTCACATTGGTAAAAAATTAAATGCACGTTATGCTTTAAATTTGAAATGGGGACACAGTGGAATGTGAGAAATACTTCTTTTCAATTTGGAAGGCAAACTCATCAATCACCCATTAGATAAATGATGCATTTACTTTAGGCCTGTCAATAAAAAGATCAATTAACATTACCATTCCCTCTCTTGTAAGAACACAAATGGAAACTACTTTACCTTGACCCTATTAAGAAATCAGATTTTTTTTCTCCAGTTGTTGAACCAAAATATCTTCATTTAAAGAAAAATTCTAGTTGATAATTTTAAAATAATAGAAAAATGTATACATTATATATATTTATATAGTGTATAAAATATATACACTATATATAGAGTGTATGTGTGTATATATATGTACACACACACACACACATATCTATCTATCTATAGATAGATATATCTCCCTATCAGGTTCTTGGAACAGATCTCCTAAAACCTTTGTAGTTATCTACATGATAATAACAAGAAGCAGCCTTGTTATAGTATTTGGTCTCTGACTCTAAGTCCTGACAGAGCTCTTAAGTCCCTTGGAATTTCCTCGGTGATAGGAGTGTCTTTTGTTCTAATGAGGTGACTCTTTTTTTTTTTTTTTAATGTTATTTATTTATTTGACAGAGATCACAAGTAGGCAGAGAGGCAGGCAGGGAGTGGGGAAGCAGGCTCCCTGCTGAGCAGAGAGCCCAATGTGGGACTCAATCCCAGGACCCTGAGATCATGACCTGAGCTGAAGGCAGAGGCTTAACCCACTGAGCCACCCAGGCGCCCCTAACAAGGTAACTCTTGATGGGCTCCTGGGTAGCTTCAGGATGGGGCTGGTCACTGGAAAGATCAAGCCCTGATTAGAAGCTTGGAACTTCTACCCCTTCTTCCTTTGTTAGATAAGGGGAAAGGGGCTGGAAGTTGAATTAATAATCAAGCATGCCTACATGATGACACTTCCATAAAAAATCCCAAAAGTATGGAGTTTGACAGGATTCCAAGCTAGTGACTATATCCATGTGCTGGAAGGGTGGTGTACTCAACTTCTCAGGGACAGAAGCTCCTGTGCTTGATATTCTCCTGGACTTTGTCCTTTGTATCTTTTCATCTGACCATTCATCTCTATCTTTTATCATATCCTTTATCATCTAATAAGAGGATAGGATTATTAGAGTTAGTGTAATTTCCTGGAGTCTGTGAGATGTTATGACACATTACTGAAACTAAAGAGGGGGTTGTGGGAACCCAAGTATATAGTAGTTACTCAGAAGTGCTGGGCACAATCTGGTATTTGTGGGTGGCATCTGAAGGAACAGTCTCCTGGGACTGAACCTTTAATTGTGGGAACTGCTGCTAATTCTAAGTAGGTAGTATCAGAAATGTATTGAACCGTTGGACGCCCAGCTGGTGTCAGAGAATTGGCCCACATGGGAATAAACTCACTCATCTGGTGTCAGGAGTGTTGTGAGTGCAGTACTAGTGTGAGAGTAAAGAAACATATGACACTTTTTCCTGGACAATAAATTTAAATGAATCCTGTCATATTTAAAAATATTCTCTTTATTTTTTTAGTATAAAATACATCTCTCAGGTTTCTTAAAAATGAAATCCATCAATTTCTACTCCAATTCAGATTTTCATGGGATTCTGTGATCCTATTAAAAGCAGTAGCATTATTTCAGTGAATTAGAGGAGAAACATCAATCATCTGTGACTCTCTCTCTCATCCTGATGTCTAGTCTGTCTTTAAATGTGCTTGACTTGTCCAGACAGCAGGTTGCAAAGCCATGCCTATCCATCCCCTCATTGGGGATCCCCACCAGTCATTACCTTTGACCCAGATTATTACAATTGCCACACTAACATGGCTCTCCAATTCTAGGTTTTTGCATTCTTTATTTTAAAACAGTGTTTATTTCTTTATTTTAACGGAGTTGTTTGATCACCTAATTTCCCATTCAAAAAACAAACAAACAGAACAAAACAAAACTCTGAAGACTCTCCATTACCTCCTTAACTCCTTTAGTGTAAATTCCCCCTGATGTACAAGGACATTCCTGTCTTCACCAGTGCTTCCAAATTTATCATTATTTGCCTTCAAATATTCTACACTCCATGTTACACTCTGATACTCCAGTTCCTTTAATTTTTGTCATGTTATTCCCTTAAGCTGAAAATACAATGATGATTGCATTTCTTATTTATGTTTTTTCCTTTAAACAAAAGCAGTTTTAATGCTTTATCTTTTAATAAAACTTCTCTGTCCTGCTTACTTGGAAGTTCTATCTTCCTCATCTGATTCATACAGCAAATGGATTTTCCTCCACTGTTTACTTAGAAAATTGCTTTCATTCCCATGTTTTAAATGACCTTTTATCTCCCATAGATGGAGAGCTCATTGAGGGTAGAAGCAAGTCATTATTCATTGTTAGCAATCTTTGCTGTGTCTTGCACAGCAAATAAATATCTGTTTTATTGAATGTAACTACATAGATATGACACACACAATGTTTATATTCCTAGAAAGTTTTCTCAACTAGATGGTAGTTACTCTAGGAATCTAGAAACAGTGGGAAAAGAGAATATTTTGATACCAGCGCTATCATGCCTGTATCCCTTCCACTCAGAGGGAGTGCAAAGGAAGGAACCCCACACCAGCAGCTTCTACCTAATTCTTCAGACTGCACACGGTATCTAAAACAACCAGACAAAAATTTAATATCTTAAGGCATTAGTTTTCTTCCTTGAAAATGGAGATGATATTGTCTACTATATACCCTATAGTTACTGTATCTTTTCACAAGGATTTATAAAAAGGAAAAAAAAAAGAAGGTTTAACATCTAAAAGCAATTTATAAACTTTAAAATATTATACAAAAGGAAATCTTTAAAGAAACTTGCATTTCATACATATCCATCTCCTGAGATTTATAGGTTCAAAAATATCCATCTCCTGTTAACAGACTTGTCTGGTGTGATACTCAACAAAATGACCAGTATCTCTTTCTTTTCCTTTTCTTCTTTCCCCATTTCATTGGAAATCATTTGTAGTGTTTTATGTATCATAAAATGTGAAAATCCATTAATTATCATTTTCACAATGTGACAAAGTGGCAATTCATTTTATTTAGGGCCACTGTGGTCACTTAATATCCATTATTTTTTCCTAATCAGTGTGAGTTGGAAACACCATGTTTCTTCTCCAGATACCACTGGGTATCAATCACCACAAGAATGAATTTTATTTGAAGCTATAGTATAAACCAGAATATAATGTGATTTCATATTTTTCTTAGATTTAGCTGTCAACAAAATGAAACCAATGGATGGGCAGACAGAAAAGATGAGTATGTTTCAAATCAGAGAGTTCAAAACAATAAAACAAAATAAAGAGCCTTTCTAGAGTTAGATAATGCCATTTCTTACTAGACATTTGGGAGACTCACACCCTCAAAAAGGCAAACACGGATACCTTAAATCGAACCTTGCCTGATGGAGAGGCAGAGGAGAGCTTTGAAGGGAAGTTGCTCTTTGTGGGAAGATGTAGTTGTGCAAAGCTTTTCCAATTTCCTCTCTGGAAGTTTTGTCTTCCAGTTGTAGGAAGCTCTTAATTTTTTTTTCTTCATCACTTCTACCGAGCAGCCATGCTCTATTTCTCTCCCTTCCCTTTCATCTTTTAGTTTTGGAATGAGGCCAAAATTTTTCAAATTTTTGAAAGTAAAAAATAGCATATGAATTTTTTGACCAAAAACTCTAATGAAAAGCATACAAAGACTATTTTGCTTAACCTTCAATAAAAATACCCCTGAATTTTCACTGATATTCTTACATATTCCTCTCTCTGGACTCCTGCTTTCACATTAAAATATCATTCCCCCTCCTCCTAAGGTATGGTAAACATCTGGAGACCAGAGGATCAAGAGTAGGTGACTGAGAGGAGAATGGTATAGAGAATATAATGTATTACTTGAATTCAGGTAACTGTGGTTTTGGGTGGTTCTTAAATTGGGTACTGTTTGGGGTACCACCAGTAGAAAAGAATCAATGCTAAGAGAAGGAAGGCTCAGTCCTATCCACTGGCTAGCCCTCAATTTCAAAATTCTGGCTCATTGGGATGGGAATTAGGGGTGATTCTTGGAATTGATTGTTCATTATTATCTGTGGAAGAAATCAAGAAGATAGAAGAACTGAGATAGCATGAACAAATTTAGGTAAAGTGGCTGGGGTGGGGACATTGGGAGGGGAGTGAGGAAATCTTTGAATGGAGGGATCCTGAACACCAAGGTTTTGCATTAATATCACCAGTTCTAGAGTTTATCAGTAGCTGATGCTGAACTTACTGATATCCTGAAATGATGGTAAAGTTCAAATACCAAATTCAGCCAAGAATGCCTATGATTGATGGGGACATTTTTAAGAAATTTCATTCCCAAATCTATATTGGTAGTACAGAGTTATCAAACCATTTTTCAGGGAATTAGGGTTTGTATGTGTTCATTTATCTAGTTAGCTGTCTATGTACACATACTGACAAAAAGATCACGCCTGTTTACTCTATTTTTCTGAACAGACAAAGATTCCTGGGGAGGTACATTGCTAATCATGAGCAAACAGGCATAAACTAAAAACTAAAATTCTGATTCCATATTTTTTAGCCTCATCTATCTGAAAGAAAGATTTGTGATGACAAATACTTCTGGTTAATATTGAAATAATTCTTACATGTTTGTTTTGATAATTACTTCAATACAGGGAACTTTTCACTTAGATTTTTTTCAGCCAACAATTACATCAAGAATTTTGTTAGTTTCACCCAGTCAGTTTTATCTCAATTCCTTTCTTATAACATGCACAAACACACACACATTTATTAGTGTATAGCTGTCTGAAATTTTATGGTTTTTATTTGTACATACTCTATAAAGTAGAAAGCAAAACCTGAAGATCAAAGTTACAAATAAATGTGATATTATTAATTTCATATTATCTTTAGAAATGTACATTAAAGTCAGAACAAAGAAAAGGTGGGAAACAGTTTTATGTTGGTTTTTATTTTAGATGTGTTTTTGAAAATTATTTGTGAAGAATGGATTTGCTTCTATGACTATCTTTGCCATACTATAAATAATTCTCTAATGATCAAAGGGTAAAAGTAATTAAAATTGGTTATTTGGACGAACTGATCTAGTTTATTAAAATAGGTCAGTCATGTCAATCAAAATGTTTTATCTGGGAGTCCTGAAATAAGTATTTTTTTTAAAGATTTTATTTATTTATTTGACACAGAGAGAAGGATGACAAGTAGGCAGAGCAGCAGGCAGAGAGAATGGGGAAAGCAGTCTCCCTGCAAAGCAGAGAGTCCAATGTGGGGCTCCATCCCAGGACCCTGAAATCATGATCCCAGGACCCTGAAATCATGACCTGAGCTGAAAGCAAAGGCTTAACCCACTCAGCCACGCAGGCACCCCCTTAAATAAGTATTTTATAGATAGTTAGCTTTCGTATTAAAGTCAGAGAGCCATCATATATTATTTGTGGTGAAAAGCTGAATTTTTCTTTGGTCTCTCAAATTGTTTCTTTGTAGTCTGGTTAAATCAGACCATTAATTTTAAGTATTTTAGGTAAAACCACTACTTATGTAAACAATAAACTATAACACAACTTGATAGGCAAGAAATATTTTTTCCACAATACTTAATTAACACTCAAAAATTGAGCCTGAAACAAAAATATGGGCAGCATTTTTCATTTCTTCAAAGAAACAGTTTATTTTACCAGGAGTTCATGGAAGAATAAGAACATCATTATTTTTCTGCTTCTTCTTGTGGTATTCATTTACTTTAAAATGTAGAGTTTGAAAATTGAAATAACATTTTAGCCTGACTTGTTACTCATGTTTTATATTTTAAGTTAACCAGAACTGAAATTCACACTGATGATTTCAAACTCTAAGTTTCAAGTCACAGAGGACTGTATTTAGTATATTCATGTGGCTTAACTCTCTACCAAGATTCAATAAAAATGTAAAAGAAATGAAGTCAGTAGAGAAAATGATTTTTACTTGCCTTGCATATCAAAAAAATTTTTTTGAAAATGTTACAGCATTAGGTAATATTAATTGATATAATTATAATTGGTATAATTAGCCTATGGTTCTAACACCTCAGGGCAAGACCACATAAACAGTCTTTTTTTTTTTTAAGATTTTATATATTTATTTGACAGACAAAGATCACAAGTAGGCAGAGAGGCAGGCAGAGAGAGGGGAAGGGGAAGTAGGTTCCTTGCTGAGCAGAGAGCCTGATGTGGTCTCGATCCCAGGACCCTGGGATCATGACCTGAGCTGAAGGCAGAGGCTTTGACCCACTGAGCCACCCAGACACCCCCATAAGCACTCTTATATTAAGACCATTTTATTTTAATTTGGATTGTTTAAATTACTGTAAGAGAATAAGTATTTTGGCCTTCTATATTTCTTTCTGTCTTCTTCATGAAATTACTCAGAGGCAGTAGGGGTCACATACATGACAGTTGGTTTCCAAATGGTTGTTTTTTTCAACTCTTTTTCAACATTATGTATACTTGTTAACATTTGAACCTCATAAACTTCTTGAGTGTACACAGTTAGTTTTAATCTCACAGTCATATGTTCTATATAGGAAGACCTTTTGAATCTCCAGTAGTTAGAATGACATGAATTTCAGTTCAAATGAAAAACAATAAGAACTAGAAATGTGAAGTTTTGGAAATATATTTGGATTTTATCTGAAATGAATTTGTGGGGTATCATCAGAAGAAAATGGTGTTTTGGATATAGTTTCTCACTTTCTACCCTGTCCTCACTTATTTGTTTCTTGGTTCTGCCTCATGGTCATGTAACAGCTACTCTAAATAATGTACTCTAAATAAACAGAAAATATTTACACTTTCCCTCTTTCTAGTTATAAAAGAAGATTATCTGTAATAAAAACATGAAGGACTTCTGTGCCTAGAAGAAAATCTTGCCAACATTATGAGATCAATAGCAGAAAAACTAGATTGGTATATGTGAATATACCAACTGTCAGACATATGTGTGTAGAGTTAATAGATTTAGTTTTGGGAACAAGATGATAATATTACAAAAAGATAATTTATTCAAGTGATAAAATATAGATAAAGAAAACCGATCAAAGGAAAAATAGTAAAAGTTACATTAGGAAGACTCTATCAATATGGTAAATTGTTTCTTGTACTATAATTCCATAAATTTGTCTGTGTGTGACTACATACATATGTACATAATGGGACTCTGAACTCTGAAAATCAAATAAATTTTAAAGTTCTAACATAGATTTTCAATGGTAAAATATGCTTTCATTCATTTCTAGGCAAAAGTTAAAAGCAAAGTAATAACTGGATTTTAGGATTGTTTTTGGATAATGAAAGCTGGGAGCGGGAGGGTAGAGGTAATATTTTTTTCTTTTATTTACATAATAAATCATTTTGTTGTGGGTTTCTTTTCTTGCTGTTTTTGCTAGCTATTTTATATGATTCGTCCCTGTGAGTGGGTTAGGGCAATTGGGATAGGTTCTTCCCCATGGACTTCATTACTCTGCCTACTTTGAAAGACACACAGGAGCAGAGGGTCTGTACTTACGTGATAATTTTTTCCATTATAGATGTGGGTGAGGAGAGGCAGAACCATTTAGTTCTGAAAGAGGCTTTAGAAAGTAGAACCAACATGTTACTAACTGATCGTCAAGGTAGAGCTTGTCTCTAAATAATGTCCCGTCCTGGGCAAACATTAGAAAAACACTATCAAATATCAGGATAATTGGAATATTAAAGACTTAAGCCAGAGTTTGGCATTTCATGGGCAGGATTAAGAGATGTATATCATGGGAACCAAGGCTTTGAAATATATTCCTCCACTAACTTTTAGAGTAATGAACAAGAAAAGAATTAAGATACACCATTTCTTGTGTAAAGGCACTTCATGTGGAAAGTAAACTTTAAAAGTGCATATACAGTAGAATCTTCTTGCATGACCACTCAGCCTTTGTGAACACAGGCGAGTGATAAAATATTCATTCCAGAGAATTCAAAATAACTAAGGCATCATTTAAAATACAGATTAATTAAACAAGACTAATGTTAAAAGAATGAACAGTTAATATCATTTAAGCAAAAAATAGAAAAGAGGGCCTTACTTATGCGTTTAGTAGTTTGAAATGTTATAAGCATCAAACCTTAAGTAAAATATTTCAACCATGTTAAAAATGATAAAATGGCATCTCTACTATTGTGTTAACCCTGTGTATATGTTACTGATACTTACATGTTTCTTAAAGGGTCATTTCATGCCATTTAATGTGACACTAATCTATACCTTAATTATAAAAACATTATTTTATCTGTCAGTGCTACATCTGGTTTTTCCCTCGTGGGAGCTCTCAGTTTCCTAGTTAAAAAATGAACCAGGCCAAATTTGTCTGCTTAGTTCCTCTAGCTTAGTGGTTCTCAAAGTTTTGTCACTGGAAAAGCAACATGAGCATCACCTAAGAACTCATTAGAAATGCACATTTTTAGCTTTATCTGAGGCCTGTGAATCAGAATCCCTGGGGACAGAGTCCAAGAATAAGCCTCCCAGGCAATTCTGACACATGCTGAGGTGTGGGAACCTCTGTTGCAGGTCAGCACATTCCCAGGTCCCTAACTATCAAAACTCAAATGGTTCCTTCACTTTTAAGGGCTTGAACTGCCAACACTTCTTCATGAATGTTCTAAACTGTTAGGCACTCCTTCCCTTCCTTAATATTCTGTTCAAAATTTATCTGTTCTCAGTCTGATTGCTTCAAGGCTAATTCTGAAAAATGAAGCCATATTACTAAATTTATGCCTATTTATATTTGTATGTTACCCTTGTGGAAATAATTGATATTTAAATCTGAGCCCCAGGAAGATGTATAGTAATTATACGTAGTTATTCAGCCCTAAGGGCTCTTCTCTTGAATGGTGCGCTTTTTAACACCATGACATGTTTCAGATTGTTCTTTAATTATATTTTGGGCCCAATATATGCAACCTGTTCGTTTGTGCATACTACCTATATGAATGCATGACACATATTAATATAAGAGAATTTCTCAAATTGAATAATTCAGTAACATGTCAAGGAATATAGAAGAAATGTCATGTATGTTCTTAGAAACTATTAAGCCTAAAATTTCAGAGGGGATAGAAGGGGCAGTACAGTTACGATGAAGTAAACACATATACATCCTGGACGAGAAGGCAAAGTTTTCATGAATTTTTAAGGTATATGTAAGTCTTTATAGAAATATCAAGAGGGTGCTATGGCTTTAGAACTTTCTCCCCAGCTAGGTATAATTGAATGAAAAAGTCTTTGGAAGCCTTGTGGGGTTAGAGTAGATGTTCTCCAAGGCCCCCTTTCAATTCAGACCATAGAATCTCGTTTGACAGAGGCACTGTGTTGAATGGCTAGTAGAGGTTTAAGAGGAAAGGCATTATAAATAATTCAGTATTTCGAAAAGAGGAGTCGAGAGCAAAACTTCAGTGAAATATCTCTTTCAGTGAAGTATAGTAAGAACTATATTTTGTGCTTCATTACCATGGAAAAAATACTTTTGAAAAAATCTCAGAAGACTCCCAAGAAGAAAGGTAGAGAAATAAACTTATAGATTTTTTTTCCATTAAAATTTTTTTCTGTAACGTAGCAAATCAAAGCAAAGAAATTAAAGTTAGTTTTGAAACACAGAACAAAATGAAGAAAAAAAAAAAAAAGAAAACTTACCACCAAGATGCCCTTGCTTTAGGCCCAGCTGGTTCACTTTTTCTAAAATATAGGCAATGCTGTGGCCAAATGCTTTGGTTCTCACTGTTGATGAGAGTAGCTTGGTGATAAGGCACGGTCTCTCTGAAAAGCAACAGGTGCTCACAATTTCAGCTGGTGGCTCTCTCCCTTTGAAAACAGTTATAATTTAACCTGAAGGCTAGCTGCTGCTAAGTACGCAGATGGGTAGAAATTAGCTAACGAGCTACTAACTTGTTTTATTTGCTTTGGAATGAACTGAGTGTGAACAATTAGAGCCAACATGTGACCTCTCACACAAACTTCTAAGAAAAGTGACACTTATTAGAGCTTTAGAAGGATATAATTCATATTGAATACTTTTACACTTAAAGCCTGAGAAAAGGTTCAGGAACTGTTGTATAGAATAGTAAAGGGCTGCCCAGAATGCATTTAGCTAAAGGCATTGCATTTGTTTTCTATTGCTGCTGTAACAAATTATCACAAACTTAGAAGCTTAAAAAAACACACATTTATTGTCATACCAGTTATGGAGGGTAGAAGTCTGATGCCTCTCTCACGGGGCTAAACTCAAGATGTCAGCAGGCCATCTGTCTGGAGGATTTAGGGGAGAATCTGTTTCCCAGCTTCTAGGGGCTGCAGCAATCCTTGACTCATGCTCTCTTCTTCACCTGTAAAGCCAGCAATGTGGCATCTCTGTCGCACTGTTCTCCTGAAGTCATATTTCCTTCAACATGCCATCTTCTGCCTCCAATTTTAAGGACCTTTGTGATTACCTTGGGCACATCTGGATCGTACAGAATAAACTCCCCCATCTTAAGGTCCGTCCCCTTAGTCGCATCTGCAGAAGTCCCTTTTGCCATCCAAAGCGGCATATTAACAGATCTGAGGAACTAGGATATGGACCTTTTGGGGGGGTCCATATCTTACCTGTCACAAACATTGATGAAGTTCCCAGAATTCTTAATCTGCTTCCCCCCCCCATCATTTGCCTGAAGTTGGCTGCTCAAATCTTACAAAATATTCTACCAAGAGTTGAAATGTTGGGAGATGATTTAAAAACTAATAAAATGTCTTCCATTATTAAACAAAAATTTTGAGAATAGAGAAATCATTTCTTTTTTCTTTTTTTGTGTGTGTAAATACAGGTGGATAATGTTGTCTGTTAATGCTTGTTGCCTATAAAGTGTTAAGTTGAGGAAGGCAAGCTTATCAGTTTCAAGCATAGACATTTACTGAGCATTGAGTAGGTGGTGGACATTACACTAGATATTGGTTATACAATTATGTATGAAATAAAATATAATTCTGTATAGATTATGCACTGATCTTACCTAGCATCCTATTAGGAGGAACCACACACAATAATAGTAGATTCTCTAGTGTTAAATATAAAGATAAGTGGCAAGGGGCTCTGATTCATAACAAGAGGCAATTTAAGTATCTTACACCTTGGGTGTAAGATAGGGTCTCTAAGGAAGAAACAGTTAAGCAAAGACAAATGCTAGTAGTAGAAGGTATCAAAGGCCCTGCATTGATAATGAGCTGTTTGTTTTGGGGAGAAAAGAAAGAAAACTCAGATTATTGCTATAGCTAAAACACAGAGGGAGAGAGCAGTGAGAAGTAGGATTGGTAGGTGGCCTCTTTACAGAGTTTGAATTGTATCATAATTCAAAGAATAACACTGAAAGGCTTTAGGAAGGAGAGAGATTGGAGCTGATTTATATTAAAAGCTACTCTGAAAATGGAGAAGAGATAATTAGGTGCTAAAACCATTAGGAGATCATTGAGTTAATCCAGATGAGAAGTGATGGTAATTTTGGTAAATAGGGTATCCATAGAGATGGAAAGACATATAAAGATGTCATATTTTGGAAATAGAATACTGACTCAGGACTTAGCATCAGGATTTACTCTCAGATTGCTGATTTTAGCAACTTGACTGATGTTTGATTTACTGAGTTTGGGAAACTATATTCCCATTTATGGGTTCTGGATGATCTTAGAGAAATATTTGCAGTTTTGAGGAATCATAGACCAAGTTAAAAAATTCAAACACAAAATTTTGCACACAATTGTTGAGGGTTAACAAATTCCCTTAATACTATCTCACTTTCTAGATTCAAAACCACTGCAGTAGAGAGCTTCTGCAAATTGAATTTTCCTTATTTAAACTTCTACATATAAACACAGCTATTACCTTTTTAAAGATAGGCTTATGTTCTTTTGTGACCAAAACGTTATTTTGCTAAAACTAGGTCATCAAATTCTGTCATTCCTGATTTTAGGACTATGTTGTATCCCTGGTAAGCACACATTTTTATGTATTTGTACTTTTAATGCTTTTTCATTTTACAATTAGTCTCTTCCCATGACATTTCTACACATTCAAAATCTACCACCCAAAGTCCCTTATCCATGAAGCTTTTTTCTTTTTGTACCAGTTAGCATTAACCATTCCTTTCATTGGTTCTTTAAAGTGTGACCCTGTATGTCTCCCCAGCTAGAATAGGCTCACTGGTTACAGGAATACAATCTGGCCTCATTGAGTCTCTATTACAACCCAGCACAAAATAAGCCTTAATAAATAGTTATTGAATTTAATGATTGAACTAAATTGATATCCCCCAGTTTCCTACTGATGATAGTACACCTTCCAAAGGCATATTTGTTAGATAGAAGGTCCACCTAATAGCTTGCAGAAAGTTTTCCTCCATAAACAAAGATATGCCATGTAGCTTCAAATTTTAATCACTGAAAAATGACCTTCAGGGGAGACAAATGATTCAGTTCGTGGAAATATGTGTTGTTGCATTGAGCACTAAGACCTTGCATCAGGCATCTAGAATTTAACCAGCCTAGTTGAAGTCATGGCGGTTTCTCAGGGTTTGCAGTGTACTTTGACTTTCTGTTAAAGTCTGATGAACTATAAACTTCCATACAAATTGCCTTACTAAGTAATTTATAGTATCAAGACTGTGAGCTATTAAAATAAAATTTTGAGGAATTTGTGTGACTTTTTAATTGTTTTTATTCTTAAAACAAACCAAAACCGATTATGAAGTACACTCAAGTGGTAATAAGACTTGTCAGTTTCCTGTCCTGCATATCGTGCCATTTCTTTGACTTGATCAGAGACGCTCTGATTCCTAGGCACGTGTTCTGTTGCCCGTTTTATAGTACTTCTTTAACCTTCAGCAATATGTCTCTCTGTCCATTTCTTACTTGGCATTTAAAAATGTGAGCTCTTAGGGGCACTGGGTGGCTCAGTGGGTTAAGCCTCTGCCTTCGGCTCACTGTATCTCCAGTGATGCCACAAACTATACACACGACTATCTGTGTAAGTGCCAAGTTAGTTTCTTTTTTAACCTCAGGTCCTATATTCTTCAAATAGGGATATTAATGTAACTATCTCATGGGATTAAATTACATAACATGCACTGGCTTATCACAGTGCCTGACATATAACAGGTCTCAAAAATGTGTGCTGATACTATAAATATTAATATTAATTGTTAATAGTATTATTATTATTAGAATTATGTTGGTATAGGTAGTAAAGTTCAAATTCAGCAGAAGTTTCCCAAGGGCTGGCTTTAAAATAGCTCCAAAACAATCCACTGAGAACACCACTGCAGTGATGGTAATTGGTAGTGTGGGAAATTGCAAACAGGAAACCTAAAGCTCATTATTGTGCGTTGTTTCTCAGTGCTGAACATTACAAGTGCTGAGCTCTGTAATCTGGAATAAAGACAAATTGACCTCCAAGTTTTTATTGCAATCGTCAGACCTGCTCAAAATATCTCCTCCATAGCAGCCACACAAAGAAATGTTCTTGTGTTTGTAGTTAAGCTGGAATAGATAGCATTACTTCTCAGCCAACAAATTTCATGTTTTGTGAGTTGTCGCCAAATATATTCAGATCTAATGGTCCAAATTAGGAATTGAAAAAAGAGTTTGGTAGAGAATAAGAATTCGCATCTTCTCCTTGTTCGTTCACTGGAGTGCCACAAATCAACTTCATGGGAAAAAATTTATTTTGATGAAAACCAGGAGAAATTTCATAGAAACATTTAAATACAACTTTCACTGAATTTAGAATGGGAGTTTCAAAGAAGGATTAAAAAAAATCCTTGTGAAGGAGATGGTCATTTTGGAAGCAATTATACAGCAGATTTTTTTTTTTCTTAAGAAAAATTCCTTCATCTTGAAATACTTTCAAAATGTCATGACCTTTATTGGCCCTTAACTTTATCTGGAAAAGATCTACAGGTTTCAGCCTTTGCGTTATTTCTTCTCTGAAATATTAAGTATTTCATGAAGCACCTACTGAGTGTGGTATGCTTGAAGAGCAAGGATGGAGCACATAAAAGATACAGAAAATTTAACTCACATTCTGTTTTTTAAATGACATCCAGAAACTGTGGTGTAATCTTCAGAGAGTTTCAGGTTAAGAATTCATGACATTTATAGACATCTTTCTGTTCACAGCAAAATCAATAATATGGAAATTGCATTTTACTTATTCTTTAGTTCTATATATCAAAATAGAATAGTAATTTTTTCCTGTAGTAAATCATAATAATTTAAAAAGCATTTTGCTGTAGCTAATTGCTTGGTAAATTTCACCGAGGAAGTTTTAGTGTTAGTATTATTTTCCTGGAAATTATTCTCAAGGAATTTTCTTATATTGCTTTTACCTTCCAAAAAATACAGCTAATTGAAAATTACATTGTATTTCTCTTGGAAATTAATAAAGGCTTTTATAGAAAATCTTGGAAGATTAATTTTCAGTTTTTCTACTATTCTGTTTTAAATTCCACTCTATTATTCACCCTTAAAATTATAAATTGCTTTCTATCTTTTATTGATTATTCAGCAAACTAAACAAAGACTGACAGAGACTGTTTCTGATTATAGATAATGCAGAGAATAAAAGAACATGTGGACTTTGATTTCTTATACATCAGAGATTTTTCATAAAAATGATCTAACTTCTGTGTTGTCATGATGATGGTAATAAGTTTGAGTTCTAAAAGGATAATTTGCAGTATACATATTCTAAAAATATAATTTCAATAAAAATATTTGAAAACATCACAGATTCTGCAATAGTAAGAATCCTTTTAAGGACACCTGTCAGCACTTCTCAAAGTGAGGTTGAAAGTATATTAAAGTTTGCTCAGATACCTTTGAAATAACATGACTAAGATATTTTGTAAATTCATTTCTTCTGGGATTTCTAACACCCCGCATTCTTGTTCATTGATGACATGTTGAGATTCTAAGGTCTAAAAGTTGTTGTGTCCACATAGTGTCATTTACTCAGACTGAAAGCTAATTGCGGGCAAAACCCCATTGCTTCGTGTCTACAGTGACACAAATGAAGGATACGCCCAGCATGCAAATATCTGACCTTGACATTATCAGGAGGCAGAAGATTGTATCATGTGAACTAATCCTATCACCAACATCCTTTTGCATTTTTTCAGTGCTGCTTTTTTTTTCCTTTTTCTTTTTAAGAAAGTGTTTTTCTTACTGACCTACTAAGGTAAACTGTACCATTGTTATTGTTTCTTATTCTAAAGTTTTTATATAAGTTTTAAAGACTTTACCTTAATAAAAACTACCAAGCTTCTATGTAATTTTTTAAAATTTACAAGTAACTGTGATATCGCATAATATATTAAAGAGAGGGGGGAGAAGAGTTACACACATGTATGAGTCTTTGTTTTACTCCTTACCAGATGTATGGTCTTGGAAACATCTGCTAATCTATTCTAAATCTCTGTTTTCTCTGTACTCACCAGTACTTAGAATTGTGTGGATTCACTAATATAAAGGAAATAAAGCATCTAGCAGAGAGTATAAAATAAACACTAAAGAAATATTAGTTAATACTCCCCTTGCCCCATACTGTGAGAATGCAAATCTGGGTAATGGGCTTGTTGCCAGCTTTTTGCTGGATGAGGTGCAGTAGGTGTGAATAAAACAGCAATTCAGTGCATCTTATATGTAACAAAGAGGCAATTTGATCAGGAGATAACGCAAAAATATAAATATTAATTATATAAATAAGAAAAAAAACCACAACACATTTTCTCTCACCAAATTCAGAGAAAAGTTGATTCAATGCTCTTTGCTTTTAGGTAGGGAAGATAATCCTTTATTATTCTTTTCTGTTTTCCAGACTAAATGTGGTATATCTTTGAGGTGCTTTCAGAGGAATAAAAATATGACTAAGTAGAAGGACCTGGATATAAAAAACGTAGAGCATGAGTAGTTTGGGCTCCCTGACCTTCTGCTTTAGGCCTATAGGTGACTCTTGGTAAGAAGTTGTTCTTTCTCAAGAAATTTTTATTTAGGAAGGAAGCACTGACAGCCAATAATCAAATGCTGTTTCATTAATTCATGTATCCAAGTAATAAATATTAAGCATCAATTCTTCACTCTGTCCTTTGCTATGGGTAGAGATACAGTGATGAAAAATGTATATATTGGTTATCCCCCCTGACATCTACAATATGAAAAGGTAAATAAAAGACTGATGGTGGTAAAGGTAAGGATGAGTTTGTGGGAACCAGTATGTGATATCCTGAGGGCACAAGAGGTTCATCTTACTCAGAGCTTAAAGTATATCAGAGCCTTCAAGGGGAAGAAAATGTTAACTTATGTAGGGAAGAGTACTTCCAAGACAAGAAATGGCCTGCTGGCTCTTGATGGAGTTCCTGAGCTTCTGTAGGGGTGGGGAAGGTGAGGGAGCTGGGGAGATTCAGGGATCTGGCATCTGCAAACAAGAATACCTATGGGATGAAAGCTGGTGAATTCTGCAGGGAATCCATGGAGGCTGTGCTGGTCATTGGTTCCTTCTTCACTGGAATAATCCTTCGAGTGTGATTGCAGAGCCTGTCTTTGTGAGCCACATTTGCTCCCCCTGTATAACTGCTATCAGCAGCCTCTGCTTTGGGTCTTTGGTATTGAGTCTTATATAGTTTTATCACATTTGTAGGTTTATGTATCCACACCAGAGTCAAGACACTGAACAACTCTAGCACAAGGATACTCATTTTGCCCTCTATAACCACACCCACCTATCTGGACACGTACCTCTCCACTGTCTCTAATGTATGGAAGCTACTAATCTAGCCTCCATTTCTAAAATGTTGTCTTTTCAAGATAAATAAATAAAATGTTGTTTTTCAAGAATTTTATATAAATGGAATATAGATTGTTGCATATATCTGTAGTTTCTCCATTTATATTGATGAGTAATATTATAAAGTATGTTGGTACCAGTTGTTTAATCATTCATCTGTTGAAGGACTCTTGCAGTTTGGGGCCAATACAAATAAAACTCTTATGAACATCTCTGTAGAGGTTTTTGTGTAAACATAGTTTTCATTTCTCGGGAATAAACACCAATAGCCAGCCCAGGCTTTGGTCATAGGTCTAATATTGGCAATTTTATGCTAACAAATTAAATAACTTAGAAGAAATGGATAAATTCCTAGATATATATAAACTACCAAGACTGAATTGTGAAGAAATAGAAAATATGAACAAATAATAATTAAGGAGATCAAATTAGTAATCAAATAACTCCCAACCCAGAAAACCCTAGGACCAGATGGTTTCACTGGTGAATTCTGTAAAACATTTAAAACAAGAATTAATGCCAATCTTTCTAAAACTCTTCCAAAAAATTTGAAGAGAAAGGGAGACTCCCAAACTCATTTAATGAAGCCAACATTACCCTGACACCAACATTAGATAAGGACACTAAAGGGAGAGAAAATTATAGGCCTTATGATGAATATATATCCATTTATCTTGGATGGAACTTGAAAAGCATTATCCTAAGTAAAATAAGTGAAACAGAAAAAGATGAATACTGCATGATATCACCTATATGTGGAATCTAAAAAGAATCTAGAACAGAGTAGAGTGGTGGTCACTAGGAGCTGAGAGGTGGGCAAAATGAAGAGACATTGGTCAAAGGCTACAAACTTACAGTTACAAAATGAGTAAGTTCTGGGGATCTAATGTGCATGTTTATTATAACTAATCATACTTTAATATATAGTTGAAAGTTGCTAAGTGACTATACCTTTAATGTTCTTACCACACACAAAAATGGTAATTATATGATGTGATAGAGGTGTTAACTAAAGGTAGGGCAATCCTTTTACATTATGTAAATGTGTTAATTCAACATGTTGTACACTTCAAGCTTAAAAATGTTATGTGTCAATTATATCTCAGTAACACTGGAATAAAAAAGGAAAATCTAATACTTCATGTATTAAAATCCCTAGTTTTCTTCATTAATAACTCAATCAGGGAAACTTAAAAAAAATAGAAAGTAGTTCACATAATAGAGTAAAATATCTAGAAATATTTTTTTCTTTTTTTATATACTTCACAGTTTCATTTTCAAAAAAAAATGCTTAAATAAAGAATAAGAATTTTCTTATTATCCAATAGAACTTGCTGAAGACAACAGCATCTAACTGTAGATTGCTTAAACATTGATTCTGAATTTTTCCAAATCATACGAGACTGAAATCTAAGGAAAACATCTTTCCACAATACTAGTGGAAATGGTTGAAAAGTCATCTGGAACATCCTATAAGTCACTATTTATTCAGATTCAGCGAAACTTAGAGTTCATTTTTCTCCTTAACCCACCAAAACTAACTCATTCTTCCTATTTTCTGGCTAATGTTAGACATAATTTGAATGTCAGTCATCATTTTGTCTTCAGATTGGCTTTGCTTGGTCTACTATTGCATAGTACTCAAAGGTCACAAAAGCCATGGACACTGAAGCATGACAAAAGGCAGAGGAAGGCTGTTATGTTTCCACTTAAAATTTCTTTTCTGCTGATTCTGAGAAGGCTCACTCCCTAGAATATGCTTTGTCTCAAAGAATAAAAGGATCACCTTTTCCTTGACATCATGACTGTTTCATCCTTTCTGCCTTACATAGGAATTCATCAAGAGAATGCAGGGCTGGTGATTGATTTTGGATTTTGTTAATTGGCATAAATTACCACACGGGTACAGAGCAGATAAAACAGATGATACATGACTCAACAAATAAACTGGAAAGGCACTGTACAAATGCCAAAACATATCCTGATACTTGGCATGTTGAATTCATCTTGTGACAAAAATATTTGCTCTGAAAATCTTTCATCAGCATTGTGAGATAGGACGTTATGATAGATTTCTTGCTAAAAAAGGGCGAATGTATTTTAAAAAATGGCTTTTTAATGATGAAGATTTATGAATGGAAAAAAAAAAAGTTCTTGGCATCTTACACTATTCTCAGTGATACTGCCTTCAGTATATATGGAGAATGTTAGTCCCAGAGAGAGGTTGGGACTGAGTTTAGTTTATTTTTTCCTCAAAAAAATTGTGAAGACTGTGAGAAGAGTCTTATAAATTGCATCCTGTGAAAGAATGAGCTTAATTAAGGGACTACAGTAGATGAAGTTCTCCACAAGATGACTCCTTACCTTAAAAGATCATTTCAGTACTCTTAATGTGATAGCTTATATTTTATCCATAAGAACTCCAGACTTACCATTATGTACAGTAGGATTGTCACAATATATTAAAACCCTAAGATAAATTTTTCCATCCCTCCAGATTTACGTTTAAGGAAAATAAAAACAAACTAGTGTCAGGAACCTACTAGCACAGATTCCTTGTGTTCACTTGGATCTGGGATTGACGTTAGTGCATGTTACTTAGGAAACATGGTATTCTCTTGGTTCAAGACCAAAATAAATATGAAATAAACCAGAGTTTATTATACCGAAGATAATGTTTACCTTTATCATCTCCATACTGAATTGAGGCTTGACTTCTTGGGCTGTTTTCACTGTTCTCCCTGAACTGAAAAAGGATCTGACTGAAATACCCAAATATAATTTGCTATATTCTCCCCTAAAGCCCTGGGCATCAATTAACCACACAACTGTAACCTTAGACAAGAAGCATCAGCAAACCCAATTCTGCATGTTTTAATTAGGCCCCAAGTACTTTTCCTGCCTAAGGATTTTATGATGATTTCACCAGTATTCATTTGACCTCTGTTCATGGGAAAATAATCACAATTTTGAGAGATGAACACCAGCATATCAGGAGTAAACTCTAAGGAAGAGACTGAACTTCGGGGGTCAGGCTTAAACCAATTAGCACACAGCATTCTCCAGGTTACCACAAATGTGCGGGACCTAATGCAGCTGAAAGAGACATAAGAGTTTCCTGAGATTTCTTGTGAGAGAGCCGTACTATGGGATGGTGTCTTTTCCTCCGGTTTCTTTTTTGCAGAGATGTAGTCCCAGAATTATTGCAACCATTTGGTGAGCAAGAAACCAATACAGCCTTAACCAGAGCCTGGAGTATTGCAGAAATAGTTCAACCCTGAAGTCTGCTCTACCTCTGAACGTTCCATTATATAAACCCAAACAGTCTCTTTTCACTTAAAAGACTTTGAGGCTGGTTGTCTGTTATTTGTAGGCATTAATTCTAATGTGTATAACTCTTTGCACCTTCTTCTAAGTTCAGTTTACCTAGATTCCTCTCTATTAATAATATGTAACATTTTTCCAGGTGCTATTCTTAATATTGTGCAAAAATGTATTAATGAACCTTCCTAACATCCTTGTGAAAGTATTCTATCATATTCTAAAATGTGTAAGATCACAGAGACATTAGGTAGCTTGCCCAATGTCCTACAAATAGCAGGCAGAATAATGTTTAAGCCCAGGCAGTATTAGGTTCCAAGCTCAGCCATCACATGATACTGTCCTATTATATGGTAAAGTTCACATTAGCTCCATATAAACTCTTCTTTAAAAAAATTTTTTTAACATTTATTGACTTACATTTTGGGATTTTTTAAAATTTATTTTCAGTGTTCCAGAATTCATTGTTTATGCACTGCACCCAGTGCTCCATGCAATATGTGCCCACCTTAATACCTACCACCAGGCTCACCCAACCTCCCTCCCCTCTCCCCTCCAAAACCTTCAGTTTGTTTCTCAGAGTCCACAGTTTCTCATGGTTCATCTCCCCCTCCAATTTCCCCCAACTCACTTCTCTCCATCTCCCCATGTCCTCCGTGTTATTCCTTATGCTCCACAAGTAAGTGAAACCATATGATAATTGATTCTCTCTGTTTGACTTATTTCATTCAGCATAATCTCTTCCAGTCCTGTCCATGTTGACAAAAAAGTTGAGTATTCATCCGTTCTGATGGAGGCGTAATACTCCATAGTATATATGTACCATGTGTTCTTTATCCATTTGTCTGTTGAAGGGTATCTTGGTTCTTTCCACAGTTTGGCAACTGTGGCCATTGTTGGTATGAACATTAGTATAGCACCAAGAACCATAAGATACCTGGGAATAAACCTAACCATAGAGGTAAAGGATCTGTACTCAAGGAACTACAGAATACTCATGAAAGAAATTGAAGAAGACACAAAAAGGTGGAAAAGCATTCCATGCTCATGGATCAGAAGAATAAACATTGTTAAAATGACTACACAGTCTAGAGCAATCTATACTTTCAATGCCATTCCAACCAAAATTCCACCGCCATTTTTCAAAGAGCTGGAACAAACAATCCTAAAATTTGTATGGAATCTGAAGAGACCCCAAATTGCTAAGGAAATGTTGAAAAAGAAAAATAAAGCTGGGAGCATCATGTTGCCTGATTTCAAGCTTTACTACAAAGCTGTGATCACCAAGACAGCATGGTACTGGCATAAAAACAGACACATAGACCAGTGGAATGGATTAGAGAGCCCAGATATGGACCCTCAACTTTATGGTCAAATAATCTTTGACAAAGCAGGGAAAAATATAGAGTGGAAAAAAGACAGTCTCTTCAATAAATGGTGCTGGGAAAACTGGACAGCTATGTGTAGAAGAATGAAACTCGACCATTCTTTTACACCATGCAAGAGATAACTCAAAATGGATAAAAAGACCTCAACATGATGCAGAAATCCATCAGAATCCTAGAGGAGAACATAGGCAGTAACCTCTTTAGCATTGGCCATATCAACTTCTTTCAAGATATGTCTCCAAAGGCAAAGGAAACAAAAGCAAAAATGAACTTTTGGGACTTCATCAGGATCAAAACCTTCTGCACAGCAAAGGAAACAGCCAACAAAACGAAGAGGTGACCCATGGAATGGGAGAAGATATTCATGAATGCCAGTACAGACAAAGGGCTGATATCCAAGATCTATAAAGAACTCCTTAAACTCAACATACACAAAACAGATAATCATGTCAAAAATGGGCAGAAGACATGGACACTTTTCCAAAGAAGACATACAAATCGCTAACAGACACATGAAAAAATGTTCATCACTAGCCATCAATAAGATTAAAATCAAAACCACATTGAGATACCACCTTACACCAGTTAGAATGGCCAAAATTAACAAGACAGAAAACATGTGTCAGAGAGGATGTGGAGAAAGGGGCTTACTTTTGTTGGTGGGAATGGAAGTTGGTGCAGCCACTTTGGAAAACAGTTTGGGGATTCCTTAAGAAATTAAAAAAAAAGCTTCTCTATGACCCTGCAATTGCACTATTGGGTATTTACCCCAAAGATAGAGATGTAGTGAAAAGAAGGGCCATCTGTACATTTATTGTCTTAATTGTACCAAATACCAGGTATTATATTGTCTGGGATATCATCACCTTATATTTTTACATAATGTATTTTTTAAAAGACTTTATTTATTTATTTCACAGAGAAAGAGATCACCAGTAGGCAGAGAGGCAGGCAGAGAGAGAGGGGGAAGCAGGCTCCCCACTGAGCAGAGAGTCTGACATGAGGCTCAATCCCAGGACCTTGGGATCATGACCTGAGCTGAAGGCAGAGGCTTAATCCACTGAGCCACCCAGGCACCCCTACATAATGTATTTTATATTTACTGTTTTACATTTGGATGTCTAATTTTCTTTTTGCCCATTTCCTTTGGAATGGACTCTCCTTTGGAGAATTCTTTTATTGTTGTATAATTGTATATTGTATAATGTTTTATAAACACAAGAGATCCAGTATGCTTATGGTGTACTACCTCAGAATCATGATGAATTTGGCTATCATAAACTTAGTCACCATATTGTAGCATACTTGAAAAATGGGCTAATACAACAACTCTCTTCCCCACTGCCTCCCTTCATTCTGTATTCCTGAACACTCCCTTACCATTATCTAAATTCAGCTAGTCTAATCATCACTGTCTCTTCTCACCCATTTTGTAATAAGGCAAATTCTTCTATCATTGGTTTGCTTCCCATCCTCTCTTGCCTCTAACCTTGGTTCATTGACTCTTTCTCTCTTTCTCTTTCTTTCTTTCTTTCTTTCTTTCTTTCTTTCTTTCTTTCTTTCTTTCTTTCTTTTTCCCCTTAGATAACCAACTTCTTTCTTTACTGGCTCCTTGACTTTGTAAACAATGTTCAAATCCTGTCTTAGGAACAATTAAAAGACTGCTTCCTTCTGGAATTCTCTCTTTTAGCTTCAAGATTCCTTTCTTAGCTTGTTGACTTCTTACTAATGTGCTTCTAGATTAATCATGGGATTCTCTTCCTCCATCAGCATTTTAATTGCTGGTGTTTCTTATTCTTGTAACTGGAGGCTTCATTTATTCACATGTTCTTGTTTACTTCTATTATTAAATAGAAATGGAGGATTTTTATATTATGAAAAGTAGACATTTTTCTCTATAAATTCTGTCTTGCCTGATACCGGAAATTCCAACATAAGTGCTAGGCTGTCAATCAAAATATTATATAGGAATAAAAGAAGTCTTTTTAGCTTATCTTTCAATAAGAATAGTGGTCCTAAGCAATATGGATTTCTGCGTAGTGTCTATGAGAAAAGCGGAGACAGGACATTGTAGAACGAAGTGGTGAGGACACGAAGGTTATCTTTCACTGAGTTGGTTATTTTGTTGAGTAGTTTAACTATATAAACAAATCATAATGTTTCCAATATAGATGGGTCAGGCAACTTTTTATTATCTATTTTTAGGCTAAAACAGCTAGGAGGAAACAAAAAAAAGTTTATTATTTGATATCAAATATCTTATTTTAACTGTGCTAATATTTGACAAAAGGAAAAGAGCTTTCAATGTTTGGTGGGGGGTCTATGTTGTTGCCTTATATTGTATTAAGTACTCTACATTTGAACTTGGGTTGTTAAAATGATTTCATTCATGAAAAAGAATTTTTAAAATTATGAAGAAAGGGGAGAAGAAGGAGGACTAAAAGAAGGGAGGAAGGAGGGAAAGGAGGAAGAAAGGAAGAAAGGGAGAGAAGAAAGACAGGAAAAACTGCAAGATTATATATACAATTCAATATACTGTAATTTCAAACTTTCTTAATGATCTTATATAGAGCATAGGAGGTGAAAGGAAGAGGGAAAAGAGGAAGCTTACTGAATCTGAATAGATTTAACGAAGGGTCTCCTCATAAATGTTGCTATAGTGTTTATGGTACAACCAGGGAGCCCATATTACCTTTAAGTTGTGCCTTTCCCATGGCCTGTATTGTCTAGCCTTGTACTACATTTAATCAAGTTTGATGGACTGCATAACAAAGGAGGAATTCCAGATAGTATTTGCTCTCATTCTTTTATTCCCTGGGTAGATACATGGAAGAAGCCAGAACTTGAGTCTGAGGAATGAAGAAGTTTCAGCATAATGCACTGACCTCTAGAGCAAACTTGTTCCACATGAGAGTGTTCACGTTAATAAAAAGGTTAGCATCATTAATTCCATGATCTCTTGTTTTGACAGCCAAGATGAAGCTGTCTATTTTCTTAAACATTCTGTCCTCTTTCCTGGATAGAGATTACATCTACAGCCATGGCAATCAGCAAATTAATACACTTTTTTGAAAGGATATATATAATAATGACCATCAGGAAAATTGAAAGAAATATTCAGGATATTCATAACATAAATCTTTACAGTGGTTTTATAGATGTTGCCAAAAATTTCCTTCAAACCTTTTCCCATATCTATATCTACTTTTGAAGTCATTGGGAAATGAAATGATATAATCATTGTAAAGTATACAAAGTTAAAAGAATTAAGTAAAAAAAGAGCTGTATTCTCTTTATGAGACAGTCTAAATTAAAAAAAAAATCCTTGTGAATTGATTGCAACCTTGAGTAAGTATGTTTTCAATCCAGTGCTTTCCAGATACAGAGGACCTAATAAACTTCTACATTGTTTAGCTAACCTAGTAGCTCTCTAAAGCTATGCTGAGCATCAAGAATAATTTTCTAAATGACTTCTTAGAGCCATAGATCCAGGAGTCAGCTTCCAAAGATCAGAACTAGATTGTAGAGAGGAGATAGTTTGCTAATGCCCTCTTCATTCTTTTCATAATATGCCTATATCTGGCTCAGTTAGAAAGTATGTGTGTGAACACATAAGCTAAGGGTTTCTTGGAAAGATAGGCCATGAATAATCAGATACTGAAGACACAAAGAAGAGATGCGTGTCCCCAAAGAGACTGTGTGCACTTCCTAACATAGCATAAGATCAATTCTTAGGCACAGACATATTTTCCATTATGCCTAAAGTCTAACCACATGCCAGTATTTGAATTCTAACTTCAAATTGAGAAGCACTTGGACAGTCAAATCAAATCTGGATTTTCTTCCACTTTGGTTGTAGTCTGTCTTAATTGGCAACTCAAAAGACATTTCCAACCTCCTTCTTTCTTATCACTTCCAAAAAAGAGGCTGGAAAGCCAACTAATTACTTTCCCAGGGAACTTTTCTGTAATAATAGCTATTTAGTCCAGTTCCAGCCTGTGAGAAATAAAAACTCTGGTAACAAGAAGGGTTTTAGTTTGGGGGGTGGGGAGGAACAACAACACATTTCTTACTAATAAAGGATATGGTGGATTTTCTTGTCTTTCCCATTCTTCTTGCCTTCAGAATGGGTGATGTATCCAGAACTGCCCCTTGCCCATATCACCACGAGGACATAGACAAGTTGAGAAGACCAACAGTTGTAGGAGGGCAAAGTAGGAAGAGCCTAACTCTCTTGATGGGATGCTTGAGTGCCCAAGCAAATGCCAACAAAACCTACACCCAGATTATGTCTGTACACAAAATAACTACTATTGTTTAAGCCACTGTCGTCTGGCTTTCTGAATGTTGCCGCTCAATATATGTCTATGTGATTCAAAGTCTTCTTCAAGAAAACACTTTTGGTATCATGTAAATTGTAGACATATTTGGTTTTACTAATATATACCTTTACTAATATATAAAATATATTTTACTAATATGTTAGTAAAATATATTTACTAATACACTAATATACTAATATACACAATCTCTTACTGAATTGTTAAACTGATTACTTTAAAAAAGTCTAAAATATCCAAAATATCTATAGAAATCTCATGTTATGTAAACAAAATATTTTAACCACTTGGCATGATCTCAGAAATCTGGGTGGAGGTTTTTTGTTTTGTTTTGTTTTTCTTAAGATTTTATTTTATTTATTTGACAGAGATCACAAGTAGGCAGAGAAGCAGGCAGAGAGAAAGGGGGAAGCAATCTCCCCACCAAGCAGAGAGCCTGATGTGGGGCTTGATCCCAAGACCCTGAGATCATGACCTGAGCCCAAGGCAGAAGCCTAGCCCACTGAGCTACTCAGGCTCCCCTGGGTGGAGTTTTATATTTCATCTCTTGTCTCACTTATCACTTGATTTATCAACTCTTTAGCCTCATATGAGTCTATTTGCCTTCCCAGCATTCCCTGTAGTGATAATAAAAGGACATTGCATGATTCATGAATTGTGCCACTAGAAAAGGCATGTAGAATTCTTAAAAAAAGTGACTTCATTTTGTCATGCAATAAATCACTTTAATAATTATAGTTTCATGCTCAGCATTTGATAGACTTCTATAATTACATAGTATCAGCCACCATAGCCAACCCAACTTTTTTCCATTGCTCTTATACCAACTCAATGAAGCACAACCCAATCCAATAAAAATAACATAAGGGGCTACGTCTGAATAGTTGGGATGCACTACCTTCTAACCCTGTGGTTTCAGATAATTTCATCACTCTGTGCTTAAGCTCCATTCTCCATAACATGGAGATAATTTTGCATATTGTTTCACAAGCAAATAAGAGTTATACACATAAAACATTGTGAAACTTGGCACATATTACATACTCAACATACATCAGCAAATTTCTATCCTTTCCTGATATATTCATTCGTTTTTGTTGTTGTTGCTGTAAGGGGATTCATATTTACCTCCATTGGATGCTTCTTGAGGTAAAATGTATAGGTCAGTTTGTATTGATAGGAGCCAAATCCCCTACCTTTCATGTAATAATCTGTAGGGCATGAAAGTTAAAATAGAAATTGTATTTCCTGATTATATGATGATTAACATGTTGAACGCTGACCACGTGTTTGACATCTGATAGGGCTATGAGTGGATTATCTTTTTTAAAATTCTCAAAAACCTCTCAGTTAGCTACCATTTTGATCATGCCTATTTTACAAATGAAAGACCAAAGATTCAGAGAGTTTGAAGAACCTACTCCAAGCCCAGTAACTCATTAGTAGTGGTATTTGGTGGATGTCAGATTTGAATGAGATCTCCATTAGTTTAGAACCTAGTCTTCAAATGTCCTTTATACACTGCCTCAACAGAGCCAGTTGATAATATATATCTGATCAAACACTATAAAATGGAAAAGCTTTTCCCTAGTCTTCAGAAACCTTTATACATTTTTTAACTGAAACTACTCATTTTCATACTCTCTTGATTTTTTGCAGGGATGTGATTTTCTCAAATAATGATCTGTTTATAATCCATATGACACATGGTTCAATTTCTTTATTAAAGTGTATGTTACAATATCAAAAGCATGGAAACTAAGGAAAATGGTAGTTACCAGGAGATAGAAGGTGGGGGGAAAGGGGGGATGTTGGTCAGAGGATACAAGTTCAGTTATAGAATTAGTAAGTTTTGGGGTGCTTGGGTGGCTCAGTTGGTTAGTGTCTGCCTTCCACTCAGGTCATGATCCTAGAGTCCTGGGATGGAGCCCCATGTCGGGCTCCCTGCTCGGCAGGGAGTCTTCTTCTCCCTCTCCCTCTGTTTCTCCCTCTGCTTCTGCTCTCACACTCACTCTCTCAAATAAACAAAAAAAAAATCTTTAAAAAAAAGAATAAGTTCTGGAGATCTAATGTGTCGCATAGTTAATAATAACGTGTTATACACTTTTAATTTGCTAAGAGTATATCTCAAGCATTCTCACCACAGCAAATAAAAATACAGGAGCTGATGGGTGTGTTAATTAGCTTGATTGTGGTAATCATTTAATGTGCATACCAAAACACCATGTAGGTCAACCTAAAATATATACAATTTTTATTAGTAATCATACTTCAGTATAGATGGAAAATAAATACATTAATAAACAAATAGACAACTCCCACTTCAAAAAGAAAAGGAAAAAATAGTTTTTCAGATTTTTTATTAAGTCTGAGATCTAAGATGTGTCCTTTACTTCAGTAGCTTTTATGCTATGTCAGCAGATAAGACCAGATCAACAGGCCTACTTAAAGCCAAAAAACCAAAAACCTGAATTATGTTCTGCTGCTTTCAAATAAATATTTCATTCTCTTACTCAAGGATTTTCATATGTGACAAACAAAAATTTTTAAATAAATTGCTTAGTTTCATTTATTCATATCCTTAGGAGATGAATGTAAGCAGATCTAAAGTCTTGCTTAACTTTTAATGCGTTTATTTATTTATTTATTTATTTGTTTTTTAAGAAAAGATGTGAATTGTGAAAAGGCTGTTGGAAGCAAGCCTTATAAATCACCTGAACTGTTCCACTATTGGCATTTCTTGGAGTCATTATGTATAATTGGTTAATGGTGTATTTATTCTCACATTATTGGTTAAGCTCCAGGGATAATCACTGATGAGTTTCAAAACTCCAGGAGGATTTCTATGCAGAGGTAAATGAATTAAAAAACAAGATAAAACTAATTACTTTTATTTAAATTCAATTTTAGGGGTAATCGTTCTGTCTTGGGGGTCTTGCAGCAGTTTTCAGAAGTGATAAATTTGCTTTAGTTTGCTCACTTGCATTCCCCTAGAGCTCAGAAATTAAATCATTGGTGATGAAAATAGAAAGGAAGTCATTCAAACTAAAGTTCATGATAGAATTTCCCACCTTAGTTCTTCATGCTTTCTTTTCTTTCGATCCCTTATCTTATTTAACTTGGCCTTTGGAAACATGATAAATAAAACCATTTTCAGAGACAAAATCAAGTGTACATTACTTGTAAATGTCAGGATTTCCAGAATCTGTACAAACACCACAGTAGAGAAAGGGGGGGATGTGCACTTCACTGAAGGCATCTGCTCTGAGTGGACATAAAACATGTTGACTCTGTATGGCTATAGTTTTCATGTAAAGCAACTGAATATAGTTAAGTAATAAAAATTAAAGAAGTTTTACTTCCATATGCTTGGCTGGATTAGTATATTTTGAATATTTTATTTATTTATTTTAGAGAAAGAGAGAGAGAGTGGGAGTGGGAGGGGGGCAGGGAGCAGAGGGAGGGAGAGAGACTCCTAAGCAGACTACATGCCAGCATGGAGCTTGACAGCAGGCTCAATCCCATGACCCTGACATCATGACTTAAGCTGAAACAAGAGTCAGATGCTTGACTGAGCCACCCAGGCACCTCATTGATTACTTTTTTTTTTTTTTCCAAGATTTTATTTATTTATTTGAAAGAGAAGGGGTAGAGAAAGGATAAGAGAGGGAAGGGGAAGGACAAGCAGACTCCCCTCTGAGAGCAGAGTACAATACAGGGCTGGATCCCAGGACCCTAAAATCATAACCTCAGCTGACGTCAAAAGTTAAGGGACTGAGCCACCCAGGTACCCCATGGGTTATCTGTTTTTTTAGTCTGATATGATACTATTAGAGGCCATTTCCTTTGACATGAGGGCATATATATTCAAGAGTGAGTATACCTGGGTTAGTTTCACAAATTAAGTATTATACCTAATGTATATTCCGTGAGAGAAATAGAACTTTTCTTGACATATAACGTAGGACAGGGAAGGAGGTGCAACGAGAAATGAATTCATAAGGCTTTAGTGAGTATATAAATTAAAATTAGAGTCAGGTACCCATAAATGAAGATCTAGATAAAAGTGGCTAAAATAAGAAGTGAGTTCTACCATGAAAGAAGTCTGGAGCTGGGTATTGCCCAGTTAGTGTTATTATGTTGTCATCACCAGGGATCAAATGTCCTTTTATTTCCTTGTTGTTGTTATTGTTGCTATTGTTGTTTTAATACCCTTTCTTTTTTTCCAGTTCATTAACCTGTTGAAGCATGAATGTCCTGATTGAGTAGGTTGAGAAGAAATATGACAAAGAATTAGTTATAGAAATTATCATTGCCATTATTCAACTGTTTGTGTGAAATAGATGCAAAGAAAAGCCAAATGTCCAGAAATCAGGAATTTCAGCAACAAAATAGAATAAGGCCTACCCATTGAACTGAAAACAGATTTTTTAGGAAAGGTCAGCCATCTCTGGGTACTTAAGGACTTCAGTATCAATGGAACTGAGCTAAACCATGACTTTTCCTACTATTTCCCCAATATTTTTCACTCATTTGTTAGTTCAACCAAAGGGTAAAGAATGTATTGCTCTTGTAATATGTGTATGTATGTATCAAATTTAAATCATTGACAATTTCAGAAAGCCCTGTTTCATCATTTGTGTCTAACGGCATGCTGTGTAAATCAAAAGATACCGTAAAAACCGAAATGTATAAAATATATAAAATAAAATGTCATTCAATGAAGAATTAACTTACTGCCCCCTCATTGCTTTCTACATAAAATGTTAAGCTGTGATATTTAAAAATTTTCCTTGAGGGAATAAAAATTTAGTGGACGAGACACACAGTTTGTGACCTACATTAAAGATCTTGTGTCTATTTTGCAGTTTGGTTGTTATGGGTTCACAAAAAAAGCAATGAATTTATTGTCAGTGCCCATTATAATGCATGAAATGTAAGATATTCTTTATAAATGTTTTTGAATAACTAAAGCATAAATAAATTAAAGAATTACTTAAGAGAGTCACTGTAAGATAAAGGTTTAAACTTCATCATTATTAGTGTTTACGAACTAGTTGCTGTGTTTCTTCATGTGTACTATAAGGGGATTCTATCACAAAAAATCACAACAAAACTGCATTAAGCTTTTAGATAACTGTCCTCTTAGAGATCATGCCACTGCTGAATAATGAAAATCATTTGATTGTTCTTTTCTTCTGTCAAAATGAGTTAAAGCTGGTGAAATACATTTTTTTTTAAATGTGTATACCATATGTGGATGACTTACCATCATGCCCTCTTTACAAAGCCCAAATATGTGAAAATCAGACATAGTACAGGGGTGCAAGTTCAAGAATGATACAGCTTTTTGAAATCCTATGTAAATTGCTTTTCCTGTTTTATAATTCCAAGTTCTTGCAAACTTGCCAGTCCTTGGATCTTTTAGTTCATCTTTTTTTTTTTTCTTTCAGTTTGTATTATTCACAATTCTACTTGAGGGTTTGATGAGCCAAGGATATCATATATAAGCCTTATTGTCAGGGAGATTTTGACTCAAAAGGGACTCAAAAGGGACTATTGCAGAAGACCCAAGACCCCTCCTCTTGGGGTATATAAGCACCACTTTCATTCAGGTCAAGGGAATAATAAGAGGTTGATAAAGAACAGTGATACAACATCATGTAGTATTTACTTACTGATTTTTATTTCCTTAATCTCAACTTAGAAAAGGATGACTAGAATATATAGCAGACTATATTTCATTCTGAACTTATCTTTTTAAAAGATTTTATTAATTTATTTATTTTAGAGAGATAACATGAGTGAGGGGAGGGACAGAGGGCAGAGGATCTCAAGCAGACTTCACGCTGAGTGCAGAGCCTGATGCGGGGCTACATCTCAGGACCCTGTGTCATGACCTGAGCCAAAACCAAGAGTCAGTTGACTACACTACCCAGGCGACCCTTAACCTATCTTTTTGGGAGATTTTTTTAAGTTTTAGTATAAATAAATATTACCTATAGACCCTGAAGAATAGATTCACTCAAGTAATTCTGATTCAGTAGGTCTGGGATGAAGCTCAAAGAGCTACAGTTTCAATGATATCCCAGGTAATTTTAATATAGGCATTTCTTGGACATTTTGGAAAACACTAGTTTTGGGGATTGTGTGTATTTCCTCTAATCTGACTATGGGATCTCATTGTGTGTGTATTTTTGACGATAAACATAATAGATTTCCACTTTTTAAATAAATTATTCTGGGTATTTGCTTAGATTTGTAATTATGTACATGACAACAGGTGATTTTTAAGGATATAAAACATCTTTCACCTCATCCCAGGTGATGTGGTAAATCTTATGCAGTATGGCTTAAATTCTAACTTGATGTGATATAACATGGGTTCATCAAAAATTCGGTCTTAAATGTATTTATAACAAAGTTTCTAAGAGGAATGTACACTTACAATATGATTTCACCCTAGGCTGTAGGGAAACACTACTTTCTGATTGCTTTCTATTATTCCTAATGAATGTTTGAATAAATTTACTGGCTTCTAAAATACCTCCAAAACTCATAGAAGTCTGATATGAAGAATATTATTACAATATAGGGCACCTATGTCCTTTGTGATTCTTGCTGTCCTTATTTTAGAATTTATTATGAGTCTGGAATAGCTTCAGAAATTGAGTTGATATTTGCTCTCTCCAAAGGTTCAGTGCGTATAGAGAAATTTTCTAGAATAGGATTCAGGTTGAAATCCCAAATCACTTTCAGTTTTTATCAAAGAAAACAATCTCTAGGTTGGGAACACTCCAGAGCAATACCTCTCTTAGGAAGATAAGGCAATCCTTTTTGACTCTCAAATTCTTCACACACTGCCACCCACCAAATCCTCCCCTTTACCTGGACTCCTTCCTCTAAAGTAGCTTCTCTGGCTTCCTGTCTCCAGTCAACGTACTATTTGGTTTATATAGCCATCTTATTTCTAGCTTCCAATTTGCATTCTCATATCCATCAACTGACAGCGTTTTTCCATGTCTGAAATACATATACTTTTAAAATTGCAGACAAAAAGGATAAAAAAATCCAACAATATTTCAGATAAAAATGGATCCTCATTATTGTATATCCTGGGAAAATTCTTGGGGACAAGGAATAAGATAGGAGTATGGGGACACATGAATATTTGTTTTGATAGGTTAGTATACCAATTAAATTAGACTTTGCATTACAGTAAAATAATTATTAAAGTGAAATTTAGCTTAAAATATATTACTTGCATTTCACAGTTCATCTTACAAGTTTTCAATTTATTTTTGGGTAACATTGCTAAACACTTCATCGTATATATATATATTTTAAGATTTTCTGTATTTATTTGACAGAAAAAAACCCAAGATAGCCACAGATAGTAGAAGAAGGAAGGAGAGGGAGGAACAGACTCCTTGCTAAGCAGGGAGTCCCATGCGGGGTTCCATCTCAGGACTCTGGGATCATGACCTGAGCCAAAGGCAGGTGCTTAAAGGACTGAGTCACCCATGTGCCCTTATTATATTTTCTGTTAGCTTTATGACTTTACCAGTTTTTAACATATGTTGATACAAAAATATACATATTTATTTAAAAATGAATAAACAAAAATTAAGTAAATACATCTTTTCTTTAATGTCACTTTAAATAAATCTAATTTGTAACTAGTATGCAGGATAGATTTGGATATTCCAAAATATTTTAAATTGAATTCATGGTTGAGAAACTATTATATGGTAAGCTGCCACATATGCATTTTTCCTCCTTTATCATTCCCAGGTTTTTCATTCTTGGATGCAGGATGTAAAATTGTGGAATATGAGTGATGGAAGAATATTATGATTGTTTATTTCATATGAGCACAAACCAAGGTGAAGCAACATATGTATTTATCTTTCCAAATGTCATTCTGTCCCAGAATGGGACAGAATGGAGTGTGTTCTGTCCCAGATGCTGACATTCATGACAATGCAATGGGGCCATGTCAAATCGGACAAATGGAATCATGTTAGAAACACAGATGAAATAGAAAAAATATTCCATTTTGTCTAATGTCTCACTAGAGGCATGTACAAAATAATTTGTTTGTCAATAAGATCCAACGCTCAGAATTGATCATTTATTAATGGCTAATGATGTGTTTCTGTGCACTATGAATTAAATGTCTCCCTTTGACGGAAAAGTTAATATAAGATGATATTTTTTAGTCAGAAACAATAATGCTTTCTGCTTTCTGTTTTCTGTAGGCTGTTTCAGAGAGGATGTGCAATAGGGTCAGACCTTAAAAGCATCCTTATTTTAAAGATAATGCTTGTAATGTGGGAAAACAAAGTTCAAGCTACCAACAAACAAACAAACAAACAAACATAAAAGATTAAGAAGACCAGTGTTTATTTTATAAATTGCCAGCCATGTCCACATGCAAAGTACAAAGCAAAATGAAATACCTGCTGTGAGATTACTCTAGCTTCTAGCAAAACTGGCAATATATCCACCATATTTTTAATCCACCTCTCTCTCTCTCTCTCTCTCTCTCTCACAGACATGACTCATACCCACCTACCCCCCCACACACACACATACACACACCCTATGCACTAGGCCTAAGGAAAGCATTTCAGAAGATGCTAGTCAAAGTTCTAGCTTGCTGAAAGTTTCCTTACCAGTAGCTATTTTGGAATCTTCAGAACCCCTGATGGTTATCCTGAGGAGTTTTCTTCTATGCTCTTGAGAATCATTAATTGGGAAAACAATTCTTATAATATGTGGTATAAAAATGTTTGTAGTCTCAATTAAAGTTAGCAGCCATTGGAGTAATTTATATATCTTTAAAATCTTTGCTTGTCAATTGCTTTAAATGAAACATATTATTGTAGGTCTGCCATAGTCTGCCAAGAGGAGCTAGCATTTATGTCATGTTTGATTCGTTTTCCTTGGTTTACTACAAAAGAACATTTAGGGGAGGATAGAAAATAAAACAGCTGTGTTATAAGAACAAATTATGTCATCGAGACCAGGGTACTTTTTTATGCTCACATATTTATATGTGGTCCTGTTATAGCATAAGCTCTAAAACTAGTTACTGCTCCCAGCAGGAGAGTTCAATTTGCAATTCACAAATCACTTAGGTTGCAATTTTGCTGTAAAATATGATAATTTGTTGGTTTAAATAGACCTCTGATCTCAAGTATGGATGCTAATGTATGAGGGTATTAATGCCCTCAACCTCTGATAAAATGCACAGAGTGTAATATACTGAGGTATTAATGAAATGTTCCTGCAATAGCACTATTTTATGAAATCAAATTTGATGCCTTAAATAAAGGTTGATGTATAAATTTTATATTATGTCCTAAAGAGGGTGCTAAACTGTTAATACATCATTTAGTCTTCTTCATGTAAATATTAGCCAGTATTTAATACTTATTAATGATGTACCCTCCGCACCCTTTTTTATCAGGGTCAGAAATATGTTTTTGGGAATAACTTGTCATGACTTTAAAGATTTATCTATCATCTATCAATCTATCTATCTATCATCAATCATCTATCTATCATCTATCATCTATCTATCTATTTTACTGAGAGATGGTGTGTGTGCACAAGGAGGGGGAGGGGCAAGGGAGAGAGAGGGAGACAAAGAGAGGCAGAGTCCCTGCTGCACATGGAGCCCAAGACCATCTGAGTATCACAGGATCACTACTTGAGATCATGACTTGAGCTGAAATCAAGAGTCAGAGGCTCATTGAGCCACCGAGGCAGGTTGTCACGACTTTGAAGATAATCTGCCTGGATGGTTTTTAAAAGTTAGTGTGTAGTGTAGATAGCTCAGAATTTGGAGTAGGAGTTCTGTACCTATGCTGCCATTCCTTATCCAATCTTTACTTTTGAGGTGGTTATGAGATTTATAAAAATAATTTATATAAGATACCTACAATGACATCTGGAACAGAGGACGATCTGTGCCTATAGATCCTATTCCATTTTTGAAAATAATGGCTGGTGCATGTGTTTTCCCTTTGTGCTTTTAAAAACGAGAAGGGCATGCCTTTTTCCTTTTTCCTTTTTTATCCACCCCAAGAAATCATTCCCTGCTTATTTGGGTATATGGGTACCACGAATGCATGGGGCAGACACACATACACATGTAGTATATTTTGTTTAAAATATAAAGTTTCTAGGATTTTATTTCCTAATCTGATCACTGATTGGATTGGGTTGTCTCTAAAGTCCCTCACATAAAACTGTGACGGAAAGTTTTATGTGTTAACTTGACTGAGCAAAGGGATACCCAGATAGTTGGTGAAACATTATTTCTGGGTGTATCTGTGAGGATGTTTCTGGAAAAGGTTAGCATTTGAATTGATATGCTGAGTAAAGAAGATTGCCATCACCAATGCAGGTGGGTATTATCCAACTCACTGAGGGCCAAAATAGAACAAAAAGGTGAGGAAGAGTTGATTTGTTTTCTCTGAGTTGAGACCTTCATCTCCTGCTCCTGATTCTTGAGCCTTTGGACTCAGATTGGGACTAACAACATAGGGTCTTCTGGTTCTCAGATCTTCACATTTGAACTAGAACTACATCACCTGGATCTCCATGTGATAGATCATGGGACTTCCCAGCCTCTGTAATTGCATGAGTCAATTTCATATATATATATATATACACACATATATACATATATATGTATATATATACACACATATATACATATATATATGTATATATGTGTGTATATATGTGTGTGTGTGTGTGTATATATATATATATATATATGTATTTTCTATATAGCTATCCTTTTGGTTCTGTTTTATGGAGAACCTTAACACAAGCTCTAGAAGTCTATTTTGAGTCAAGTCTTAAAGTGAATCTCTTTGATGTATAAAAGTTTAAAAAAACAGAAAAAGAAAAATGTTTCAGGATATGGAGTGTGAAGGAGGTAGGAGGTGGAGATAAGAGTGGATAAATTATCAGCTTTAAAAGAGTTAGAACCATGCCTATCTTGTTAATTCTGCATTAATAATAGGTGGCACATATTACACACTTGAAATTTATTGAATGCATCCATTCATGCATGAGTGGACAGTTGGATGGATGGAAAATATGACAGAATCCAGTTTAAGAAAATGTATTTCAAATGAAGCAATATTGTGAGAATAGTGACATGACCTATGAGGCAATTAAGATGTGGGTTCAAATATTAACTTTGCTAGTTATCAGTTATAGGATTCTGGACAAGTTGCAAACTCCTTGAGCCAGATTTCCTCCTTATGACAATTCTGGTTAGTGGGCATTACTATTTTCTCCATGTTTTAGATGAGGACAATAAGACAGGTAAAACACTGTTCCTGTCTCAAAGTCAATGGTTAGAACTAATTGTAATGATGGTGAGGATTACCACTGAAGAGCTATAGAATCTGACTGAATTTATATGGTGTCCACTCCTTCAATTACTACTTTCAGTTTATTATAGAAAATCATCCAACTTATGTTTTTCTCATAAACCACTTAAATAAAAGAGAGTATGACTACCTGGCTCATTTTGATCTCCAGTGTTGTTATAGTAGATTACTTGACACCTTACATAAGTAATTGCATCAGTTCGCTTTTTTTGCTCACTAATACCTTTTAGAACTTAGTGGGTTAACACAGTAGACTTTATTCTCTCTCATGATTCTCCATGTCCTCTGGGCTAACTCATAAGATCTTCGTAATCGGACAGCAGTTGAACTTGGGCTGATGTTCTTTCACAGGTGAGAAGTTGGCCTGCTGTCAAGTTGGACTATAGTAATTACTTGCCTGTATGTCTCTCATTATCCAGCAGGCTGTCTTGGGCTCAATTACATGATGGTGGTTATGGAGTTCAAAGAAAGGGCAAATCCCAGTGTAGAAGCACTTTCAAGCTTTACTCATACTATTTTCCTAATAACTCATTGGACAAAACAAGTCACATGGGCAAAACCAAATTCAGAGAGTGGGGAAAATATACTTTACCACTTGCTAGAAGAAGCTGCAAGATCAATAGGTTATCTATATAGGTATGGGAGGAATTTATAGCTATTGCAATCATTGTGGTATTGAAATATACCACATTCTAATCTATAGCTATTCACTACTAAAACTGACCATAAATCCCATCTACTATCCTTTGCCTTTTGTATCATCCATGAATATCATGACTTGCTCATAGTAGTTTCTGATTACATGTGACTGAATAAGTAATTTTGACTAAAGAGGAAGAATCTAATCCTCATTGAGTCATTTTTCCTTTGTAATTTATACTTCTAGTTAAAATGCTTATTTTAATTACTTTTATTTAAAGGTACAAAATATGACTCCTATTTTTCAGGTATATAGGAAGACTTGTCAGGTAGAAAAAAAAACAATAATTTTATTTAAAAGCCTCAACATTTGCTCTCTAGCAAGTCATTTAAACTTACTGCATCTGGTTTTATAATGAAAATGGGAAACTAATTTGATTTTCTTACCTGGGAGACAAATGAGACAACATATGTGGGAACATAGCATCAATTACAATGTGAGACAAAATATCTTAATAATAAATAACCAAGAAATTAATGTCTTTGAATTTAGTTATTTTAAAAGTGGGACCTTGTCTATCTGGTTATCTATCTCTATATGAATTTAAAAGTCTTGTAACAAAGACCAATTACCTTTTGATTAATTGCATTATAAATATGGAGCCACGATCTATCAGGGATAGTTGAGGTATATACTTAACAGTCTTAATAGCATGAGTTTTCCCCCAGTCTTCTAATTTTGTTGTTCTTTAGGGACTTAAAAGGAAGAATTGCTATGACTGAGTATCTAGATTTTTGATTGTCCCAATCTGGAGAAACTGGGTGCTGGCATCTAGTGAGTAGAGGCCAGAGATTCTGCTAAACATCCTATAATGCACAGGGAAGTCCCTCCTCTCCACAGCAAAGAATTATTCAGCCCAAACGTCAGCAGTGCTGAGGTAGACAAGCCTTGCTCAACTGAGTGAAGAATTGACTGTAGTGTTATTTTATAAGGAAGGCAGTTGATAAGGAGCATGATGATGGCAGTGGTGCAGACGGCAAGGTGGAGGGGGACTTCTTTCCTATTCTAATTCTTCAGAAGTGCCCAGCTTCCCACAAAGGACAGGGTGGCATGGAGCAGTCCCAGATCTCTAAGCTTACTGGGTGAACCCCTGCACATCTGGGGTCTCTCAGTGCTCACTCAGCATTTCAGCGGCCTTCTTCTTATCCAGTTTATCCTAGCATTTTCCTATTGTTGTTTTCTGGAAGCATTATCTGAGCTACTGACTAGGCCTTTAAAATTGATGAGGTACCATCAGCCATTTCAGTTTTTATCAAGGGAGCTAAGGCAAAGGGGAGTTGAGTTCTGGCGTGTGTTGGGGAGGTGTTTGTTTTGACTGTCTGATGGCTGCATACCAGCCTGAGGGAGTCACAAATGTCACTGGTGTGCAGTGGTATAATTTTCCTGCCGTTCCAAAGACTCTTCTGTGTTAATCTCCCGGCATGTCTGGCAACTTTCAAAATATAAGTTAAAGGCAATTCCATGGAGCAGTGAAAAAAGATTCCAAGTTCCCATTCATCTTTGTAAGGACAGAGAAAATTGCTAGTGTGCAGTTGGTCTTTTTCATTATTGAGAACATAGAGCAGCTCGGTTTTCACCGGGGCTAATTGATTTTCACAGCTGGTACACCAAAGTCTAAAGATGATATGAAACTTGGAAAGTCCCTTTGTCCAGACCCTAAAGCGCATGGGTTCTGCAGGGACTTAAAATTTGGGCTTCAGTAAGAGATGCTAAAATCTTCTGAAATGACTTTGAGCACCATCTGGAAAAGACTTACTTGTTCATGTAATACATGGTATGAGTATGGCCTGTCTTATGGTATCCCTATAAATTCATTATTTTTTTTCTTTTACATTAATTAGCATTGTGTTATGTGGCACAATTCTGATTTAAACCTTGGTAACAAATAATTTCCCCATCTAACATGACATACTGGAAGATATTAAATATATGCTTTCACCTGCATACAGATGCCAGAGGATACTACTTCCTGACTAGGAACTGGTCTGCATCATAGACGTGTGTAACTTAATTTCTCTACCATAGGAGATAATTGGTTCTTATTATATATTTAGTATTCCTTATTATGAAAAGAGAAAAAGGCAGTAGGAATTTAGAGCAGGGTTTCCATAGAGAAACACAAGGTCAAGATGTAGTTACTGGAGCTGAGCTGAAAAGGGAGGGTTTGACCGCATGGAATAATGTCAGGACACATCTATGAGAGATAGCAGAGTGCAGGAAAAATAAAAAGCATGGGCAGTGGGGTCAGATAATTCTGTGTTCTGAGCTCAGCCACTGTGAAGTTAGGGGATCTCAGATAAGTTCCATCAGCCTCATTGGGGCGTCATGAAATCTAAAATGCATGTAAATGGGCCAGGGATATAAGAACACTTGGCTTACTCTCCTCTTCCTCTTCCATTTGTCTTAATGGAAGTTAAATTTGAAGTCTGAGTCCTGCTCGTCAACGTTTACTTGATGTTGAGCCTGAACCATGGTGCAGACCTTCCTGTATTTTCGACACCAAAAGAATCAGTCTTCTATTTTGGGGTACAAGTGGAATGCTATTTTATTTGGAGAATGTCTGTGTAACACAAAAAATAGTGCTAAAACACATCACTAAATCCACTAGGACTATTATCTGAAGGAAGAGCCAGCATACATTTGATCAGGGTCCACAGAGACAAAGAGCCAATTGTCCCTTACTCAGCATATTGCTACTTTCTTTTTTTCTTTTTTTTTTTTAACAAATCAACTTGATAAGTAGTTAAAAAGGGAAAAAATTGCTTGTGATGACACATGATTATTCTGTATTATTTACTTCATAAAAGAAAAAATCGTTATGTGATGTTTTATTAGATCACGGTTTTTGTAAAACTATGTAGACATTGAAATTGACCACATATTAAAGTGATCTAGAAAGTAGAGTGTTTTAGCAAATAGCCCCGATGAAGTGTAAACTTAAAAGCAAACTAGAGATTGGCAGGTGTTATATGTTACATATACATATACATATATGTATATGTATATTTATATATATACACATACTATATGTATATATGCATGTGTGTATATATGTACACACATATATATGTATATATACATATAGTATATATATGTAAATGTGTATGTATATATCTGCACACACACAAGTAGATATTAAAATATCTATTAGGGATAACAGTGAAGATTATAATGCATACTATCTTAGGTCTAGTTATTGAAAACATATTGATCAAAAGTAGTGATGACTCAAATATTTATTAGTGCACAATTTACTATTATCTGTGTACTCACAAAATAAAATAAATAAATTAGCTGAAGGAATTTTTTAAATAAAAAGAAGAAAAGATCAATAATTAGGTACTGTGTTTAACTCCACACATTGCCAATCACATATTAATAGAGGGCATACTTATTGAAAATTGTCAACTTTTGAAACTTTATGGGTATGCTTGCATAGTGGGAACTTTGTAGCATTGTGCAGCAGACAGACTTGAAGGTAAAATATTAATTATAGTTGCCATTAAACTGCCTTGATGTCCAGCTATGCTTATTTTGCCATGTGAGTCCCAAAATAGTTCCTTACTTTGGTATTCTTTTTAAGCAACTATAACATCTTCTCATTTGCCCTTGAAATAGCTTAATACCGCAGACAAAAGATTATACCTGCCTTGTTATTGCTTCCTGCAGCAAATTGTCAGGTGAAAGGCTTCAAAATAGTATACAATTTTTTAAATAATTACATTTTTTATCTATTATGATTTTTCAGTTATTTTTGGTATGTTTTGCTTTAGCCACTTCTTTTTCCTTCTTTTAAAATTAAACTCAGAGTGGGTGCCTGGGTGGTTCTGTGGGTTAAGCTTCTGCCTTCAACTCAGGTCATGATCTCAGGGTCCTGGAATCGAACCCTGCATTGGGCTTTCTGCTCAGCAGAGAGCCTGCTTTCCCGTCTCTCTGCCTGCCCCTCTGCCTACTTGTGACCTCTCTCTCTCTCTGTCAAATAAATAAAATCTTTAAAATAAATAAATAAAATAAAATAAAAATAAAATTAAACTCATAGCTTAAAACTCATTGACATGTTGCTTATAGAGATAGTTTTAAAACTGAAAAAAAAATGAACTGCTTAAGTTACTCAAAACACAAATTTAATATTTCTCACTATAAACTCACTGGATATTGCTCAGATGCCCTCTGTTTCATTTCAGTTCCATTTGACTTAAAAAAAAAAAAAAAAAAAAGCAAAAATGACCCCTGATAAACAAGTGGTAGAAACCCAATCCAGACTTATTCAACTTATTTAATTAAACTCTATTATCTAAGTAGATAATACCTGAATTAATATATTCATATAATTTATTACTATAAATATTTTTGAACTACATAACATCTATCCTTGAGGTGTTGCTAATTGTACACATTCCATCATTGAAATATATTCTGACATTTTTGATTTTATAATTTAATCTACTTATTAATCCACCCATTTTTTTAAAGAGTTGTATAATTTTAAGTGGGAATATTTGAAGACAATATCATATTCTTGACTTTTTTTCATTAAAGAAATGCCTAGCCCCTTGTGTTCGTAAAGAATCTTTGTGCTGGATGTGTTCTCTGTCTGGAGTACACTGTGCTCTGTGGTTCCTTATCATTAGAGAGCATGGAACAAAATGTTTTTTGAACATGGACAGAATTGTAACCTACCTAATGACTAGTTGAGACTTCATCTTGAATTTCAGCTCATATTCTTCCCATTGAGAGTGGGTACTTCTGAGGTTTCTGTAAATGTTCTATTAATGAACCAAATGTCTCTTAAAAATTGCAAACTTTTCTCTTTACAATTTCCTGTGTGGACTCCCCTCTGAAATTTCTGGCAGTTTTCACTTGCAATATTTACCAATAATTGTCAAAAATAAAAGAACAAGCTAATTAACTTCTATTGTCTTTTTTTTTTAAACCAACTCTTACACTCCTACCCCTATTAATACAGAGTTGGAGGAAATTATGTGCATCATATCACTGTTTACTTCTCTATCCACCAGTTTCTAAGACCTACCAGGACTTAATAAATATTTATGACATGAAATATTAAATGATCTGTTACATAAGATCCTTCATGATCTGGCCCCAACCTCATTTTATTTATTCTACCAAATGCCCTAGATCCCAAAATAATTTCTTTATGCTTTCTTTCTTTATGTATTCCCTTAAGCCGTAAATTTAAACTTTTACTTTTTCTTCTGTAAGATGGAAACAATATTAATAACATTATCTACCATAAAAAGTTCTCATAAGATTTAAAGACTGTTCTATACCTAAGGTACTTAAAATGTTCCTACCACACAATTAATTCTATATTAGCTTTGACTATTATTTCGCTTTCTCTTTGCAGCCTTTGTAGACAAATAATTATAAAAGTGTTAGTGGTGTTCCTATTATCTCTATTAGGTTGCTGTTTACAATTTGAAGGCAGGTTCTAGATAAGGATTTATATAATAAGCGACTATGTATTTAAAGGAGGATCTCTAAAGCAGTAGATTCAATGCGCTAAAAAGGTTCATGGTGCACATATCTATCTCAATCAGAACACCCACTGAAATAACAACCCACCAGAGCCTGTTGTGTTACAAAGTCCTGTTTACCCATTTATTCATCTCATAAAAGTACAAGTGATGTAATTACCCAGACCGTGATTAATGCAGAGAATGATGATGCTGAAACAGAGAAGTCAGGTACAATTCATCTTACTACCTTCAGAGTAAACTTTCCCAGACCCTGTTTGCCATATCCATTGAATATGTTATCTTACAGTATTGTTAGTCTATATTTGAAACTTCAAAATGTCTTATCCCATTCTCTCACTGTGATTCATTTGGTTAACATACATTTAATCCTGGTGAAGAAAGTTCAAGAAATCATATAGGAGAAGCATCAAGAATCTGAAGTACTGGGGTTTGGTTGGTCACCTGCCATCGTTGTGACCAGACTCGACAGGGAAGACGCAGAAGCACTTTCCTATTCCTTAGTGTCATTCTTTAGTTCTTGGAAAAACGGCCCAGCTGTGGAAATCCGAAGGCAAAACAATTCTTTCACAAAACAAAGGATGGTATTTGGAAAGAATTTCTTTCCTAACCATGCATAATAAGATACCAACAGTCATAAACCCTAATATTTAGTGAAAAACATTTTTTGCGAATGTAATCAATTAGTCCACATGTATTTATTGAAAACTCACTGCATACTTAGCCTTATAGATGCTCAATGGGAGAGAAATATTATTGATGCTACATTTCATTTTGAAATGTAATGTGAGTCATCTTATGAGAGAAACGATTTTAAATAAATGAGGAAATGAAAACATAAAGCTAAAATAGTAAGTAAGAATAATAAAATTACATGCTCTATAGTTCTGGACAGATGCTAGTAATGGACTATTAATTTGATTTTTCTATCAGCCAGAACAAGGAGCAAATAGCCAGAGAAAAGAAGACTTAGAAATTTCATGGTAGTCATATTTTTGAAAACAAAACTTAAAGAAAAACTGTGAAGACAGGTGTTTTATTCTCTTTTATATGTTGTCCTCTTTTATTCTCTTTATTCTCTTGATACCAAAACCGCATTATTGAGTATATGTAACTATTGCAAAAATACATATTGAATTAGCAGTTAGGCTATTTTTAAATTTGGAATGCTTGATATTAAATCTCACATATTATACCTTTATTATTTTTTATTTTTTTAAAGTGAGTTTTCTTTTTTTTTCTTTTTTTAAGATTTCTTATTTATTTATTTATTTATTTGACAGAGAGAGATCACAAGTAGGCAGAGAGGCAGGCAGAGAGAGAGAGGGAGAAGCAGGCTCCCTGCCAAGCGGAGAGCCCGATGTAGGGCTCGATCCCGGGACCCTGGGATCATGACCTGAGCCAAAAGCAGAGGCTTCAACCCACTGAGCCACCCAGTTGTCCCCGTATTACACCTTTAAAGAAATAACCTATATAGGAAGATGAAATCTATCTTCAGACATCCATAACACATTGTCAGCATTGTTGCTTCCTTCAAAAAAATTAATTAAAAATTTAACAAAATAGCATTAGTTTAATTTTAGAGCTTTAGTTTTATTATTTATGGTAAAGAACTATCCCACTTCAAGGGCCAGGTATAAGGTCTTAACTTGTCTTATAACCAGTACTTTAAAGTAAATAACTTCTTTTTTTTTTCCTAATAGATAAACTCTGTTCCTCCATTTCTTCTAAGACATATTACAATCAATTAAAGTTCAATGAATGCAAATGAAGAGCTAGGGATAAATCTAATTAAATTTTGTGCCAATGTAGCATTCTGATAATTGCTTTTAATTTGAAAAAAAAAAATTCTCTCTTTCTCTCTCTGAGGAAGCAAATCACAGCACAGTAACATGTCTTCTAACCCTCAATACCAGGGAAACCGTATTTTCTAGAGCTTACCATCCTACTCTCTCTTTATCCTGGAAATCCCTAAGTAAATACATCCTGCTAGCTTAATAATTTATATTAAGACTCATACAAGGGATCCAGAAATGGACCAAATCACAGTACCACAACATAGGTAAAGTTATAAAAATTCAATATCCATATCCCTTGCCAGCAGGTCTCCAGTCAGGGGCTTTTCATCCTAAATATTAGGGTTAACTTGGTATTGCTATGTTCTTTCAAACTTTCTCATGTGGATGACCATAGGGACACTGCCACCTGGGATGCATTATAAAGGTTAACATAAAAAGCATAAGGAGACAGGGAAAAAGACCTTCTGCCTCACCTCTTTTCCTGTTTTCCCTGACCAAACAGCTGACACTGTTGATCCTCTTAAAAAAAAAAAAAAAACAAAAAAAAACTGATCAAGATCTATTCACTGAAATTGATAAAATGCTCCATTACCTCAGGATCAAAGGGAAGTCAAGAAAAAATTACACGTAAGGGCACCTGGAGAGTCCATTTGAAGCCTATCAACAGACAGGCGAGTGACAGACCAGGAAGCAATTGTAGAGCCATCAACCTAACTGCCTGTGACATCTACCCTGGCCCCATGTTCTGCCACCCGGAGAATATCATCTCTCAATGAGAGCACCTGGGAACTGTCAGTCATCCAAGCCCTGAGAATTAAGAGTTATATTATAATTGTCTCCATTTCATAGCCTTAGTTGTCAATGAATTGGAAAAGTACTAGACTCAAAACAACTTGTTTTTTTAAAGGGTTCTAGGAGATAAATAAAATGATGTGATTTCTTATGATTGTTAAGATAGAAATGCAGAACAAACTGTATTGAACCTTACCATCAATAGTATATTAATATAGTATAATAGTACATTTTATTTTTAATGGTCATTCCTAAAATACTATCTGGATCGTTATTAATTGCTATGAAAACACTATCAATATTGCTTGATAAATATAGAACTATATAGGTAACTCTACTGTAGGGACATTTTCTGTACACACAATTGGTTTTTACCAGTTTCTCTGCTTTAACAACATATTTGCTTAAATCACAAACCAAAAATTCAATAACTTTTAAATGAGTCTTGAAGTTATGAGGTTTTTTGAAAAAGGCTCAACTCCATTAAAATAAAAAAAAAAAGAACAAAGCAGTTCATTTGTTTTTGTTGGCATTATGTTTCTCCACTATAGTTTGTTGATTTATTTTAAATGCTGTCCTTTTTAAGGACCTTTATTCTAATAGTGATGCAATGTTAAACCCAATGACTAATCTTGAAAAGAACACAAGTTATTATTATATTAACAGGCTCACCAGATCCTTCTTTGATGAAAATGAAGACCATTCTCAAAACGGCCTAAATAACCAAGTTTTGAATACAAAAAGAGACTAATTGGAAGCCACAGGTTTGAAGCTGCCCTTTATACTTGAGGTGACCATCAGAACCACTTATGGATGTATTTGATTAGTGATGAATGGTAGCTTACAGTCCATAGCATTTCATACTTCAGAAAATGTTTTCACATGTGCTATACCACTGGATCCTTATAATAACTCTAGGAGACAGATTCTCATGCTGTTATTTTCTTCATATGTGGTCCTCTCTTTAATGCTAATGGTAGCTCATGAAAGTCAGATTATTAATTTTTCTTGAGCACAGTCCCACAGTTAGTCAGTGGTAGACCTGGGGATTGTTTTGGTTCAGGCCCTCGTCTCCAAGCCTCTGTTGTTTGACTCTGCCAGGTGGATTTAACAAAGTAGAGCCGATTGACTGCTGTTGTCACAATGTAGTAATTTGTCTCTTGGCCCAAAGGTGTTCACATAGTTTTGTTACCTGAAGTATACCTATTGCTACAATTTATAAGTTTTGCATAGCCACATAAAATATTTTAAATTGTAATTTGGTCAACTTGATGTTCCAAAGCTGCCTGCATCTCCCTCAGACTCATGAGGATTCCACGTGCTGTTTCAAGATCGATGGAATTTTCCTCTATTTGCTTGACAGAGAAACAAATATTAAATACGTGGCTTATATTTTTCCAGTAGCATGCATTCTAAACCTGTTAATGACAAGAAATTGCTGGTTAAATGCAACTTACAGTGCACTTCTGCTATAGATGTTCTTCTGCAAGGATTTGCCAGATCTTTTCCTTTGCATCTGAGACAGCATTTGGTATTAGCAGTTTGCCTTTGATATTCTCTATCTTCCTTTTGGTTATAACCACTTCCCTTATAAGGCTTATCACAAACCTACCTCTGTTTGCCAAAATGATTATGTTACCATTGCTCTGCTGTTCCAAAAACCACCATCGGTTCAGCCAGTTGGCACTCCCTGACTCAGATCACACCCAAACAGGCTTAACTATCCTGTGTTTCACTTCCTCAAATCCTGTTGTCTTCACCCTGCTCCCCATTCATTCTCAACCTGGTACAGAATTTCTTCAGCATCTTTACAGCTGCACTTTCCATATCTATCCCATTCCCTCTTAATTCATATTTACCATGTTTTTCTGATTTATGGTATGAATGGATTTGTTAGTATGTTACACTAACCAACAGCTTCATATGGAAAAGTATTGGCTGATAAGTTGTATCTCTTCCCACTAAAAATATTTTCAGATTGCATTTTTTAATTATATCTTTTTATACCTTATCTTTTGGAATTCTAAACTCTATGGAATATAAAATGACATTAGGTGAGAGAATTTTGTTTGACTGGAGTTACATTTTGAGATCTCCCTGCTTAGAAAGAGTGTGGTAGCGTTGCTTGAATGGAATCATCATATTTGAAAATGTGGATGAAGCCATTGACTTCTTTCACCCAGAATGGCTTCCAGTGATGCTGGTGGTTTAACCAGTGATTAATGCCATTGTATGTACGTCAACAGAAATGCTTAGTCCCAGATCAGATGGTTTAAACTGTAACATTTGAGAGTGAAATCTAATAGACATTTTTCTTCCAGAGAACACTGGAAAGTTTGCAGTAAGGCGAAGTCCTTCTTGGAAAGCTGCTTCTTCAGATAAATTGTAATTTGTGAGTATAGGTGGGATATTGGAAGGGAAGCTGGACACGGAGGATTTCCACCAAGCACAAGAGTCCCTTAAACAATGTTGCTGATATTGGGTGGCATCCATCCTCTTTTTCTTCACCACAGTCAGAAACTATCTGCTTCATTATTGGACAGCTTCCTGCTGAGCCTACTAGGACCTCCTTGAACTTCTGAAACTTGTGATCCTCCTTCTGTCCAATGGAGTAACAAATAATTAGTTGATTCCTTTCTCTACCACAAAACCTCTTTAAAGGAGTGAACAGAAGTATTCTTTCTCAGCTACCTACCCCCATTCTCCTCACCTCGTAACCCTTCTTTTATGCAATGCACTTTGGCTTTCTCCCAAGTAAAAATACACTAAGTATCCCAAAACCAGCTGAGGAATTCAAGTTAGAAATCTATTATTTAAAAGAAGAAAGAATATGAGGAGAAAGTAATGGAGAACTTTCTAGTGGGTGGCATAAAACTGTTGGAACAGAGTGGAATTTTAATGCTCCTCAAATCGCTAGAGTGACAGCTGCTTTCCTAGTCTGCTCATAAAGGTAGTCTCATTCAAAACACTAATCTTCCATGGCATCTCCCATACTGGGAATACCAGTAATGCCTGATCAGCTATTTTTGAGTCAAGGATATAAACCTCTTGATTGAACCTCAGAAGAGAATGTTTTCTTCCTTCTTTCTCCATATGGCATTGTTGGCTTTATCCACAGAGAACATTAGAAATAGTCACTACATCTTGAGAAGTAGCCAAATCAGGCATAAGTAATGTTGCTTGAGTGGAAGGAGGAGGAGGAGAGAGGAAGGGAATGTTGAGAACCCTGAAACCGTACCCCTCAAAATAATAAATGAAGGACTTCCTTTCTTCCACAGAGCCATGCCTTTCTCTCATGCCCCATTTCCTTAAAGCTAATAAACCCTAATGAGAAAGCGATGTCTGTACACTTCTGTGTTATACAGCTATCCTTTCTCACTTTGACTCCTCCACTGACTAATTTGTCCCTCTCACTACAAATGCTCACTCCTTCCCTTTTCCCCCTTCTCCTTTGGTCATTCATTCTCATTTCTCTGATTCCATCTCTCTTTCCCTCTCCCTCCCTCTCTCTCTCTCATTCAGAGATAAAGAAAGCAGGGCATTTGTACTTCATTATCATTCCCTCAGAGAAGACTGCCACATGAGTGACAGAAAAATAAAAGGATAAGAGGTTGTCATAATGCTTCTTGAGTTTGAAATGTCAATCCAACAAATTAATAGCAGGAGCACAGCATGGAACCTACTGACTATTGAATTATAATACCGTGTTCTCATTGTCGGATTTTCCCTCTTTCTTTCTCTTCCCCAACACAAAATTAGTTGGTGTAACTGTAACTGTAGTTGGTATGACTAATGGTGTCTTCTAAGATGTGTTCACTTTGAATTTCTATACTCAGATTCACCACAACTGTACCAATCTCATAGGGACTTCTGGCAGTGTTTTTGGAAGGAAAAGCAAAACAAACAAACAAGCAACAACAAAACAACAACAACAACAAAAACAAGCAGTGCAATGTGAAACCTCTCCCACCATAAGTCAGAAGAGTGACTTCTGGTCTCTTCTATAAGATGCTTACTAAGGAACAGCAAGATCTGGGAGACATATAATAATGACACCTACCTTGCAACCACTTTTTTTTCCACTTTAAGGTTCAAAATAGCAGAAGTAGTATACTGCTTTTAAAGTTTTAAAACTCCAAAGTAGGGGCACCTGGGTTGCTCAGTGGGTTAAAACCTCTGCCTTCGGCTCAGGTCATGATCCCAGAGTCCTGGAATCGAGCCCCGCATCGGGTTCTCTGCTCAGTGGGGAGCCTGCTTCCTCCTCTCTCTCTGCCTGTCTCTCTGCCTACTTGTGATCTCTGTCTGTCAAATGAATAAATAAAATCTTTAAAAAATAAATAAATAAATAAATAAATAAAACTCCAAAGTATTTAATTTACCTATTTATGATTCATTGACAATGAGCTAATCAAAATGATGTTTGCTGTGAGTGATAGTGTATTGAAGAGGACTTCAAAGGTTTTTGTTTGTTTGTTTTGTTTTGTTTTGTTTTTTTACTAGAAATTCAAGGGTTGCCAAGAATAAAAACAACCCACACTAGACAAATTCTAAGTTTGCTCCCAGCTAGAACTTTAGAAGGTGTAACTCTCCTCTAGGGATGCCAGACCTGATGCATTTACTCAGGCTTCTATCCCAGTGTGGTTGATGGGATTGTTTATATGAACTAGAAAACTTTCCACTCCCTTCCATAACTATGGCCCAAAAGGAGTAAAATGCTATTTCATCACTTTAACGTTTTAAAGATGGAATTAGGTCTGGCCTTTCTTAGTGGCCAGAATTTATTTTATTCTCCCTTCAAAGAAAGCATTTGGCAGGAACTAATGTACAGAAAAGACAAAAAAGACAGACATTAAACACTACAAGATGTGAATTGAATGGCTAGAGGATAATTTGCAGATCTTGCTGACAAGAGATACACATGATAGTGGGAAACAGCAGAGAGGTTTGGATTAGCTGCATGATGAAGGAGATGTTCTGAGAGGGTGACAGCAGAGACCTTGCAAACTTTTTCTTTTTTGTCTTTTCAGGACGTGTTCGAATTGGGTTTCTTAGACAGTGGTTCTCATACTTTAGGGAACTGATGATCTCAGGACATCCTATTGTTTCCTAATGTACAAACACCTACTCTTAATGAAACGGAAAAATGTGGGTGGCCTGGCTGGCTCTGTCAGGGGAGTATGTGACTCTTGATCTCGGGGTCATGGACCTGAGCCCCACATTTGTTGTAGAGATTACAAAAATAAATAAACTTTAAAAAACTGAAAAAACTAGTTTCTTTGAATGAGCTACAAGTTCGAAATAAGAGAATAAATTCCTATTTTTAAAGAACAGAGTATCATCATAAAAAATACCAATGAAAAGTAGATCAGCTTATTATAATACTTCTGACTTTCATAGACCATGATTAAAGTATCATCTCTACTTTTGCTTCCTAATCTCAAATCGGCCTTGATTCAGTGGCAGTAGGAATTTCTGTCCCATTAAAGATAACTGGCCCAGGTAGACTAGAGTATTTTGGAAATATGCAGTATTGAAGCTACCTAAGACAAATGCCATGAATATCCTGCTCATGTTTTTGTTCCCAAAAGTTGTAGTGATATTTGCAGAACAGTAAGAAGGGATTAGTTTTGTCCAAACCACCATCTTCACTTGCCTGACCTATTTCAGTGGCCACCTAAAATGACAGATCTCCAGACATCAGCCCTTGCTCTCATAAAATCAAATCTTGTAGTGTAATCAAGGGGATCTTTTTTTCTAATTTTATCCGCTTTGTTGATATGTAATTCATGTACCATATAACACACTTCTTAAAAGTTACATTTCAGTCAGTTTCAGAGTATTAGCCAACTTGTAGGACAATAACCACTATGGGATTTTAGAGCATTTTCACCCTTGTAATGTCTGTAAGCATTTACCACTTTTGGACTTTTTATGTAAATAGAATCATATAATATGTGGTCTATTGTGATTGGCTTCTTTTTCTCAGTATGATATTTTCAAAATTTATCTATGCTGTACCTTGTACTAGTATATCATCCCTTTCCATTACTGAACCATATCTCATTGTATGAAGATACCACATCTGCTTATCTGTTCATTAGTGGATGGCCATTTAGGTTGCTACCACTTTCGGGTTGTTATGAATAATGCCGCTGTGACATTTGTACACAAGTTTTGTATGGACATTTGCCTTTGATTCTCTTGAGTAGATATTGAGAATTAGAGTTTCTAGGTAATATGGTAACTCTCTGCTTTGGATTTGGAGGAGCTAGCAAACCGCTTTCCAAAGAGATTGTATCACTTTATATTTCCATCAGCCACTTGGGGATGTCAATATCTCCATATCCATGCAGCACTTGTCAGTGTCCCACTTTTTGATTGTAGGCACAAGTGGATGTGAAGTGGTACCTTATTGTGATTCTGATTTGCAGTTCCCTGATGACTAATGGTGTTGAGCCTCTCTTCATGTGCTTATTGACATTTGTACATACTCACTGGAGGAGAGCACTCAAAGCCTTGCTCATTTTTTTTTTAAATTGGGTGTTTGTCTTTTTATTATTTAGTTGTAAGTGTTTCTTTATATTTTCTAGACAATAGTCCCTTATCAAACAGATAATTTGCAATTTTTTTTTTTCCATCCTGTGGTTTCTTTTCACTTTTTTGATAGTGTCCTTTGGAACACAAACACTTCTAATTTTGTTAAAGTCCAAATTGTCTTTTTCTTTCTTTTGTAGTTATGATTTTGGTCATATCAAAGAAAAAACCTAACTCAAGGTTATGAAGATTTACTCCCATGTTTACTCTGCAGAGTTATATAAATATATGCTTTTGACTCTTGTATCTAGGTCTCTGAACCATTTTGAATTAGTTTTTGTCTACAATGTTAAGTAAGTGTCCAGCTTTATTCTTTTTCATATGGATATCCAGTTGTACAGCACTATCTGTTGAAAAGACTGTGTTTCCAATACTCTTGTTTAAAATCAATTGACTAGGCATGCCAGGGTGGCTCAGTGGGTTAAAGGTCTGCCTTTGGTGGCTCAGGTCAAGATCCTGGGGTCCCAGGCTCCAGACCTGCCTGCTCAGCAAGGAGCCTGCTTCTCCCTCTCCCTCTGCTGCTCCCCTTACTTGTGCTCTCTCTTTCTCTGTGTCAAATGAATAAATAAAATAAAAAAAAAATCAATTGACCACAAATGTTAAGGTTTATTTCTATACTCTCAATCCTGTTTTATTGATCTATAGCTCTATTTTTATGACAGTATCATGCTATTGACTATTATAGTTTTGTAGTAAGTTTTGAAATTGCTAGGTTTGAGTCCTTCAAAGCCGTTTTTTGTTTCTCTTTTTTCAAGATAGTGTTGGCTATTTTGGGTCCCTTGCACTTCTAAATGAGTTTAAGCATTGATGTGTCAATATCTGCAGCTAAGGCATAGAATTTGAGAGAGATTATTGTTGAATTTGTAGATCAGTTTTTTTTTAGAGTATTGCTATGTAAACAATATTAAATTCTCTAATTCATGAACACAGAATGCCTATCCATTTTAACCAGGTTATTTTTGTGTTCTTTCAATGATATTTTATATTTTTCTATGTGACTCTTGTACTTGTTTTGTTAAATTTATTCCTAGGAATTTTATTATTTTCTATATTATTGTAAATGGATTTTTTCTTAATTTTATTTTCACAGTATCATTGTGTTAGTGTAGATAAATATATTTTCCATATTGACCTTCTATCACACAAATTTGCTGGACTCTTCATAGCTGTAGTACTTATTTGTGGACTCTAAGGTTTTCTACATTCTTTGCTTGTTATTTATTTTCCATTATGGATAGTTTTTATTTCTGTCTCTTGCTTAATTCTTTTGGCTAAAAACTCCAGTACAATTTTGAATAAAAGTGGCAAGAATGGACATTTTTGTCTTATTTCTGAGAGTAAAAGAAAAGCTATCAATCTTTCACCTTTATGATGTAAGCTATAACTTTTTCATAGATTTCTTTTATCGGATTGAGAATATTCCCTTCCATTTCTAGGATGTTTTTAGTGTTTTTATTCATGAAAGTGCATTGGAATTTGCAAAATGATTTTTCTGCATCTATTGAGATCATGTGGTTTTGCCATTTGTTATACTAACATGGTGTTTTACATTGATTTTTGTATGCTGAAACAAATTTGCACTCCTAGCACAATCCAAATTGGTTATGGTATAATTTACACACACACACACACACACACACACTTGCGTGCACATGCACACGTGTGCACTTCTAGATTTATTTTGCTAGTATTCTGTTGAAGAATTTATGTCTGTATTCATAACAGATATTAGTCTATTTCTTTATGTGTTGTCTTTTGCTTTGGTATCAAATAATATTGGCTCCATGGAGTGCAGTGGGATGTGTTCCTTCTTCTACTGTTTGAAATGGCTTGTGAAGGATTGAAGTTAATTGTTCCTGAAATGGTTGGTATAATTTACATTAGAAGCTATTTGAGCTTTGATTCTCCTTTGTGGGAAATTTATTAAATATTAATCCAGTCTTTCTAGCTGTTATATGTATAACCAGATTTTTAAATTATTTTTGAGTGAGTTGTGGTAATTTCTGTCTTTCTAGGAATGAATCCACTTCATCTAGGTTAGCTCACTTTTGGCATATAATTATTCATAGTATTTCCTTATAATCTTTTTTATTTCCCTAAAGTCTGTAGTAATGTACACTCATTTATTCTGTATTTTATTAATTTGTGCCCTTTCCCTTTTGTGTTCTTGGTTAATCAATCTAAAGTTTCATCAATTTCGTTGATCCTTTCAAAGAAAAATTTTTGGTTTTGTTGATTTTCTCTAGAATTTTTCTGTTACATTTTTTTTGTATTTCTAATATGGATTTTTTTCTTCGTTCTACTTCCTTTGTATTTAGTGTAGTATTCCAGACTTTTAAATAAATTCTGACACTGTAATGTCTCTCTATAGAGAATATTTTAAAGGATAAATGTATGAATGAATAAAGAACAAATGTGTAGAAGTCTCATTGTCAACTCTGCATCAATTCTTTTTACAATAATGCCAGATAACATGGAAAGTTAACCATACCATAATTAGCAATTGAAATTGAAAGAGCTAAAGTTCATTATTTTTGGCAGACAGAATGCTGTGAAGATTTGTCAAGTAGGAAAGAATTAGTTCTTATACAGTCTTTTTTTTTTTTTAACTAGAAGTACGTACTCTGAAGAGACCTATTTTGAATGTCTTACTTAAGCTAAGCATTTTCCTTGCTGCTTCCTGATCCCTACTGTGTCCCTCTCACCATCAGAAGTATTCCAGATCCAGATTTTCTCTTAATAGCCTTCCATCAATTTGTTTCTAGGTTCTGTCAAAGGGAAGCCCAAGTCAGAGCAAATTCAATTATAGAAAGAAAGACTTTAAAAAGAAGCAGATCAACCCAATATAGCAAAGAAATTCTCTAGAGATTTTAAAGCTGAGAAGAATTTGTCACTGGATCTTGATTGACGGTCAATGTTAAGAAATGTGCAGGTGTATTGCACATTCTATTAAAAGCATGAGGATGATTTTCAATTATGTTAACCAATGTCCCTTTAAAAAAGTCTGAGAAAAAAATGGTAATTCATGGTTCTGTAATCAACATTTCTTTACTTCAAAGGGCACTTCAGCAACGACACCACCACCAACAACAAAAGGTTAACAACTTAAAAAAGAAAAGTCAAATAATAATGAATATATTAGTATTTGGCTCAAAGAAATTACTTAGAACAGAGGACTTATTAATCCACAGGTTTGTTTTTTTCTTAATAAATGAATGACTACACACACACACACACACACACACACATATATATATATACATATATATATATATACAAACATATAATGAATACAATCAATACATGAATACAATCAACGAAAGACATGAAATATAAATGGTCAAAAAGGTCAAGTGAAATGAATAATAAAAATTTCCCTGACTCATTTATATAACGGTGTTTGCAAGCATACATAAAAGCCATTTTCATATAGATTCTCTAAAAATATGTATCTTACCATATGTGAAAATAGAACAAGTGATTTTTGAAAGGCTATAAAACAAACATCATAAATTATATTTTAGTAGGCTATTGAAATACTTTTTCTCCTAACTATAAAATGTTGTATAGTTTTATTATAAATGTTTTGAAATTCAATACCTTTTGAAACTGATAATCATGATGAGGGTATGAATGGCTTTAAAGAAGCAGCTGTGTGGAAGCAGGATGGCAGAACATTGGCTTTATTCTGGCTGGAAAGATAGCCAAAATGAATATGTCATTTTCTTATAGAAAATGGGAATGGGGATGTGCCAATATTGAGAAGATGTTCCCTGAATAGAATGACAAGTCATAGAATTTCTATTTTTGATAAACAAATTTGAATTGAATAGTCTTAGGTAAGGGAGAAATGTAGCATAGGAGGTCAGAAGACTATAGAAAACATTAACATTAAACCATAATTTGTTTTATCCTGTAAGCATAAAAATTCATTATTTAGATGTATTACAACAAGCCCATCACCTCTTAAAAATATCATTTTATGCAAAGGGTGCCAGTTTTTCTTGGGTGACCCTGGTGTTTTTATATCCATTAATGGATTAGTGATCTCTCAGTATCCATGCCTAAAGTTCATTTTAAGTCTAGAGATGGTGGAGTAGAGATTTACAGAGCTGCATCCCAGAAGGGGCAGCAAGCCCAGCAACACTTATTTTATTTTATTTTTTAAAAGCTTTTATTTGTTTATTTGAGAAAGAGAGAGAGAGAGCACAGGTGGGGGGAGGAGCAGAAGGGGAGAGAAGCAGACTTCCTGCTGAACAGGGAGCCTGAGACAGGGATGAATCCCAGGATCATGACCTTAGCCCAAGGTATAAACTTTACAGACTGAACCACCGAGGAACCCCCAGCAACACCTATTTTTATCCTTTTTCTTTTGCATGAAATTTTATCTTTCTCTTCAAAACAATATTATAACATGAGTGAGTGTTCTGAGCTAATTGCAATATCGTCCAATAGAAGAAACCAATTGGCAAAGAGAGGATTGTGTCAAAATTTCTTACTGAGAAATAGAACAGAATTTTTCCCTTTTATAAACTAGTTGCTGGGAACAAAACTAGGAGATATAATAGAATTTAATAGAATTAGATGCAACTAACTTGCCAGGTCAAATTGGATACATTTAGGCAGTACTAGTTAGATTTTAAGACTGAATGATGAAGTGAACTTGAAAATCCCCAGGTTTTTAGAATTCTGAGCCTTGGTAATCCTATACATGCTTATATGTATATGAATGCTTGTTGAATGTGTGAATGAGCTACTTAGCTATTAATGATTTACTTTAAAATAAATCACAAAATACGTGGACAACCTTTTCCTCCCCCTTTGGGGATTTTTTTTTAACTTATTCATAAACTTAGCAATATATAAAACATTATTTGTTGGCATTTATCTACTAGCATTTATTTTTTAGTTGGGAGAGGGATTCAAATATTATTTATTGAGAATTGGAAGAGCACCGTATAATATTTAATGTTTTTTAATTTATTTTTATCTTTATTGTAGATCTTATTTATTTATTTGAGAGAGAGAGAGTGAGAGAGAGCAGGAAAGTGGGGTGAGGAGCAGAGAGAGAAGCAGACTCCTCATTGAGCAGGGAGCCCAATGCAGGACTAGATCCCCGAACCCTGGGATCATGACTTGAGCTGAAGGCAGACACTTAACTGACTGAGCCACCCAGGAATCACTAATTCATAGTTTTAAATGCCTCACATGCACATGTGGCCACACAGGAGCTTCATAATTATCTAATATTTAGAATGCATCTTTCACTGAACTAACTGAATCATTCAATTTGCTCAACCATTTTCTTTAAAATATGCAATTTTCACACTAAGAAATACATGGATTAATGACAAGATATTATGCACTAAAATTTTTCAAGGACAGACTTCCAAATAATTTTTTGAAATATGTGTTTGAATATGGTTAAACTTGAAAGTTTTAAACTAGTGTTGACTTTGCCATTGTCATGTATGAAAGTGAAATGCACACACACAAAGTACAAATCATATGGAAAAAGGTCTGTATTATCTGTATTTCACCAATAGTGACAAGCACTTAATTTTTTTTTAATGCTTATTATCAATAAAAGTGGGAGGGTACATTCTTGACTGAAACTTTTTAGTAGTGTTTCATTAGAGGGTTAAGTAACAAATATTGAAGAGTACCCTGCCTCATCAATGAATTTCAGAAGTTGAATCATCCCATTTAGTGATGTGGTCTGGGAAACGGGAAACAAGACTAATTTTCACAGTTCTTTGCTTCTTTCTGATGTTTGAGATTTAGAAGTTTAGGGATGATGGAATGTCCTTTGCACATGGCCATGTCAGAGAATCTTATAATGGTGGAACTGAACTTTGATACCGAGTCCAGAATGTCTCTGAGACAAAAAGATACACTGTAATTCAGGAATAACATCTATACTTGGATGCCCAAATTTAATATTGTAGAACTCCAAGTATGATAAGTTTTAAGTGTAACCTATTCATCTCCTTTTTGAAGAAACTGACATCTAGAATGGGCAAATGATTGATCTGTAACCAAGAACCAAATTATTAGAAGTGCTGCCAATGTTTGGCTGGCTCTCTTTTCCAAAAACTATACTTTTATAATGGAAAGAGTGCTGGAGGGAAGAAGACCTGAGAGTCACTAGGTATTGACTGTGTTTATGAATTAACTAAGCAGTGGACTGGACTCTAAATCCAGTGAATGAGGCTGAAGTTAAGTAATATCAAAATTAGTCTTAAAAATCTTTTTTTCCATCATCTGAAATGTTTAGTATGCATGAATAAATCCAATTTTGCCAGTTTTTCCTCCACTAATAGAACAGATCACTATTTCTTTGACAAATATAGAAGAAATAATTGAATAGGGTTTAAGTACCACTTTACACAAATGAGGCAAGGCTTTTGAAGTTTATTTATTGGTTATTAATAACTAAGTTAAGTCAAATATACATGTAGTGGGTTTCTTCCATAATATGTTTGTGTGATCCTAAGAAAGTAAACTAACAGTGTTTAATTCCATTTTTTAAATCTCTGACTTCAGTTAAAAAAATAAATTGGTCTTTATTTTTTAAGTTTTTTTTTAAATATTTTTAAATATTTTAAGTTATTTTTTTTAAAAATGCAATGCTATTCGGTTATTAACTAAAATGGTAGACTAAAGACTATGGTCAAAGACTAAAGCTATGGTCTGTGATCCTTACCATTTTTTATACCCCATTATATCTAGCACAGAATCTATATATGGGAGTTTCTTAACAATTATTTGTATATGATTAAGTATTACACTGATGTAATTATTGAGTTGTGGTTGTTGAATGTTGTTTAAATTTTTCTTAATATTACTTTATTTAAATATTTATTTAGATCCTTTTCACTGCATTTATACTTCTATTTAAATCCCTTCCCTATAGTCAGTGAAAACTAATTTTATTTAAAGGATCTTAATATACGCAGTACATATACACATACATACAAAAAGCATTTTTTTAAAGATTTTATGTATTTATTTCAGATAGAAAGAGAAAGAGTGAGCACAAGCAGGGGAGAGGGCCAGAGAGAGAAGCAGGCTCCTGACTGAGCAGGAAGCCTGATATGGGGCTCGATCCCAGGACCCTGAGATCATGACCTGAGCTGAAGGCAGATGTTTAACTGACTGAGCCACCCAAGCGCCCCACATGTTAATACATATATATAGATATACATATATGAATATAGCAAATCCCCACCAGATTGTTTCTTTAACAATCTATAAGCAATAGATTAAGTGGACCTAAGTCTATTGGGCCATGGATGTGATATAATTATAAAAAGGATAGAAGATGAAAGGTGGAAAATAAATAAAGACAACTACATGACCTCCAACTATGTCCATTACAACAGAGAGATATAGTTTACTGTGAATTCTTGCAGTTTAGTATTACTTTCACCTCCCAAAACACAGCAAGCATGAAACAACAAAATAAAACAAAAAAGCAAAAGCAACAAGAAACCTGGTTTTATCTTTTTAGAATGTTGAGAAGAAAAAGACTCTGCTCTTCTTTATATTAAAATATAAATTTGCTGCTACAAAACATATCATTTTTGTAGCCACCCAACGTCAGTGATAAAGAACAAGCCCCAGGTAGAATATGGCACATAGAACACTGAGGTCACTGTCATCATGCTCAGGAAAAGGCTCAGACCTCGGATGTCACAGTCAAGTACCCACTGTTCTATGTTGTTATAGAAGAAGACTTGATTTTCATGTCCACGGCAAATCAAGAATGTTGGTAGGCTCCTTGGCCTTGACCTGGATTTAAAGTCTTCTGGGGTTGGGTTGAGTATTCAGAATGTTTAAAAGCCTTGTACTCTGGCAGTCAAATCACCAAGCAGAAAAACAAGATAATGTTAGTGTTTTTCCCAACAGCTAAAGACAGAGCTGCTGACGTTCAGAGAGTTGCTTTCATTAAGTTACCTCCCACTCCGTGAAATTCAATTTGAGAACAATTCATCCACTTGCATAGTATCAAACCTTCTTCACTGAGGACTTACTAAATGGGGCCTGATAAAAACTGCACAAGAGGGATTCCCTTATTGCAGACCAGTTTGTTCCTTTAATGAGGCTGAGAAAATCTTGGTGCTCATTTAGCAAATTCACATATTGCATAGTGGTGTTTTTAGGGTATTATTGGCCCCAGGAGGTACGGCTTGGTCCTCCATAGATCATACTCCTGACTCCTGTTTTCAGAATTATTCCTCTTCTCCTCTCAGGTTTGCAGAGTCCATAATGCATTCATCAGACTTTAGCTGGTGCCATATATTTAGATGGGAGAGGCGCAACGCACTTCCCCATACTAGAAAAAAGCAACAGATCCATATGCCAGAACGCCATGTTCTGCTCCTATATCGAGTCCTGTCTCCATTGGAATCAGGAGTCAGTGCCTCTTCCAGCATGCTCTCTTTATTGTGACATCCATGTGAACTGAGTTTTCATGTATTATTGATGTATTTGGTCCAGAAACCAGAAAATAAAAAGCACATTAAACACACCTACCTAAAAGAGTGAAGAGAACAGAAATACATCAGTTCAGGAAAGTAGGGAGAGGTTCCTTTTAATAATATTTACCTTTGAAAGACAGACATTAATCTGAGTCAGTAGATTACTAACTGCCTAGGAGATAAAAAATATTGTCTTAGGGGAAAAAAAAAAAGGAAAAAAAGGCACGGACTCTTTGGAGAGTGTCACTTTATGGAGAATGAAAAACAAAGGATCTGGGATCTGGATATGAACAAGAAAGAAGGAAATGAAATTATGACCCTTCATTGGATTTGAGGTGATTTTGAGAATGGATCAGCTGTGTTGAACCTGCAGGATGGATTTGGCATAGGATTTATTTTAGGATGGCACAGAACTGGGAAAAACACGATTTGTGTTCAAAAATAAGAGACCTTTATTTACTAGTATTTTATTCTAGCTCATTTTATCACCTATGGTGTTTCTTTTGACATTTTATTTAATGTTGATGTTACCAAATATCTGGGGGAAATGTCACAAAAATCTTAGATAAAACTAATTCCATAAATCTGTAAGGACTTTCAGATTCTGTTGTGTCCCCCAGATCCAACAGGCAACCTACTTAAGTTTTTTAAAGTACTTTGGATATCACCCTAAAAGGAGTTCAACTTCAGATGAGATTGGATGTATGCAGAGTTGTGGCACCTAAATCACATAGTTAAGAGAGAAATTTTGTTTATTAAAACAGTTTGGTTTGCCTTTTTCTTCTCAATTGAGTTAACATATTTGTTTGGGCATCATACCGAGATGCATGACTGTGATGTCAAATGTCACTCACATCAATAGCAACCTTTTATATGGAGTATGGTGTGGCCCTCTGAAATGCAAAATGTTCATTCTCTAGGCTTTAGGATGATGTTGTGCAGCTAGAACTTTCAGATATTTTTAGTTTTTCAAAGAGAAAATATAAATCCATGATCATTCCTAATTTGCTGTAAACTTTGGCCATTTCAAACCAGTGTATACTTGGTAAAGGAAAATTACATCCCACTTGTCATCTCCTATATCTCATCTCTCCTTAGTCCCCCCCTCCTTGTTTTTAATCTTCTGCTGAACAGGTTTTGTTTTAACTCCTTGTTTTTATTTCTTTGTAACACTTTCACTAAATTCACAACATTCAAGACCCAAGAAGTTAATGTGTCGCATAGAAATTTTGTCATATGCTCTTCTTCCTGATTGTTATTTATATTACCAAATGGGATCTGATGCCTAACCACCTGCCTGGAAAACAAGCTGGTCAACAGGCTCATTGCAAACCAGAAGGATCAGTATCAGGGTAAAAATTGATTCAAAGACTTGCAGTTTGCAGCCAAGTAGGGAGTTAAATGGTGCCCTCATGAAGAATCAGAAAATCAGGGTATTGTGACAAGAGACATCCTTTGTCCAATTAGAATAGTTGCAACTGTTAAGAGAAAATTTGCCATCCACTACCACTGTGGCAACACTCAACAATTAAAAAACTGGTCGCTAAAAAATAAAATTTCTCACTTGATTGATGGCTGTAGTCTATAGCCACCTTTTCCTTAGAAGGAAAGTATTTCACAAACTGCTTTATTCATTGTACCAAAACCATAAGCAGACTCTCAAAGGACCCATGGCAGAAAGTGTGAGCCAAGTTTCTCATCAAGAGAGAAAAAAGGGAGATAGATTGTGAACAGGAGTAAAGCACAATCCCTAAAGGGCATTTGAACATAGTCATCTAAACATGTTAGTCTACAGTCAGTAAGCATTTAAGAGGACCAAAGCAGCTGACAATATTAAATGTTCAAGAAGAAACTAAATCTGTCATTTCCTAGTAGCTAATACACCCTGAATAGATGTTAAATTTGAATCATTTGAATAGAATACTGGCAAATGTTTCTTGAATGATAAATTATTTTATTGCATACTATTATAAAGAACTAAGCTAATGGTATTCCTAAATATTGTAACAGATTACCACAATAATTGAAAGTGATATTCTAAACCTTCTTTTCATTTCCTCATGAATTTCTGTCAAGTCAATAAATTCTATTTTAAAATAACCTTTTAAAAAATAACCTTTTTAAAAAATTCTTCGATTCATTTGAGTGTGCCAATAGTATTAAAAAAACAACAAAAATTTAGACTATCTTTTTATATAACAAAAGGTATAAAGTCATGAACAAGGGCAACTTACAAGTGACATTAAATAAAATAAAAAAGAAGTAATGGCAAATAAAATTATATTGGCCTTGGATTAATGTTTAACAAGAGGTAATTAATTGTATTTCTCAAATACAGTTATAATTCTATTTAAATACTGTGTGATGATCAAAAAGTGTTTCCAGTATGACTGGAACATAGAAAGTGAAAAAACAGAATTGCATTACATTGAATTTGAAAGGCATAGACTAAGTGGGGCCACATAAATTAAACTGACATTTTTAGAATGTATCTCAAAGACAATAGGAAGATGTTGGAACATTTGACATGATCAGATTTGCATTTTCAGAAAGTTTATCTTCAACAGTGTGAAGAACAGATTGGAAGAAGGCAATGCTGAAGGTAATCATTTCAAAATCATGTGCTGTTTGTCAAGTAATATGTTCTTAGCATGGACTAAAGTGTGTTGGAAGATCTGAACAGACTTGCTAAATACTGCTAAAAGAAAAATTTTACAGATACATAAATTTCAGGTCTATTGGCATTATTTAATAACTAAAGAACTGGGAGCTTCAAAGTGTTGTATGAAGAAAGAGGGTTTTCTAGACCAAAATGAGTAGAAGCAAGGAAGCTATGCTGGGCAAACACTGGTTATAATGGGGTTACTTTCCTTATATGGGGCAGAGAGAAGTATTGGAGCTAGCTTGTGAAAAATTAAAGCTCAACAAGTACACTTTAACAAAGATTTTATTTGTTAGAGAGAGAAAAAGAGAGAGAGAGAGAGAATGAGCAGGGGGAGGGGGAGAGGGAGAAACAGATTCCCGGCTGATCAGGGAGCTCTAGGCAGGGCTGGAGGATCAGGACCTCAGTCCAGTGCAGCTGCTTAACTGACTGAGGTGCCCCTGAGCAGGCATATCTTGTTGGTTGATTGTAGATTTTGATTTCCTAATCTTGAAGCATTTACAGGCTGAAGTTTTGGTTTACTTACATAGTCTGCTAGGATTTTAGAACAACCCGAGTCTTTTGGCTTCCTTGTGTAATTAATTTAACAGTTCTTAGAAATATTTGCTACTTGTTGGATATGTAGGTAAATGAGAAAGAGTATCTAGAATCACTCTCAGACCTTTGGTTTGTTGACATGGACCTACTGATAATCTGATTTCCTAAGACAGAGGACAATGGCAGATGAGGTTTTTATGGATATTAATGAAAAGTTGAGTGTTACATATGTTTTGTTTGACGTTTAAAATAAAAGAGTTAATTAAGCAGTTGGATATAAAATTATAGAACTCTGGAAATAAATATGGAGTAAGATATGGATTTGGAAGGCAGATATGAAATAATACCAAGACCATGGATGACATCTCCTGGGAGAAAGGGCAGCTTGATAAGAAATATAAACATAAGAAAGAATCTCAAAAATTTCTTCCATTTAATATTACATAAACCATGTTTCCCTTTGGGAAGAAATGGTTATGAAGAAATGGAAAAACCTCTAGAACAGAAAAGAGCATTCTAGAATCATGATCACATTTCTTTATTGATACTAACTTTCACAGAAACTTGGCTAATTGGTTAGTACTCTGGGTATTTATTTCATTTTTTGTAAAATGAAAATTAAAGTACATCAGTGCTTTTGACTAGAGACATTCTTTTGAAAATGTAGATTATTGGGACTATTCCAATCAATTGAATTACAGTCTTTGAAAGAAAGACCTAGAAATCTGTAGTTTTGCAAAGTGCCCTGAATGGGAACATGTATATTGTTCAAATTCTCCAGATCCCCTCAAGTTGAAAGTTCTGTGATTCTATGAGAATATGCAGAAAGTCATGGGCAGTATGCAGAAAAGGAAACAGAGACGGTAAATTCATTCCAAAGAACAGATTTGAATTTGGGGCTAGTTTAAATATCTTTCCTTCTTCTTTTACTCAGATAGAATGCTTCACCTTTAGATTTGTATCAAAACTTGAAACCATATTTTTTTAAATTTTTTTAAAATTTATTTGTTTGACAGACAAAGATCACAAGTAGATGGAGAGGCAGGCAGAGAGAGAGGAGGAAGTAGGCTCCCTGCCTAGCAGAAAGCCTTATGTGGGGCTCGATCCCCGGACACTGGGATCATGACCCAAGCCAAAGGCAGAGGCTTTAACCCACTGAGCCACCCAGGCTCCACAAAACGATATGTCTTAAAGCTGAATGGCTTCAGTGTCTTAATGTTGTGCCCCTGTAGGAACTAAACTTGTAATTGGTGACTGACTGGCTGACTGAAATCCTTGATTATAGGAATTTTCTCTATAGTATATTTACTTGTTAAGTAAATGCTAAGACTTCATTTTCCAGCCATGCTAGAATCAATATTATTGAACTAACTCATATGCCATTAATAACTGAAAAAAAAAAAAAAACTAGACAAGATTTTCAGGCATTGGACAACAGGCAGAATATGACTATGATACCTGGAAGGAGGAAAACAAAGATTGTGACATCTACAGTCACCTTGGGTTACTGCCTAGAAGCACTTCTCAGACTACAATAAAGGGAAAAAATCTCAAGGAAAATATATTAGCCATGCTTATGGAGATTGGAGGTAAAGAAGCAGAGGTAGCTAGAACTTACAGACCTAACTCCTGGAAAAGATGGAACTAAATAGAGAAAGAGCTTCAGAAATCTGTATAGTAGCCCCCTTGAGTGGTATACACAGAGTGGTGCAGTGGTGGGAGGAAGAAAAGAAGTTAGATATTCCCAGAGCTAACAAAGAGTTGGGAAAATGTTTGACTTACGTTTAGCCATACTAGCAAGACCTTGCTGATCAATTAGAGCTATTAGAAGAGATCTCCAAAGATCACCCTTTAAAAAGAGCTGTTCATGTCTAGAATAAATGCTACTTAATGCCACTATAACTAGGTTTAATAATAAATCATGTTGATCAACAAGAAACATAAAGTCTTTATAAAAACAGACTTAAAAAACAAACAGACTTCAACTCGTTATAAAGCAAACATAAAAATCCAAACACAACAATGCAACATTCACAATACCCTTTTTTTCTTTTTTTCCAAAGAAATTTTGTGACAAATGAAGGAGCAGCAAATTGTAACCAACTGAAAGAAAAATCCATTGAAATAGACCCAGACATGAAGAGATTAAAGATTAAAAAATCTTTAAGAAAATCTATTAGAAATATAAATATGATCAAGGATTTAAAGGAAGATATGCACATAAGAGAAGAGAAATAAAATACATGAAAAAGAATTAAATGAAAATTTAGAGAGAAAAAATGAAATCTGAAATGAAAAATCTGAAAGGGATTAATGGCATGTTGAAAAATATTCCAAGTAAAGCACAGAGATAAACATATTGAAACATAATGAATATCCCAGTGCATCTGTGGTACAAAATCATGCAGTCTAACCTGCAGGTAATTGGAGTCACAGAAGGAGAGAAGATTGAGGGAGGACATAAAAAAATATTGGAAGAAATAATGGCTGAAAGTTTTCCAGTTTGCTGTCAAATATAAACTTACTTGATCAAAAAAAGTTTAATAAATACCAAGTAGGATACACACAAACAGAGAACACTCAAAATATAAAAATCAAATTGATGAAAACCATTGTTAAAAACAAAATCTTCAAAATGGCAGGTTAAAAAACAAAAAAAATACATTACATAAAGAAAAACAGAGTCACTTTTACTAGAAGCTATGTAAGACAGAAGGATAAAACTTCTTTAAGTTGCTAAAAAAATTTTGTTGCCTGTGATTTTGATGTTAAATCCAACAAATGATTGCCAAAACCAGTTTTTTTCAAGTTCTGCCCCTATATTTTCTTCTCGTGTTTTTATTTTATTTTTTTAAAGATTTTATTTATTTATTTGACAGAGAGATCACAAGTAGGCAGAGAGTCAGGCAGAGAGAGAGGAGGAAGCAGGCTCCCCGCCAAGCAGAGAACCCCATGCAGGCTCGATCCCAGGACCCTGAGATCATGACCCAAGCCAAAGGCAGAGGCTTTAACCCCCTGAACCACCCAGGCACCCCACTTCTAATATTTTTAGTGCTGTCTTATGCACATCTTTAATTCATTTTGAGTTGACATTTTTGCATGGTACAAGGGTCCAATTTTACTCTTTTGTCATAGGGATGTCCAGTTTTCCCAATATTATTTATTGAACAGACTATCCTTTCTCCATTTGTATTCTTGGCACCCTTTTCAAAATTACTTAACTATATGTTCATGGATTTATTGTTTTATATGTAGAAGTCAAATGAATGTTAAGACATAAGATATGAGAGTAGAAATAAAGGTCTACTGTGAAATTTCTGTGTTAAATATGGAAGAATGTTGTATTATTTAGATATAGAATCTGGTAAACTAGAGATGCTTGTATTAAACCCTAGATCTACAACTGAGATGTAAAACAAAGAAAAAGATATGACAATAAAATGTGAAAATAAAGTGGAACATCAAAAAACTAATTTATTTGGGGGCACCCTGAGTGACACAATCGGTTAAAGAACCCAGGTCTTGGTTTCTGCTTGAATTATAATTGTGGGGTCATGGGATTGGGCCCATGATTGGCTACACACTTAGCACAGAGTCTGCTTGTCCCTCTCCCTCTGCTCTTCTCTCCACTCACGTGCTCTCTCTCTCTCTGAAATAAATAAGTAAAATATTTTAAAATATTAATTTATTTTAAAATGTATTATGAGAGGAAAGGAAAAGGTCATATAATATGAATAAGAAACATATAGCAAAAAAATAAGCATTAAATGGAAATGATGAGAACAAAGGAATAAAAAGGCAGAGATTGTTACACTGTGCGGGGAAATAAGCAAGGTACAATTAAATATATGCAATAAATATACTCTCTAAATAAAAAGACAGATCAGTAAAAAGTGAAAAGATGGAAAAAGATTCAGCAGATATCCATTAATAGGTGACAGGATAATAAAATTATGGAAATAACCATCCAATTTAAATTACTCAGTAATTAAAGGCATAAATTAGAAATACATGTAAAAACTGGATAAATCTAAAAGACATTAATTTGAATGAAAGAAAGTCAGATAGAAAAGAGTACCTGTTACACTATTCTATTTTTATGAAATTCCACAAAGTATAGGCAAAGCTATACTGAAGTGCAAAAAGTATATCAGGCTTTTCTAAGGCTAGAAGGTGAGTGAGTGTGTGTGTGTGTGTGTGTGTGTGTGTGTGTGTGTTGGAGTATAGAGGGGTAGATTGCAAAGCAGCATGAGAGAACTTTTCATGTTCATGGGCATTTTTTATTTTTTGGTCGTGGTTGTTACATAGGTGTATATATTTATGAAGTTAATCAATTCTACTTTTAAAATAGATGCATTTTGGGGCACCTGGGTGGGATCAGGTCATGATCCAGGGCCCTGGGATCGATCTCCGAGTGGGGCTCTCTGCTCAGCAGGGAGCCTGCTTCCCTTCCCCTCTCTCTCTTCCTACATCTCTGGCTACTTGAGATCTCTGTCTGTCAAATAAATAAATTAAATCTTTAAAAAAGTAAAATAGATGAATTATGGGTGCTTGAGTGGCTCAGTCAGTTAAGCATCTGCCTTCACCTCAGGTTGCGATTCCAGGGTCCCAGGATCAAGTCCCAAGTTGGGCTTCCCACACTGCAAGGAGTCTGCTTCTTCCCCTGCCCTTCTCTCTACTCCTTCCCTTAATTTCTCTCTTGCATGTGCTTCCAAATAAATAAATAACCTTTAAAATAGTTGCATTATATGTATGTATGTATGTATGCATGTATTTCACCTTTGACCACCTTCTTCCATGTCTCCCTCTCCTTACTTTACCTTTGGCAACCACTAATATGGTTTGTGAGCTTCTTTTGTTTTTGTTTTATAAGATTTTATGTATAAGACAGATCATATGGTATTTGTCTTTCCCTGTCATATTTCACTTAGCACAATGCCCTTGAGATCCAACCATGTTGTCTAAAATGGAAAGATTTTATCCTTTTTTTTTTTTTTTGGCTGAATAATATCCTACCGTATATGCACACCACATTTCTTTATCCATTCATCAATCAGTGGAAATGTAGGTTGTTTCCACATCTTGGTTATTGTAAAATTCTGCTACAATGAACATTGGAGCTGCCCAACAGCTCCTTGACATAACAACCTTCATAGCAATAACATATTCTTTCCCTCAGTCTCCCTCCAAATTTGGGCTACTTTACTGTCATTAATTTCAGATTACTATAAGATTTTCATTTTGCACTTTTTATGCTATTTCATTCATATTTAACACAACACACAATACCAGGCACTATGTTTACTCATGCATTTTTAATTGTACATGTTTTAAGGTTTATTGCTTACACTACTTTCTGTCCTCTTCATTTTGATCTAAAATAGAAGTTTCTGTTATGATTTAGCTTATTATATATTTTAAGCATTTTCCTCAAATAGATTGATTGGCTGATATAGTAATTTTTAGACCATATTAGATGTTCTCATCCTGAACAGATGAATGTATTAGTTGGTGATAGAATGCTTACGTTATAGTCATTTTACCTGAGTTGTATGTTGGTGCTATTCTGCCATTTTATAATGTCCACTATTACAGATGGATAGTGTGATGCCCCTATTATTTGCTTTGCCTTTAAGTTTTTCCTTTAGCCTTGAAACTTGTTAAAAAATCACTTTAGTCAGGCAATTCAGGATTTTTACCAAGAGTTTTGTCTTTTCATCTGAATGTGGAAGAGAATTGCTTCCTAAGAATGAATGTGTAGAATTTGGGAGGCAAAATCAGTTGCATTTTGTTCAAAACGTCAAGAGTAGGGGCACCTGGTGGCTCAGTTAGGTGTCTGGCCTTTGATTTCAGCTCAGGTTGTGATCTCCTGGGTCTTGGGAACATGCCTCACATAGGGTTCCACGCTGGGTAAGGATTGTGCTTGAGATACTCTCTTGGCCCCTCTCCCTGCTCTCTCTAAAATAAATAAATACATCTTTTAAAAAAATGTGGAGGGTATTTTCACTTAAATTTGGAAAGGATTTGATTAGATCTGACCCCAGCCATGTGTGACTGGGTCCAGTGAACCACATGATATTGTTGGTATGTAATTTCTCCACCCATTTCTTCTCCCATTCTGCTGATGAGCTGGCCTAATTATGTCAGTGTTCTCTATGTAGTTGACATCATTACTTGAAACTCTCATTCCAGAGGAAATAAAGAAGCCTCCTTGTCATCTTCAGTAAGGAAAATTCCAAGGCAGGACTCCGATTGGCCTGCTTGTGTTACATAACCATCCCTGTGTCAGTTTTTGGCATTCAAAAGATTGGGTTTTAAATTGGGCTGAGTCATCTGTCCAGACCTATGTTAGTAGAATATTGTAATAGACAACTGCAGGAGAATAGGAGCATGACTATAGAAGGGAGAAAAGTTTGGTAAAAATGTGGGATATCACTACTAAAAGAAGGAATCTGTGATGGTAAGGCATATATGACAGATGTTCATCAAGTTCTACTAGATCATGTTTCTTTGATACAGTTATGCCAACACAATTTTATTAATTCATATCAGAGAAGACTTTCCAGGTGCAAGGTATTTGATATAGTAGGGTGTGAAAATTACTCTTATTAGTTGGATAATAATAGCTTAATAAAACTGAAAATAATTCAGCTTACATTCAGAAAATGGCAAGAAAGATATTAAACTCACCATAGAAAGTTTAATCCTGTCTTATAAACATTTCCCAGCATATTCTGAAACAATAAAATGTGAATGGATATAGCATAATAATGAAAGGCTTTTTATTCCTGATTCTAATCATGCCCTAGTTTTATTCCTCATTATGTTAAGAGTTGTATCATTCAAAAATTATAGAGTTAAAAAAAATGAAAGTAGATGAAATTTTGGTTAAGTGTGGGGTGCACAAAGAGGGTTTTTTTTTTAAGATTTTATTTATTTATTTGACAGACAAAGATCACAAGTAGGCAGAGAGGCAGGCAGAGAGAGAGGAGGAAGCAGGTTCCCTGCTGAGCAGAGAGCCTGATGTGGGGCTCCATCCCAGGACCCTGGGATCATAACCTAAGCCGAACACAGAGGCTTTAACCCACTGAGCCACACAGGTGCCCCCACAAAGAGGTTTAAATAATAAAATGAATTTAATAAAACTGTATGATATTATGTCCTATAACATGACACAATGCCAAATTTGTAAATAGCATGATTGTAGTATTTTATTATTTTATTTTATATCTGTGACATACACAACAATAAAATGTAATCAATTTCACAACTCATGAATATTGATGACATCACAGCTATAAATATCCTATATTTGTATATAGGTATTTATCAGATACTTATATATTTATATTTAGGTATTTATTCTCTTCAGACAAATAATTTTTACCAAATTCTATTTTTACAGATATTTTTTAACATTCACAATCTAGTCAATATTAGTATTTTTACCTATCCATGTCCATATAGTGAATAAAGAATTTACTTGTTAAAACTACACATGAAAGTTAACAATTAACAAAACATAATTTTGATAACTTCTTAGATTTACATTAAATTGTTGTGTTTTCCTAGTAAAACTCAAGCAATGAATTTTTAACATTTCTGTAAATTTACTGAAATAAAGAGATTGCAGAGATTTTTATTTTTATTTTCTTAAAAATTTGAGTACAACACTAAACTCAGGTGTTATTGGAAAACTCTGGGAATAACAACAAAGAAGACCAAACAGATGGTAGGGAACTAAGAATCTACTATCATGTAACAATCTGTGTGTCTACACATAATATATGGAAGTAGAATGCACCAGATAGACATAAAATCATAAGAAACCATTGAAAAGAGTACACCTGAGGAAAATAAAACCAAGGAGATTTTTATTTAATTTAGAAATTAAAGTTTAGTGAACAAACAAAGGAGTGCACGAATGAGTGTTGTGTTACTTGACTATCAATCACAGCGCTGTGAGGGTATAAAAATGAATGTCTCACTATCTGATTTTAAGGCAGTTATTGTCTATAATAAGTAGAAATATACAAAGAATTACATTTAATAAAATGATAGTATTCTTGTGGGCAGGGTACAGTAGAAGTGAGAGAGAAGAGAAGACAGATTGTATCAGGGTAATGAGAAGCTGAAATGATTCCACCACAAGAAGTACTAGGACATTAAAAGGAAATATACCTTAACTTCTGTAAATATTTGAGGTAAAAGTTAGTGTTAATTTTGAAGAACATGCTCAGAGATGAAACAAATCCATTCCCCAAAGATCTCAAGCTATGTAACTGCTTTATATTAAATTACTCTTAAAGTGAATAGAAAAATGAGTTCTAGTTTATCAGGCTCTTGGGGGGAAAGAGGTAGCCATATGAATAAGATTGTTTACTCTTTTGTCATAAAGAAACATGAATGGAGACTAGCATCTCCAGACCAAAAGAACAGTTAGCAAATTACCTGGGGTTTAGTAAGGCTGCAGTGGAGGATAAGGGGAGCAGAGTAGAGCAGTAAGTCAGATAAATAACTAAGAAAGACCAGAGGTTAAATCAGGTCAGAGATGATTTCATTTGAATGTTTTTTTGAACTTTATTCTGTAAGCAACATGAAGCTGTCAAAATGTATTTTAAGCACATCAGTGCCATGATTTGATGTGCATTTTAGGAAAAAATATATATATTCTTTCAGAAGTTTGGAGGACTATTGGACAAGTAGGTTTTCTTTTTTTCCTTCTTTTCGGAGGACAAATTTAATTCCGTGAAATGTTATGAATGATTTTTTTTTTAAACCTATGAGAGAGTAGGAGAGAGGGAGAGAAAGAGAGAGTTCTTAAAATCAAATGAATTTGAGACACTCTATTGAATAAAGTCATCTAGTATCACAACTTCAGTTATGATTCTCCAAAGTAATGTGAAACACCCAGCCTTTCCTAGATTGTTTGATAAAGGAATTGTTCCTTCTAGAAAATTTGTCAATGTTAGTTTGGGAAATGCTGTCATAAAGTCTGAAATGGAATGCACCAGCCTGGAGGTGGGCATTACTGTTAGGAAGTATCGAAATATTTCAAGCAAATTTGATGAGTGTTGGAAAAGAAAAGGTAGTATGGTTGGATAGGGTGAAACAGATCTTAGGGGTTTAGAATACAAAAAAAAAATTGGTGTTGGGTATGATTGCCCAGAGATTGGTGGAGTCAAATTATTCTTTGATTTCTACCTATGTTTTCTATCTGTATTAATCTATTGTTGCATAACAATTTATTCTAAAACATACTGGTTTAAAACTGCAGACATTGTTTCACAGTTCCTGTGGTCTAGAAATCTAGAATAATGTAGCTAGATTCACTGTGTTTGCATCTCTCATAACTCTGCAATCAAGGTGACATCTTGGGCTGCGATCTCACCTGCAGGGTCAACTGGGAAAGGATCTATTTCTAAGCTGATTTACCTGTTTGTTGGCAGAATTCAGTTCCTCTGAGGCTGTTGGAATGAGGACCTAAGTTTCTTACTGGCTACTGTCCCGAGTTTACTCTCAGTTCCTTGCCACATGGATTTTCCATATGATAGCTTGCTTCATCAGAGTGAATAAGCAGAGAGAGTACAAGCAAAAGAAAGATTGCTAGCAACAGAAGTCACTGACTTTTATAGCCTAATCTTAGAAGTGATATCCAATCACATTTGCCATATTCAATTTGTTGAAAGCAAGTCACTCTGTGGGTCCAGCTTGCACTTAAGAGGAGGGAATTAGACAAGGACATGAATAATAGAAGACATGAATCATTGTGAGCCATTTTAGAAGGCTGCCTGCCACATTATCTAATGGTAGATATGAAGAGAAATCCTCAGGGGCTTTTCCCTTAGAGAGAGATGACTGTTGATTAAAGCAACAGCAGGAAACACACACACACACACACACACACACAGACACACGAACACACACACACTCCATGTCTCTTCCTTTAAAGTGAATTGTAATTATTTCTTTTAAAAGAAATAAAGTTTATTGGACAACTACCCTTTAAAACTATATGATGCACCATGGCATTTTTGTAATTTATGAAATCCATGAGCTGAATCTGATAAGTGATCTGTGTACCAAACTATGAATATTTTACAACGTGTTAAACACAAATAGAGCCTAAATAAATACAATTACTAATTAGTAATTTGTTTTCAAGAACAGTTTTTATTTTTACTAAAACATTCTTGAAATAAAATATATATATACAGCATTACAACACAATACTATCATTCTTCTTTTTCCCTTTCTCCTTTTAATGTTTTACACATGGCCTGAGAAACCATATGTTCCTGGTTAAAGACTTATTGTTTGCTAAATTGTTGTGGCCTTTCAAATTCTTTACACTCCTTTATCTTCTCACCCCCACCTCTCAATTTTATAAATATACATATACATGCAGTTTTCAGCTAATGCAGTACTCAGTCCCCTGGGTGATCACACTCAAAGCAGTTTAAAAGAATGTAAACACTGGTATGAGGAATTTGGTCTGTGTTTCAACTTTATAACTCTTAACTCCAGTCAGATTAGGTGGGCTTGATGATTTAACCCAAGTACTTGAGAGTTACCTAGATTGGTCTGAAAGATTGGTATCTGGAAATCACAATTATTGATCACATCCTGAACAAAGATGGAGTGCTTCTGTTATTTAAAAAGGTATAGAAATACATTGCCTAATACTTTTCTAGTAGGTAGAACTAAATATAGTTGAAAGGAAGTAAAAAACAAATTCTTTTTGTTTAAGGTGTGTGTATATGCATGATCTAATTATGGGATGTCAGTATGGCAAATTGCAATGATGTTTTAGGGAACAAACAGCACTGCTGCTTAAATGTTTTTGAATCTAGACTATTTAATCTGAACCATTATTTTATCATCTATTTAAGACATTAATAATAATACTTATCTCAAGGAATTGTTGATAATTTTAAATAAGATGATATGAGGTGGTAATTATTCTTATTATTACTATTATTATTTTTTTAAAGATTTTATTTATTTATTTGACAGACGGCGATCACAAGTAGGCAGAGAAGCAGGCAAAGAGAGTGGAGGAAGCAGGCTCCCCACAGAGCAGAGAGCCCGATGCAGGGCTCAATCCCAGGACCCTGGGATCATGACCTGAGCTGAAGACAGAGGCTTTAACCCACTGAGCCACCCAGGCGCCCCCTATTATCATTATTTTAAAGGTAGAGGCACATGTTGTGTTTGGCTAAAAGAAAAAGTCCCATGTAGTTACGTTGTATAAAGATGATGATTAGGAAAATTGCAGAAGGACAAAGAGCAAGGCCAAGGATCCCTCACATAAAGCCCTTATAGGTCGTTCAAGAGGCTTAAATTTTACCCTATAGGTAATCGGAAGCAAGTGAGAGTTATCAGTAGGGAAGCAGTGTGGCATAATTTATGTTCTAAAATGAGAGAGGCTACTCTGGATATTCTGCATGGAATATGTCATACAGGAATTAAGGGCGGATTTAAAAAAATCTGAGATGATTTAGGTAGTTCAAGCTAGGGATGATGAGTTTTTGACAGGTGGAGGAAAAGGAGATAGAAAGATGTGGAACACTTCACAAAACATTTTTGAGATCAATCCAGGGGAGCTCTTTGACAGACTGGATTCAAACATCAAAACAAAAACAAAAACACACACAGAGAGAAATCAAACTTGAACCCTAGTTCATTGAATTAATTAGCTGCGTATATATTGATTTTTACTATGACTTTTAATATGAAGGCTCTGACCCGATTTGGGGTAAGGTTTTGGCAATGTTAATTTTGAGAAAATAATTGTTCAATAGAGGTGGTAAGTAGGATATATGATACTGAACTTGAGTAGATCATGGCTAAAATGAATAGAACCATTGGAATATAAATGGAGTATTCATAAAGAACTTGGAAATGTCTGATAAGAAATACATATGATCTAATTGCTGAAGTTGCTCTACTGTTATTATTTCTTTTATTGATGCATAAAATATGGGAGGAGAGGAGGACTGATGATTAATTGTTATTATAAAACAGTATTCCATCCAAAATATTATTATATTCCAAAAGTTAAAAGTGAACCGTAAGAGGAGGCACTAGCAAAGGAAGTTAAAAAAAAAAAAAAAGAAAGTAAATTAAGAGGAAAAATAAAAATGCCATTGTTTTTAAATCTGAATGTGGTTAAAGAAGTACAAAATCGGTATCTAGAAGAAATGGTTATTGAAAGGAAATAGGAGATGAGTATAAAGCTAATTGTCACACATGGCAGCATGCAAGTTACTGGGAATCTCAAACTAGGGCAGTTTCAGTGTATTTGACATTTATTTATCAGTATTTTATTTATTCTTTTTGGTGCAATTATAAATGGGATTGTTTCTTCATTTCTCTTTCTGCTATTTCATTATTAGTGTATAGAAATGCAACAGATTTCTGTATATTAATTTGTATCCTGTGACTCTGAATTCATATATCATTTCTAGTAGTTTTTGGTGGAGTCTTTAGAGTTTTCTATATGTAGTATCATGTCATCTGCAAATAGTGAAAGTTCTGCTTTTTCCTTAGCAATTTGGAAGGCTTCTAATTTCCTTTTCTTGCCTAATTTCTCTGACTAGGACTTTAAGTACTATGTAGAATAAATGCAGTGAGAGTGAACGTTCTTGTCTTGTTCCTGATCTTAGAAGAAAAGTTTTCAGTTTTTCACCATTGAGTATGATTTTAGCTGTGGGATTTTCATATATGGCCTTTACGTGTTGAGGAATATTCCCTCTAAACCTACTTTGTTGAGAGGTTTTATTATAAATGGATGTCATACTTTCTTTGTCAGATGTTTTTCTTCACCTATTGAGATGACCATATGTTTTTATTCTATCTCTTGTTAATATGAGGTATCATGTTGATTGTGAATATTAAACCACTCTTAGGTCCCTGGAATAAATCTCACTTCATCATGGTGAATGACTTTTTTATGCATTCTTGGATTTGGTTTGCTAATATTTTGTTGAGGATTTTTGCATCTATGTTCATCAGGGATATTAACCTGTAGTTTTCTTTTCGTGTGTGTGGTGTTTTTACCTGGTTTGGTATCAGGGTAATGCTGACCTTCTAGAATAAATTTGGAAGCTTTCCTTCCTCTTCTATTTTTTGGAGTAGTATGAGAATATGTATTAACACTTTTTTAAATGCTTGATAGAATTCACCTGAGAAGTCATCTGTCCTGGGCGTTTAATTTGTTGGGAATTTTTGACCACTGATTCAATTTCATTGCTAGTAATTGGTCTATTCAAAAAAATTTTGTTTTTCCTGATTCAGTTCAGGGAGGCTATATGTTTCCAGGAATTTATCCATTTCTAGGTTTTCCAATGTTTTAGCATATAATTTATCATAATAATATAATACTTTATATTTCTGTGGTATCAGTTGTTATTTCTTCTTTTTCACTTCTTATTTAATTATTTGAGTCCTCCTCTCTCTTTTTCTTGGTAAGTCTAGCTGAAATTTTATCAATTTCATTTTTTTTTTTTTTTCAGTGAACCAGCTCCAAGTCTTATTGATTTGTTTTATTGTTCTTTTAGTCTCCATGTCATTTATTTCTGCTGTAATTTTTATTATTTTATTCCTTCTGTGGCTTTTGACTTTGTTTTTCTTCCTTTTTACTTTCCTTTGGATGAAAGATTAGATTGTTTATTTGATACTTTTCTTGTTTCTTGAGATAGGCCTGTAATGCTATCAACTTGCCTCTTAGAACAGCTTTTGCTAAATCCCAAAGATTTTGGACCATTGTGTTTTCATTTTTATTTGTCTCCAGGTATTTTTTGGTTTCCTTTTTGATTTCTCAGTTGACCAATTCATTGTTTTGCAGCCTGTTGTTTACCTTCCATGTATCTGTGTTCTTTCCAGATTTTTCCTTGTGATTTATTTCTAGTTCCATACTGTTGTGGTCAGAAAAAGAGCATGATACCTTTTTTAATGTATTGAGATTTGATCTGTAGCCGAACATGTGATCTGTTCTGGAGAATATTCCATGTTCACTTAAATAGAATGTGTAATTCACTATTTTGGGATGGAATGTTCAGAATATCTGTTAGGTCCATCTGGTCTAATGTCACTGTATTGTTTGTTTGTTTGTTTGTTTTAATCTCTGATGGTGTAGTTCAAAATAGGGATAGGTGGAAACTTACAATAGGATATAATAACTGATCTCATTAAGGAATAAGCTAGTAGGAACATCTAACCAAGTTATCAGATGAGGGCAGGTTCACTAAAATGCCTAGATATAATTCCCCAGTAATAATTAGTAAAATATATTTTTACTGGGATTCTGGGATGGAAAATGCTTCTTAGAGTTTATGTTTTTCTTTTTCCATTCCCAAGACTATTTATTTATGTCATCTGTATTTTTTGAACAATTATATCAAATGCTTATTTATTTGTTGTTTTTTCAAAGATTTATCTTTTGTCTTTACTTTTTTTCTCATGTGTCTCTGATTTTATATTCTATTGATTTTTTGTTCTTTATGGTTTCTTCTTTCTGCTTGCTTTGGTAACATTATTGATTGCTTTGTAATTACTTGTGTTTGACAAATTACTCATTAATGTTTTTTTTCTTGTAGTAGGCTGAAATATATACTGCCCAAATTCATATATTGAAACCCTAAAGCCCCAGTACCCCAACTGTGACTCTCTTAGAAGATAAGTCCTTTAAATTGGTGATTAAATTAAAATGAGTGTAGTAGGGTGGGCCTTAATCCCACCTTGATGTCCTTATAAGAAGAAATGTAGACACAGAAAAGACACTAGGGGTATGCATGCAGGAAGGAAAGACCATGTGAGAACACAACAAGTAGGTGGTCATCTGGAAGCCAAATAAAGAGGGTTCAGGCGACACCAAACCTGCTGATACCTTGATCTTGGACTTCTAGTCTCCAGAAGTTTGAGAACATAAATTTTTGTTGTATAAGACACCTAGTCTCTGGTGCTTCATTATGGCAGCCCTAGCTGACAAATACACTTCTTTCCTATGATAAAATGAAAATGCCATACATTTTTCTCTAAGTGCCATTTAAATTGTGTCACAGGTTTTCATGAGAAGTATTTTCATCATATTTCATTTCTAAATAATTTCTTTTCTTTTATATTTTTTAAGACTTCATTCATTTGAGAGAGAGAGCTTGGGGGGATGCAATGTAGGGGGAAAGCCAGAGAGAGAGGGAGAAGCAGACTCCCCGAGGAGCAAGAAGCTCAACTTGGGGTTCTCTCCCAGAACCCTAGGATCATGTCCTGAGCTGAAGGCTGATGCTTAACTGAATGATCCACCGAGGTGCCCCATTTCTAAATATTTTCAATTTTCAGTATTATCTCTTTTATAATATATAGATTATTCTGACCTATGTTTATAGATTATCCAAACATAAGGTTTTTCACATATTTTTATCATTGATTTCTAATTCAACAGCAGAATAGTATAGCAAACATATCTACATGATTCTAATTCTTTTAATTGTACTAAGGTTTTGTGACCTAGGATAAGAGCCACTTTTATAAATATTGCATCTATACTCTGAAGACTATGGATGTTCCCTTTTGGGGGGGAGTATGGTTGTCCATATATCTATTAAACTGAACCTCTAATTTTATTGTTTACATCTCCTATATTCTTACAAATAAATGTTTTTTGTCCTATGAATTATCAATAAAAATGTGTTTATCTCACACCAATTGGATGAATTTACTAATTTCTACATTCTAAAATTTGGTTTGTGTATTTGAGGTTATTTAATAGGTTACTTTGAATACAGATATATTATAACTTCTCATAGACTTGAAATTTTTATCTCCAATAGTGTATTAATCTTAAAGTCCATTTTGTTTGAAACTAGCAAAGGACATCAACCTTCTTTTCTAGAGTGTATAGCTGGTTCATCTTTTGCCATCTTTTGTTGTTGCTACTGTTTATTCATATTAGATTTTGCTCCTCTGATGAAAATAAATTTCATATTTTGTATGCCAATCCCAAAACTGATTGACATACTCTCAATTATGAAGGACATGCTAGAAAAATGGAAAATGGAAAAGGAAAAAACAATTGGATATACCCTCCAGCCCTGCACCAGCAGTTTTATTCCCTTTCCTCCTCCCCACCCCCATTGACAATCTGATTTCCTTTTCAAGGTAACTTCAGGCTCTACCCAGCAGGATTACTTAGGGCTCACTTGATCAAATAATTTTCTTTTGTCTAAGAAAAAAGAAAATTAGCTTTAACATTGGTGAACAGGGAGGATATTGAAATGCTTGTTCTCTGTTCCAGTGCACTCTATTGCATGTATAAACACATCTACAATGTTAACAGCCATCTGCTCAGTAAATGAAACTTTATGTAAAGTTATGGCATTGGATTGGTGAGCCATATGATAGTTCTGAGTTTTTTGACTCTGGGATCATTTGTTTTTAAAGTGTTATGATTCTGCTATTAAAACCAAACAGGGGCGCCTGGGTGGCTCAGTGGATTAAGCTGCTGCCTTCGGCTCAGGTCATGGTCTCAGGGTCCTGGGATCGAGCCCCGCATCGGGCTCTCTGCTCACAGGGAGCCTGCTTCCTCCTCTCTGCCTGCCTCTCTGCCTGCTTGTGATCTCTGCCTGTCAAATAAATAAAATCTTTAAAAAACAAACAAACAAACAGACTACCTCCTTCTTAAATTAAGAAAACAGATTATATTTGAGATTTACATGTTCAGAAGGGTGGCTAAACTATTCAAACATGAACAATGCCGAAGATATATTTGGAAAAGTTGAAAAAGCCATTGGCTACTTTCTTTAAATGGTGTGGATATCAGTAGGGATCTTCTGTGAACCAGTCTCAGAATAGAACCCCTCATGGCAGGCTGTTCACAGCAGGCTGCATTGAAGATTGCACTAGTCATATAATAGATATCTTTCATTAGTCTGGAAATTATTTCTGTTATTTTACGATTTGCTAAATCCAAAGATGGATGATTTTCACATTTATTATAAATTTTTCTGGAAGGTGGAATATTTATTCTAATAAATCAGTACATTTGGATCTTAGAAGACAATAAAATGTCTTATTCTATTGGGATAGTACATTTTATTTTGCTTCTGTTTACAGAAGTATGAGTTAGATAATATAAATACCTTGCAAACCTACCATATTTTAAAAATATTTAAATAAAAATAAAAATAATTTAAAATGTTAAATCATTCTCTGGTTGATATGACTATGGATATATCTAAAATTTCTTTTTGTATTAATATATTGGCTCTATATAATGTTTCACATTGCATCATATGGTCTAATATTGGTTTATTGTGCTAGAATGATATTGTTAGGCTCTTAATTTAAATCTACAATTACTTTTCTAGTAATATGAATTGGCAAATAGTAACTAATTTTCATTTACAATTACCAGGTCACAAAATAGAGTGCAGTAATAAAGTAGAGATTAATACATCGTGGTCTGCTAATTATATTATAGCAAGTATTTATTTGATGAAACAGAAATTTCATGAGTACAGTTTTAATTCCTATAACAATTTTGAAGTAGATAACATTTTAAATTTTAAAAATTTGGGACACCTGGGGGTGCTCAGTTAGTTAACTGGGTATCTGATTTCAGCTCAGCTCATGATCTCAGGATTTCAGGATCCTAGGGTCTTATCCAGTGGGAGTCTGCTTGTCCTTCTGCTCCCTCCCCATTCCTACTCTCTCCCTCTCTCTCTCAAATAAATAAATAAAATCTTTGAAAATAAATAAATACTTTTTTATAAATTCTGTGTTATAATACTAAGCTGTCATTTGTCCACTGGTCAATAAAATAAATTCTCAAAAAATTATTAGGAAAATAGTAGAAAGCCATTAGAGATGAAAAGAAATTACAATTACTTATATAAGTGAATAAAACTTTTGAGAAAATAGGCCAAAGTCAGAAAATAGGAAATAATTTTAAGGCTATTGATTAAACCATTATATAGCAGAAGATATTTCACTAATGAGCAGAATATAAATATAACATTTGTCTCCATGTCAGTCACAATAGATGAATTCTAGGAAAAACAAGACTACCCCAAAAGACTACATTTGACTGCCTCAAGGACTTTGTTTTAGTAAAATGATATATGCCATTTCTGATTTAGATAAGATGATGTGAAATTTAATTTGAATATTAAGTTTTTGGTCACTTTTGTTGAGAATCATCCACTTAGATTATAATCTTTTATTAACAATCTTTTCATTATCTAAAAGATGGTATATATAGGAACTTTTTAGAAATATATAACCCATTTTTTTTTGCATATGGTGAAAAAATTATTAGATCATAGTTACTTTGCTCTGCCTCAAATAAATTTTTTCAATTTTGTTAAATTTAATTTAGGGTTGGAAAAATCATTGACTAAAAGATTTGAATGGGTCCAAAGTTTACCAGTTTCGTCATAAAATTCATTGTAACATGAATAAGGAAAATGCATATCACCAACAGACTAAAGTATTCTGAATTGAAATATGATTTTTTAAAAATATAAATGTCTTTCTGTATAACAAAAATTATATAAAAATGAGAAAATGTTGTTTTTGAATACATAATCTATATAATTTTGGCAAGGCCATACCTAGCATTGAGATGATCATTCCAGAAATAATGTGAATGTGGGAATATTCTTCATTTGGCAGGAATCACAACCAATTTTTGATAACATTCTGGTAGAATTTTATGCAGAATGTAAACCCTGATACCAGAAAATATTTTACATTGTTTTATACATTGATACACAAACTCGAATGATCAAAATAAGAACAGCTGCAATGGAATACACTATATTGAATTAAGAAATGCTTAATATTACTCAATTATTACAATCCCTGATGTAAGTCATAAAGAAGATATCATTATTTTACAAATTTTACATATGAATACATTTAAGAGAATTTTGTTCAATACTTGATTGGAGAAAATATATACAAAATGTTAGTTTGCCATTTAGACAAACTAATACAATACACTAATAAATTTAAATGAGGGAATGCTCCCCAACTCATTTTATAAGGCTCAAAAATCTTGTTATCCAAACCAAAGATATCATGAGAAAGAAAAAGTAGAAGGCCAAACACATTTGTGAGATAGGATAGATAGTATATTGTGAACAAGTTAATTTTGTGGTTTTTTCTTCATTGTACTTTTGACTGTGTGACATACTACTCATTCAATTTAAAATGTTTATTTGTTGCGTTTCTTTCTAACTAGAATATAAGCTTCATTAAAGCATATTTTTTGTTAACTACCAAGGCCTATACTAGACCAGGACCTTATAAGGTAAATTTTCATGTGCATGTTGAATGAATTAATCCCAGAAATGAATGTAAATTAACTTTAGAAAATAATTATAAATATAATTCACCAAATGAAGTGATTAAAAGAGAAAACCATATGAGTCTCAGTAAATGCAAATAAACCAGTTAAAAATCCTACACTTGTATTTAAGAAGGCAGGGAGGGGGGTTTTCTTAGCAGATACAGGTATCTACCAGAACCCAAGCATTATACACAGTGGTGAAATAATAAACTTAAAAACTTTTCCCCTAAAATCAAGAAAAAGAAAAGTATGCTCACTGTCTCTTCTTACTTAAAGATTTTGCTCAACATTCTGAGAGTTGCAGAAAGTTTAACTGCCTAACAAATAACATTAAGGATCTACAAATAATTTTATTTAGAATTAATAATAGAGTTTATTAAATTCTGTACACCAGGAACAGAGAGGAAACCTAATTTCAGAAATTAACTTTAGCAAAACAAATAGATGAACAGAATAATCTTTCATAAAAAGACCCACATGGAAGCATGTACCAAAAGTATGGTTGAAAGTCATGTGTGTATATGTGTGTTTATGAATATGTATGTTTATAAAACATATATAAATAAATAGAAAACAATAGCATGCTGTGGAAAGTAAAGATCAAAATGTGAAAGATGACCCTTGTACCAAATTAATTTGTAGATTCTGTGAAATTTTCAATTCATATCCAATGGGATTCTTCATAGAATTTGACACAAGTAGATTCTAACATGTGAAGGAACAAAAGGGGCCATAAGAGCCAATACAATTTTTAAAAACAAATAAACAGAGATGACTTAGATTTCAAAGTATCTTATAAAACCATAATAATATAACAGTCACTGGCACAGGCACAATGAGAGTTAACCAATTAAATAGAATGGGGATTCTAGAAACTGATCCTTGCATGTATGTTGATTCAACATGACATCAGTAGCACTGTAAAATGGCGGTGGTAAACACTTCCGTGCATAGGAGTTGGCTAACTGGTGTTTAATGAGGAGAAATTGTATGATATGCTATTCTGATAAGAACATTACACAGTGAATGATTGATTACCACTAAGCTTCAGAGAGCATTTGCCATGAACTAGGAGTTCTGCTAGACCCCTTGTCTCTTTTCATTTCTAGCCTTTGATTCAGCTATTCTTTTAGCTCTTACTTCAAAAATTAGAACAGTACCCACTGTTAGAAAGCTCAGGAGCATTGGAGCCAGGATCTACACATTTTTCTCCTCTCTCAAATCCATGCACTCAGCCTCCTGCCTAGTTTTATATTCCTTTTCTGGAGGAACATTAATAAAAACCAAACCAAACCAACCAACAAACAATATTATGAGGCTATATCAAAAGAATACAAAGCATATGTCATCATGTTCAGTATTTCGATTAAATACAAACACTAAAGAATCATAAATTGCAGTAATTTGGGAAACCAGTGAGATAAGAGATATTTCATAAAAATACTAATTTTTAAAAGATCTTATAAACACCTCACTTGCGTTAAAAGGAAATTTAATAATACTCATTAAATGCACTCATTTTATTGATGCCTATAGGGTCTCTTTTAAATAGAGGCCTAACATCCAAAAGTACATATTCTAATAATGTGAAACTTGCAAAGAGAAACTAACAATGTGAAAACAGCCAAAAAGGAATCATATTTTATTACAACGGAAAGTTGGCTGAATTTTGACTATTTATCTTATAAGCAAACTTTACTTGGAGAAACGTTACAAAGCTTGTTTGTCAGGAGGGACCTTTAATAGCAAAACCTGGAAAATGTTACCTATTATTAGCTCAAACTATTGTATTTACCTGTTATCCTTATAACACTGCCAGGATAACGAGTCTGTCAGTGTTTCCATTTCATTTAGGAATCAGTCACGACATTTTGCTCTGGGCTAAAACCTGGCATGTGAGTCCAAAGTCAGTTTTATTTTTACTTAAATAAATTTTGAAATACTTTTCAGCTAGGCCATTTTAGTTAGAATAGAACATAAATAAATGTAACTGACTCCAGATGCTTTTGGTGCCCACTGAGAAACAACAGAAAAGATACGTGTTTTCTTAAAAGTAAAAAATAAATCTGAAAGAAATGACCAATGTGTGCCCTCACTCTATATGAACTGTGTGTCTTAATTTAAATTTGTGCTTGCTTTATTATTCTAGGACTACATGAAATTCAGCTCTCCCAGGGTATTTATAGTAACTCACAAATTTTAGATACTTTTGGTAACATTTATTTAGTTCTAGTTTTTTAAATAAAATGCATGTATCAACAATTCTTGAATTAGAGCAATGCAGTATTATATATGCATAAAATTGGAAGACCCAAAACCATCCTTGCCTAATAAATCTGATAAAGATCACACCCATCCTCCACACTTTCAAATATATCATATAACCATTGCTGTGTGTTGACTCAGCCTTGGAGAAAGGCGCCCAGCAGGTTGGCAGGATAAAAGCTTTCCTGTTTATTCAACATTGTGCCTCCGTAGGGTGTATAGTGGCAATGAGACTGGCAGGTCTTACGCAGTGCATAAATATTTCATTTTCCAAATCTACCAAACACACTTGGCAAAATGGAAAAAGTGAGATGGACCACCAGCAGACCTCAGATGCACCTTCTAGATGTAACTGAGACAGTCTACTCAGGTGTCACCTGGCACCTTCATTTGTACATCTTACTGGCACCTTTGCAGCCCTCATATTCTGCTTCCCATTGAAGCATCTGAGTCTGTCACAGCATTTAGTAGTTCGATATGCACAGATGAGCCCCCTACATTTCATCAGTGTAGGGGTACAGGGTTGACAAGAGGTCCCAGCTTCCTAGGAAGAGTTATCTTTAATCTCCTGCTCAGAAATCCACAAGAGTCACTGACAGAACCAGCAGGGCATTGGTTCCTGAGAACATGGACCCAGCTTCCTCAGCAAATTATTTTCAAGTTCAGAGACAGAGCTTCACTGGGGAAAGAGAGAAAAAGGAGAAGAAATAGTTTATTGCACAATGAGATGCATAAAAGCACTAAATTTGGGGTTAGGTGACACAATAAACACGTTATCCTGCCTCTTTGTTGAAGAGACTTTTCACCTTCTCAACTTAACTTATGCAGCTGTAAAATATGAATGTCAAGGATTTCTTTTTTTTTTTTTTAACTTCCATTATAGACTTGTGGACTTTAAGTAGCTGAATTATATATTACATAATTATAAGACTTACACAAGTAAAAGGTTTGTTTTTAACAGAAAATAGCATTAGTTAACATATATTTAGGAAATCACTCATATTATGGATATAGAATATAAAGATTGACATTATCAATGTTGAATATCTATATATATATTATTGATATTGATAATGATAAGGGGGCATTATGGAGAAAGTAGGTGGAGACACTGTCCCTACCATGAACTCTCTGTGATCCTAAGAAAGGAATAACCTACATGAGTCTCAAATTCCTCATTAAGAAGAGTGTATACTGTCACTCCAATACTTATTGTGAGAAATAAACAAGGCAGGGCTCAGAGAACTTGAAGAATTTATTAGGATTAATGCCATGATTCATAGATTGATTTTAACAACATATTAATGGCTAGAATTGGATTCAGTTGCCTGAAGCTAAATGAAATAGACCACTATATATCCTCCTATACTAAGAAGTTCAAAGTTAGGCACACCACAGCTGTGATAGTAGCTTCATGATACCATTGGAGTAGCAGATTTCTTCCCTTTTCCTATCCTGCTTTCCTGGCCTGTCGATTTTTTTTTTTTTTCTCCCTGTCACAAGATGGGTGTTCCATTTCCAGGATTTGCATCCACATTTCAGGCAGGAAGATAAAAAAAGCAAATGGCAAAATGCTGCTGCCAACTGAATCTGTTCATTTCCATTGTTGAAACAATGACTTACTTGGACACTCATGTGGGATGCTTTTGTTTACATTTCAATGGCTAGAAATGGGCCTATTGGGTATTCCTAGTTTCTAGACAGTCTGGGAAAGTGATATTTCAACAAGGCACATTACTGCACAGGATAAAATTATGGTTCTTTCATAAAAGATTTAAGGAGGGGTTGGTTATGGACTAGACCTCCATTAGTCAGCCACACATTCAAAAATTAGGGAAATGCCTGCATTATGTTGAATTTTTAGCTTTATATATATCTGCCTCCCTAAATAAGTTGTAGACTTTCTAAGACAGGCTCTAGCTTTATTACTTCTCTCAAAAGTTCCACAGCATGCTGCATGGGTAGGTGTACACTATAGAAACAAAATAAACATTTTTTAACAGTCTGTATTAAAATGATGAACTATCTATAAATACCACCCTCAGTGAGTCATCCAGCTTCAAAACTATTTATTTTCCTTCGTGTCTCTCCAATTCTATGAATATCCTCTATAGGTGGTTAATATATTCTCAGGGATATCACTCAAAGGCAATGCAAGATACTCATATTTTATCTGAAACTTTTGTGTGAAAAGATTTTGTGACTGAATAATTCTGCAAACAGGAAGTGGCATTTCAGTGGCACGTCTATAACTATGGATCTTATATGCACCAAAGTGTTTCTTTATTGCTCCCCAAAGTATAATTATTGTGGATTTATTCTTGGCTTTTATGAATGTCTAAGAGAACATAGCCCTATTAAACTGATTTCCTTCCCTCAGAACTTCAGCCCAATGGACTAGAAAAATACCTGACCTAGAGTAGTATTTATTAGGAATGCCCTCATTTCTAGGGTTCCTGTGACTTGTGACATTTATGTGAAATACAGGTAAGATCATAAAGATGTTTGTAATGACTTTTCAATTATTAAGAACCTGGGAAATAAGAAGGCATTTTTGATTTATTTATTTATATGAGAGCGGGAGAAAGAGGGCAAGGAGTGGGGCAGAAGGAGAGGATAGAGAGAAGCAGACTCCCCACTGAGTGGGGAGCCTGATGTGGGACTTGATCTCACACCCAGACTGAGACCATGACCTGAGCCAAAATCAAGAGCCGGATTAAGCCACCCAGGTGCCCTGAGAAACAGGAAGTTATTAAAGCAAGACTTACTAATCAGATTGTATACAAATGAGTTCCTTAAGTAGGCATTTGTATAGTATATGTAGGATATGGTCATATAATTTATAATATATTTACAGTTTTGTCTAATGAATGAATATGGTATGTCTAATAATTTCCCCTTTTTTGTCAAGTGACATGCCCAAACTCAGATTTTTAGAAAGAAGCAAAGGGTTAAGTCTCTTTCTCATCTTGAAATTTGTAGAAAAGAATCTATTTTATGTCTGCATTTTCAGCATTTTGTTGTAAAAGCTTACATCTAGGGAAATTATTAGAGCTAATATTTTCAGCATGCTCTTTTTTGGATTACAGAATAGTCTCCAGCTAGTATTGTACACACACACACACACACACACACAAAGAGGCGAGAAACTGTATTTCAGGCCCTGGTGGTTTTACTTTAGCCAAGGACAATTTTATATCTTTAACATGAAGATTCTTTCAATTTCAGGATTAGCCACCTAATAAACCCATTACCATTTTAGGTTTCAAACTTGTTTAGCTCTGATTTCCACTATTAGTAAAATATTCAAAAGGCATGTATGATATCTTGGCTTACTATGCACCCAGACTGTTTAACTAGGTTCACAAAATGAGGTGATTGAAGGAAAGAATATTATAATTACAGGTCATCATGCTTTTAAATACAACTCTGGGGTTACTTTGCAGATTAATTCATTTAGCCTCCTATCATCCCCAAAATAGCATGTGATACTTTCTCCCCAATAATTTTACAGTGTAATACCATACAGATTTTATAGTCTTATCCAACTCATGCAGGTTTTATTTGTATGTCAGGTGACTAAAATTTACATCTCTTCCTATGACATCACATCTAAATTACATTCATCAATGCTCTAAACCATGTTCTTAAACTCTCCAAATCCTCTCTTTTTTAATTCCCTGTAGAGCCTAGATTGGACCCATTCACTTCTGCCCATTTCCCTGCTACCCTGTGAGCCAGGCTTCCATCATCCTCTCTTGGACTACTGTGATAATCTCCAAAACGGGACCCCTCCTTTATTCTTACTCCTTTCTAATCCATTCCCTACATGTAAACCAGGGTAATCTTTTAAAAACATTAATCAACGAGGCGCCTGGGTAACTCAGTGGGTTAAAGCCTCTGCCTTCAGCTCAGGTCGTGATCCCAGGGTCCTGGGATTGAGCCCCTCATTGGACTTTCTGCTCAGCAGGGAGCCTGCTTCCCCCTCTCTCTCTGCCTGCCTCTCTGCCTGCCTCTCTGTCTACTTGTGATCTCTGTCTGTCAAATAAATAAATAAAATCTTAAAAAAAAACTAATCAAAAAAGACTCAGAAAATCTCTTTCAATTGATTTTTTGTTCTAAAATTATAAGCTGATAGCCACATTAGTACAGAATATTCAAAATCATCCTCAAAGAAGAACAAGTTGGACAATTTACAGATGTGTGCTCAAGATTTACTTAAGGTCAGATTAATCAAGGTTAACAGGTAGATTAATGGAATATAAAAATAGCCCAAAGATAGAATCACTTTTATATAGTCATTTGATTTTCTGACATTTTTCAAAAGAATTTTACCCTTTTCAACTGTATGTAAAATCTTTACTTATTCTCAGGGATTTCATAGTTTCATGATGTGTTTAGGTGTAGCTTCCTTCTTATATATCTTGTTCATGATAGTGGCACTTCCTATAAATTCCAGGCTAGTTCTTTCTTAGCTTTGGAAAGGTTTCTACCTTTTTATCTTCTAACTTTGTTTCTTTTCCATTTTTAAAGACTCCTTCCTTTTGAAATTCTATATTATGTATTAATTATGTATGAAGTCTTAACCTCAGTCTTTCGCTGGTACAGCCCTGCATGAGAACAGCTGTCATGTCCCACAGTATTGCTGCTTTGCAAACAGAAGATTTAAAATATTGGTGAATGATCCCGCACTAGATGATGCGAACCCCAGGGTGGGGTTGCATTGCTTGAATAATATATAAGATTGATGGGAAATAAAGGCTTTAGTTCTTATGTGCTCCCCACATACAAACTTGGGGTACTTGGATAGTTTGGTTATCTTCAGATTAGGTGAAGATGCTTTACTTGCTATTTCTTATGCTTCTCATCCTTCTGTAATGTTGAGTAAACATAGTTCTAGATTCTGGTTCTAGATTCTAGATTCTAGTTCTAGATTCACAGTTCTAGATTAAAGTCTATGGGTTTCTCTTGAGTCTGATTGCCAGTTCCTACCTGAAAAGCCGCTATGTCCTTGTCGTATTTTTTAAATTCTTATTCTATTCTCACTAACTTAAAGTCTTTGTCAGGTTTTTCTACTCTGAATCTCCCTGCTTCATTCTAAATAAATTCTTCAGATATATCTTCTTATTCACAGGTTCTCTCTTCAGCTGAATCTAGTACCAACACATTCATCAATATGATTTTTTTCACATTCATGATTTTCATTTCTAAAAATTTTATTGTTCCTCTGCACACTTGGTTGGTCACTTTTGTAGTTACATCTTTATTATGTTAAACATGGCATATATAATTATGTTATAGTCTACATCTGGTTACTTTAATGTTTAAAATGGACTTTTAGTTTCTCTGATCTCACTTATGGTAACTAATATGCTTGTTGGTTTGGTTGTGAACTCATATTTGTTGGGTCTTAATCTTTGACATTCCTGAGAGCCCGAATTGTGAATGAAACATTTTCTGCATTTTACTCTAATTGAAGCCAAAATGGTATGTTTGTCTCTTCTGGTTTTCAAATAATAATTTTTAACTGACTAACTATACTTACCTAACTCTACTCTCAAATAGAGATGGAAAGTACTAGTTAGATTAGAGGACAACACTTTCTTAACACATTGAATTCAAAGTCCATTTGTGAGGTGTTCAGAACTTGGAATGTATTGTACATAGGATTAACATCATAAATAATGATGAAATGTTCAGACAATACTGCACAACCTCATTTAAAATATCATACTATATAAATATTACTATTTATTTAATACAACCTCATTTAAAACATCACACTATATAAATATTATTATTTATTTAATACTAATATAAAAAATGTAGAATGTTTCTGAGGTATCCATTAACTAAGTAGGAAAATCAATTTAACATTTACTGAGTACCTACTCTTTACCATGTGGTATACTATGTCGTGAAGATCTTAGTTTTGAATAAGAACAGTTCTACCATTATAGGCTTCATAGTATATATGCTAAAAATATTCTATTTCATACTCAGTATTGAGCCATGGTGAAATAGGATGTTTAATTGGTTGAATGCTAAAATTGAATGACAACTTAAACAGAAATAATCTGTTTTGTTTTGTTTTGTTTTTTTCCCAAGAGGATGGGGTGTTTTGATACTTTATCCCCACAAATTTCATTTTCAAACTTTCTAGTTTCCATATTTCAGGGGCATCAGTAGCAAAACTCAAATGCTGATGAAGCTTACTTGTGTCAAACACATTCTGGCAGATTTGCATTGGAGAGTTAAATCTTAGATTTCAGTATTTTGTCTTTATCATATTGATTTTATTCATATTTGAAATCAGCTCCCCAGTTCCTTTAAACTATTTAGCAGAAAATTTTACCAGTCCTGATAAATGTCAGACGATCCGGGTTTACATTATTATAATAAATATAAATGTAAGCACAAAGATCACAAATGTAAATATAAATATAATGTAAATGTATTACATTATATAATTACATAAGTTATTACATAAATGTAAATTAAATATATATTACAGAAATTTAAATGTAAACACACACCAACATACTAAGCAATAGCATTTTGATATATCTTCCTACTGCAGTTCATTAATCATCTTTAAGGGGTATAATTTTTTTCAATTGTTGGTATGTTCTGAATATCTGTAAGACTTGGTAAATCTTATAATCTGCCTAACTTCCTGACTGAATACAGGATTCCTTAAGATATTGCCTTTCAGACACCTTTCTGAGAAGTAAAGAGTAAGGCACTGAATACATTCTAATTTTCTGCTTATGCAAAACTTTCCTTAAAAAAAGATCAAACATACCTTGTAAACACCAGTATCTCAAGTAAGTAAATCATAAAAATACAGGAATTATTAAATACAGTATCAAGCATCAAGATTTTCATGTCAACTAATCTGTATAAAGGAACACCTTAGGGACGCCTGGGTGGCTTAGTTGGTTAAGTGTCTGACTTGGCTCAGGTCATCATCTCAGGGTCTTGGGATCGAGCTCTGTCTTGGCTCCCTGCTCAGCAAGGATTCTCCTTGTCCCTCTCCCTCTCCTCCTGTTCCTCCCCCTGCTTGTGCGATCTCTCTCTCTCTCTCTCTCAAATAAGTAAATAAAATCTAAAAAAAAAAAAAAAAAGGAACACATTAGTGTTGATTAACAATCATTAGAAATGTGCCAGAAATTCAGTCTGTTTGAGGGAAAGCATATTAGAACATACTCGGATGATATGATCAACTATTAGACATCCAAAAAAGGGAGGATCAAAGCCTAGCAAGGAAATAAAAAATATTTAAATACTTAAATCAGGACTGAATACAAAGAACTGGCTAACCAGATGATAGAAGAGCCTATAAGTCAGCAGAGAATGAGGAAGTTACCACCCTGCCTCCACTGGAGGGATGGAGGGAGGAGAAAGTCACCAGTATTGGAAGCTGAGGCCATACCTTGGCCTGTCCACTGGAAGCTGGAACCTTACAGGAGATGCCACCACTGCTGAAGGGGCTACCTGAGGAAGACAGGAAAGGAAGATACTCTGGTGTCCTGTCCCTTTCCCTCCCTTCCACTACCTCTTCAGTGCCCTGACTATGCCTCTCTTCAACATTGGAATAGGAGCCTGCAGGGAAGGACGAGGGCAAACAGAACCTGGACTAGAAATTCTAATTCCTTCACAGTGAATTCATGTTGCAGTAGCTGGGCTCCTCTATGACCTGTCCTCACCCCTACTTCAAAAAAGGAACAGAGAACTGTTTTTGTTTGAGATAAGCTTTAGGATACAGAGTGGGTTTTTTGTTTTGTTTTGTTTTTTTGTTTCTGGGTTTTTTGTTTTGTTTTGATTTGTTTTTTTAATTCTGTTCTTGTTTCTATTTTTTTTTTTATTTTCCTGAGAACAGTAAGAACTATAACAAGAAAAAATTTAGAAAAAAAATTAAAGATTTTATTTATTTGAGAGAGAGTGCCAGAAAGAGCATGAGTGGGATGGGGATTAAGGGGTCAGGGGGAGAGGGAGAAGCACATTCCCCAGCAAGCAGGGATCCTGAAGTGGGGCTCAATCCCAGGACCTCAGGATCATAACCTGAGTTGAAGGCAGGTGCTTAACCAACTGAACCACTCAGATACCCCTAATGGAGGAAAAAAAAATAAGGGGTGGGGGAACAGAGGGAGAGAGAGAATCTTAAGTGGGCTCCACGCCTGGCATGGAGCCTGTTGATCTCCACCAAGATCATGACTTGAGCCAAAATCAAACGTCAATCACTTGATCTCTTGAGCCACCCAGGTGCCCCTAGAAATTCCTTTTATCTCTAATTTCTATTTTTTTTTTTAAGTTTTATTTATCTGAGAGAGAGATTCAGCAAAAGAAGAAACACGAACAAGGATAGTGGAAGAGGGAGAAGCAGGCTTCCCGCTGAGCAGGGAGTCCGATGTGGGCTAGATCCCAGGACCCCAGGATCAAGACCTGAGCTAAAGGCAGATGCTTAACCAACTGAGCCACCCCTAATCTCTATTCTGAATGTTATTCCTGTCAATTTTAGTGCTAGTGTGATAAACATAGATTCCGGACCTTCCTGACTGGTGACATGTGGTGTAACATGTTCACCTTCACTAACCAATTTTAACACTAACACAGTGGACTTGATCTTTCTTTGAAAAATTAAAAATTTCCTTAAAAATGTTTGTGTTTGTGCTACATTTTTCCTAAGACTAAATTAACATTGGTTAAGTTGAGAGTCTAGGGTGATTTAGCTCTCTCTTAATTGAAAAAAAAAGTATTTCAGTTCATAAAATTATGAGGCTTTCTAAATTGGAATTTACATATGTTAATTAGAGTGTTCAAGAGCAACATTTGGTGCTTATGAAGTGCTTAACTCTGTGCTGACAAGAACTTGGAGCAATACTTACATACTGAAGAGACAGATTTTCAAGACTCTCAAATCACTTTATTAACATGGAAATCATGTACTTGTCATCACATGGAAATCAATGGAAACACATAAATAAGTTGAGCCTGAAATTCAAATTTAAACGTTGGTCTTTCTCTAAAACAATGTAATTTTGGATTAAAAGATCAGATATTTAGTAAAAGAATTGAAAATTAAAAAAAAAAAAAAAAGAAAATAGGAAATTATCAGTTGCTTCTCTTTAGATTTACAGTAACCCTGAGAGGTATGTATTACTAAGCCCTGAGTTTCCATGAGTCATAGAAAGAATTTTACCTATCAAAAAAAGAGGAATTTATAACTAAGAAACAAACAGTCCATAGCCATGGCAAAAGTTTCATTTGCTGATTTATATAACAAGTAGAAAGTTGAAACAAATAAAATTTTTTATACTGGATTCTTAAAACACCTATAAAAACAACACAATTAGGCTAATTGGAAGTTTTATATTAAGGAAATCTTGCACGTTAGTGATATTTTTACTGATAAATAACTCACTAGGTTTTGAACAATAAATTAGTCTATCTAGAAGATATCTTAGAGATTTTGCCACCCAAAATTTTCAAAATATCTTTGAGTTCAGAGAGATAAGAATGTATGTTAGCCTTAAATAATATAATTCTGAAATGACTGGTGGGTCTTTACCATTTGTGGTTAAGTTGATCTCACATTGGTTTTTGTAATTACTTTAAACTGCTTAGATGTTTTTATGCAAGAGGTACAATAAATCTTATGCAATCTATCTGTAAATGATCCTACATGGATTGCTTTATGATCATTTATGCAATACATGTAGTTTGGCTCTTGTAGAATTAGCTTTATTATTTACACTTCTGCCATGTTATTCAATGAGTCTCAATTCATGAAAATGTTTAAGATACATAAGGAATCCAGATTTAAAGAAGGCAGAAAAAAATGAAGAAAGAGTAAACATTATTATGGAAACAGTCAAGAAAGTAAGAATTGAAACTCTGGGTGGTCTCTTAGAACCCATCAAATATTTTCAATTCAGGGGACCACACAGAGAATAAGAAAAACTGAAGTACTTTATTATATTGTTAACAATCCTTTTCAACAAAATATTTCCAGTTGTTAAAATTTAATTGTCTTTTGTGTGTGTATATCTTAGAACTTCTTGTCAGGAAGTTACTGGGGATCCTTATCAGCAGAAAAAAATAAACCCATTAAAAAAGTACACTCTGGGAAATTTCAGGTTAGGAATGATAATCTCATCTACACCAATTATTCTTCCTACTTTTCTGTTTTTGTTAGGTACACTAGTTAAGACAAAAACTCATTTTTCCCTCTTGATCTCTTTCTACATTAAGATACTGCACTGTTGGGGCTGTCTTCTTTATAATATCTGTTCTATATACCTTTTCCATTCTAATTCTCTACACTCTTTTCTGAATCAGTTCATAGTCACTTGAAAGTGAATTTAATAAAGTCTACTTTGCCAGTGATGAGTAGCTTATTTATTTTTAATACAATTAAACAACCATTATAAATTTGTATTTAAGGCTCTCAGTAATGGCACCAATGTACATTTCTAAATGTTCCTCTGTCAGTCTCTTGGTCATCTCATGTCTGTGAAAAACTGGTTTCCATTTATTGCTCTGCTTTCCAACTAAAATTTCTTTCTCTGAAATAACCAGTATGGCTTTGTATTTGTATTATACAACGAATATTTTATGGCTTAAAATGTGATTTTTCACATAACATAGCTAATTCTGTTCTTACTGTAAGTCTCTATAAAATTATAATATGGTTATAATTATTTTGCATCTTGGCCACAAAAAGTCTTGGACTCAATAAAAATGGGTAGATTGCTGAAGGTTTATCTATTGATAGCAAAATAAATATTTTAAATTATCTGCAGGATCCTGGAAGCTTTGGGATCCAACCCAGATGCATGCATATCCCAGTGCAAACTTTTAACACCAAATCCCTTCTTCTACTGGAAGGACTCACACACCATTCCTTTCATTGCTGCCTCCCCCAAAATGCTAAACATAATCACTCATATTTTATAGGCCACTTAGTAAGTCATCATGAAATAAAAGAAACAACAACAAAAATTATCTAACTAGAATGGTTCAACCCTTGACACCTAAAAACAAATAAATAAACAAAAAGTCAAACCTTTTGTTATATTAACTCATTATAAAATACTATATTGTATCCTAGTTTTACCTTTTCCATCAACTACAGAAGTCAGAAAACTGTGATTGAGGGTCTTTTCTTGTTTCTTTTTTTTCTCTCTGACCACCTGTTTTGGTCTTTGTGGCATTATGTGACATACATGTTATTCCTTAGGTATTACCCTGTGATCAGAAAGGTTGCTAATGAAGTGTGGCAGAAGCAGTCTAGTGCCTGCTTCTCATCTGGAGCATTCTGGATTGCAGGCTTTTATTTATCCTGATGAATTGACAGTGGAACTCTAGAGACTTAGTTCAATTTCCTGCCATAGACAGGTACTATGAATATTAACCCCCAGCAATCAGTTCCCTGAAAGTTGGTACCATTCATGGTTTTAAAAGATAAACAGTCATTTTCCCTCATTTTCAGGGTTTTTTTTTTTTTTTACAATTAAAAAAAAAAAAAGATATTTTAATCTGTCTCTTTGCACTCCTGAAGAGGCTCTGCTTTTGGAACGAAGTGCTAAACTGAGAAGCAGTTCTTGTCACCCAGACGTGATAGCAGTCCGCACAGAATTTTAGGAGGACCTGGGCTGCAGACTGAATGTGGACATCTGTTATCATATTCTTTGTAAATTATGAGTAGGGAAAGTTCCTTGACAGAGGAGCTGCAATTATAATTTCATTATGCTGCTTTAGGGTGTCTCAGTGACCCCGACACACTTGATGGTTCAATGTTGATAGCCAATGAAGATGCTAACTCAAGCCAGGGGAATGCCACATCGAGCACCCCTGGACAGTGCAGTACAAACACCCTCTGATGAAATTTGATCCCCAGTACGTAGTTTGTACAGTAGAAGCATGATGCACTGCAGAGGGAGATTATAACAAAGCAATAAATGCAGATTGTATTTTCTTTACAGGTCCCCAGGCCTTTATACTATTGAGTTAGTATGCCATCATAGAAAATGCCACAGGCCTAAAAAGATGAAAAAAATGAGCTGATTGCTCTGAAAAGTTATCCTGAAGCCAGGGTCTTACATTATCCGGCCCTTTCAGAACACTCATGTATTTCTTTACAGAGGAAGAAAAAATTTGAAAACTTGTATGTCTACACATGGACAGTATTTTAGGCTGAACTGAGACATGAAAGACTCCCTATGTTAATAATTTAGCACTCTAGAAAAGCTAATAGTGTATCCAAGCTTCAGAATTATATTAATTATTTGGTTAACATTTTTTTAGAGGAGCAACTGAATGTTGTATAGGGAGGTTCACTGAAGATACTGAAGGAAAATGTATTGTCTCAATTTCAGTTCTGGCCCCCAAATTATCTGACTGTTACTTAGGACTATCCTTTTAAGGCATTCTAGTGCATAAACTTTGAGAATCATATTTTTCTTTCAGTGATTTATCAGTATTTTCTTCTCAAATATATAAAACTCTCCTCATAGGACTTTTCATTTTTGTTTATTATTTTTCCAATGATCTTTTTGTAGAGAAATGATGTTTCCTTATATAGCGGGGCCTGAAAGTACACTGATACCACCACCACCACCACCTTCACCTCGGTCACCAAAACCACCATGCTTACCAACAGTCTCACCAGGATATGGCCATCACCGCCATCACCATCACCATGAAAAATCACTGCTATTCTAGCACCATATATAGCTATAAAGCAAGACACACACACACACACGTATATGTGTGTGTGTATATATATATATGTGCTTCTCAACTTAAATGAACATATGATCAATGGAGGATCTTATTAAAATACAAATTCTGATGTATTGGGTTTTGAGGGTGACCTGAGATCCTGCATTTCTGTTTGGCCTTTTTTTTTTTTTTTTTTAATTTAAGATTTTTACTTATGTACTTGAGAGAGACAGAGAGAGAGACAGAGACAGAGAGAGAAAGAGAACATGAGTGGTGGGGAGGGGTAGAGGAAGAGGGAACTGAGCAGGGAGCAACACGGGACTCGATCCTAGGACCCCAAGATCATAACCTGGATTCTCAACCAACTGAGCCACCCAGGCAGCCTGAGATTCTGCATTTCTAACAAGTTTCCAAGAAATGGCTAATGCTGCTGCTTTATGGACCAGTCATGGAAAGACAGGGCTCAGGCTAGATACTCTACAGAGATAAATGTAAGAATTCTTATCTATGGATAATGTACAGCCACATTATAAATCTTCTTAAAGCACATCAAATATGTATAAATCTGAATTTACAGACAAGATCAATTTGGGGTAACTAATCCCACAACAGAGCAACTCAATTAATATTTTAAATATGAGCCTCATAAGAATGTGATTAACACAAAACCATTCATTAGCAAAGTTTTTCACTTGAGGTGTTATACTTAAGTAAAACAAAGATTACAATAGACACAACCAAGTTTAAGGAATATTAGAATAAGAATAATATGTACATGTTAAATAGATACAGGAATATATCATAAAACAAATATATTAAAGAAATCAGTAGAACGTAAGCTCATATGGTTTGGAAGAATCTTAGGGAAACTAGCTTGAGATTTCCCCTGGCCTATTGGTAGTTTTATTGCGTTTGAATTTCAAATTACTAATCAGTGTTTCTTATCTTCTCTTTGAAGCTGATAATTTTTACCCAAAAGTCGGTATTGGAGAGAACTAAAATAGAATTGAAGGTTTTTTGCTCCTGTATGTGTAAGTGCAGCTTTATTCGACACTATTTTTTTTTTTTATTCCTACCTCTGTGACATTCAGAATTCAGGAACACTCCTCATTGAATTTAGGAATTAGAAGTCAAAGGTTCTAGACATTTCTCCAATGAAGACGTACAAATGGCTATCGGACACATGAAAAAATGTTCATCATCACTAGCCATCAGGGAGATTAAAATTAAAACCACATTGAGATACCACCTTACACCAGTTAGAATGGACAAAATTAGCAAGACAGGAAACAACATGTGCTGGAGAGGATGTGGAGAAAGGGGAACCCTCTTACACTGTTGGTGGGAATGCAAGTTGGCGCAGCCAATTTGGAGAACAGTGTGGAGATTCCTCAAGAAATTAACAATAGAGCTTCCCTATGACCGTGAAATTGCACTACTGGGTATTTACCCCAAAGATACAGATGTAGTGAAAAGAAGGGCCATCTGTACCCCAATGTTTATAGCAGCAATGGCCACGGTCGCCAAACTGTGGAAAGAACCAAGATGCCCTTCAACGGACGAATGGATAAGGAAGATGTGGTCCATATACACTATGGAGTATTATGCCTCCATCAGAAAGGATGAATACCCAACTTTTGTAGCAACATGGTCGGGACTGGAGGAGATTATGCTGAGTGAAATAAGTCAAGCAGAGAGAGTCAATTATCATATGGTTTCACTTATTTGTGGAGCATAACAAATAACATGGAGGACATGGGGAGATGGAGAGGAGAAGGGAGTTGAGGGAAATTGGAAGGGGAGGTGAACCGTGAGAGACTATGGACTCTGAAAAACAACCTGAGGGTCTTGAAGGGGCCGGGGGTGGGAGGTTGGGGGAACAAGGTGGTGGGTATTAGGGAGGGTATGTATTGCATGGAGCACTGGGTGTGGTGCAAAAACAATGAATACTGTCACACTGAAAAGAAATTAAAAAAAAAAAAAAGTCAAAGGTTCTGTGTATTCCATTGATAATAACGGCAATGTGGACAAGGATAGGCGACCGTGTATAACTCTCTCCACCCAGAGGAGGTCATCTTATTCTTGCTCCCTTACATTACTATTTATTTTCATTCACGCCGTGACTGTCTATAATTTTCTTTATCCTCATTCTTTCTGTTTCTATACCTTCTCTGAAAGCTCATTTATGCAAATATGGAAATATATTATCACTATTCCTGTTTATAGCTATTGTTTTCGAATGGACATCTCTCAGATTTAGTGACTAAGTATTTAGATTCCCATATTTCATACATTCTTCTGTATCTGCAGCTTGAACCTGAATCACAATTTCTGAATGATGTGTAGCCTTCCCTTCCTAGCTGTAGACAGAACAAGTTTGCCTGTTTCCCAAAGGGGTAATCAGAAGTTATGCTCCTCCTGAGACAAAAGAAAATCAAGCAAGCTTATTTAGTTCTGTTTTAAGTGCCAGCGAGCTGGTTTAGACAAGGGAAGAATGCTGCAAGGTCCCTATCTAACTCTTCTAACAGATGTGTTCAATCTGAGTGCATTTCAGCACATTGAGATGTAAAAATAGGGACTGAGTTGTGTTTTTTTTTTTTTTTAAGTAAAGTGCCTTGTATTCCATGAATAACCGTTTGAATACAATTGTACATTTCAAGTGTATTGTGTGTTTTTAATAAAGAAAGAACACAAAGATTGCATCTTTCAAATGGAAATGATTTTTTCATCTAATCTTATCTAATGTGATGGTAGCAATCTCACAGCAGAAGAATACTTGCCAAAGCCAATAAGGAAAGTTGCAAGAATTTTTGTATCTTCCCTGCCATCTTTGTAAATATAACAGCTGCCTCAGTTATTAAATTAGAGGGTACTATGGCATTGGTAATTATGGCTGTGCCTCAGGTAGAATAATAAAAAATGAATTTATCATAATCGCACAGCAATAACAAGACTTTTATATTCTGTTGATATACACTATTCTTATTATGAGGATTATGCACCTCATGCCTAAGTTATATAAGTGAAAAAATTCTATCCTTAATATTAGAGTCTTATTTGGATTGAAAATTGCTGTGTATGCCTAATGGCATGATATTTATAGTCAGTTTCTGTAGCTTGACTACTAGGAAAGTTTTCCAACCCCTTGGATGCTTTTTAAATGATATGATTTTGATATGATGTTTATAACTTTGTTAATTGTGAAAACAACTGAGTTTAAGCTGCTCCTTAAATAACAAGAAGAAGGATTTGAACATTTAGGTTGCATTCTAAAACAAAGTAAGTCAACAATAAAACTGTCATTTTAGTTCTATGCATTAACCAATGCTGTTGCAACCACATGGTTCAATGATATTTCTATGCTAAAGATTATGATAGGAATTGTGAATGGAAAACTCACACATCCAAGTTATAAATACAAATAAACTAAAATCACACTTTTGATTTATTTACTTATTTAGTTTTCTGTTGTAATGAGAGTCAGGCTAGTGACCTCTCCTGATTTGCCAGCTCTCATCTCCCTGGCTTTCACTGATAAGATGTCCAAATTCAAGTGTTAATACCTTTTTGCTACTTACTAGGCATTACTGTTTTTCATACCAATGTTCTCAAATTTATCTGGACTTTTTTCTAGTCTTTGCAGAAAGTAGCAGAACTGAGTTTTCGAGGTGAAACTCAATATCCTGGACCTTCTATTTCTACCTTTCTCTTTGCTACTATTCAAATTTTTAAGAGAATCAATCTCCTCTCTGATTGCTTTTAATATCTGTGGGACTCACAATTTCACCACCACCGAAGCATGAAAAGTAGATGTAAGTTATTTAATCTATAAAGGAAGAAAATGCATATATTTTCAAATTCAATGCAACACTTAACATGTGCTTAGTGTGATACAGAATGTAAAAGTAGGCAACAGTTAGTACTCAAATTCCCATTGGAGTATGCTCATATAAAACCATGCATTTTATTAGCACACTGGGGGATTGTTTAAATAACTAGTGCAGTATTCTTTGGGGCCAGATGAGTTTAACAGAAGCTGTTTGAAGGAGGGAGGGTTCTGTAGCCATCTGTGTAACGATTAGCTTATGCTTATCAGCTGGGGATGGTAGACATTCCAAATAGATTGCAAAGTGTGGTAGTTAAGGTCTCTTATATATTAACTCTCTAGTAGCATCCTGGTTATTCTTGAATTAATATGAAATGATTATAAAATTTCAACATTTACTTGAAAGTCTCTATCAATATCTACACTGTATGTATATCTAAAGCTATGTCTACATATCCTAAGTGTTGTTTACTTCTTACCTTTCCTTCTGGATGACAAATAGCCCCTAAGAAATAATAAAACATTACTTTTGCAACTAGATTTACAGATAAAACCTGGTAATCTCAATATCTTTAATCAAAGCAAAGTCTTTGTGACATCTGAGTGAGAAGATGTAAAATGCATATAGTTGAAAATAAAAAGGATTCCTTTGAAGTGCATAATAACAATCTTCATATTACACTGTTCTAAATTCTAAGATAAGAAACTTAGAAAATATTTCTTGCTCACATATCAACATGGGGGGGATGTTCTTGCCTGAGAGGCAAGTCTTAACTCCCCAATTATTTGCAAGCCCAGGTCCTTTTGACATTGTGGTTCCACGATCCTCTACTACCTCATTATACCGTGCATCCAGCCAGCAGAAGCAGAAAATGGAAGAGACATATTCACCTCTATTCCAATTCCATGAAAAAGGTCTAGTAGCACAGCTACCCATATCACTAAGAGGACCTGGAAAAATAGTCTAACACCGTGTCCCAGATGAAGAAATTTTTGGTAATTAGATACCACGTTGTTATTCCCTTGAAATTAAGCCATTTCAATAAGCACCACAACCTATTTATTTATCTTCAATATCATAATCCCTTTGTTCTTTTAAACAAATATATGGCTTGTCTTGATTTGGAATTTTTTTGTTTTTTATTTTGTTTTTGCTTGTTATCCAAAAATATATTCTACTTCTTCTCCAGGTGTATTTTCCATAGCTCCACTCTATATAAATTTGAACCTACTCACCTCCCAACGATTATTTACTCCCTTACAGAAATTTTTCCTCCTAAACATTTATGAACAGCTGTCATAATATTACATATTTATTCGTGGACATATTTATTTTGGTTTCTGCCCCCCTTATTGTTAGTTACATGAATTTAGAGACTGCCTGTTTTGTTCACTACTTTTAACCAATACACATTGAGGCATATACTTATTTATGAAAGAAATATACATATCTACATGGTTTTATTCATTCTTTCAACAAACTTTTGAGCAATTGCTGTCTCTGGCAGGTATTGCCCTAAACCATGCAGAGAAAAAAGGTGAAAAAAAAGAAAAAAAAAATGTCTATGCTTATCTTCCTTTTAGTGTAATGGCAGGAAAAAATGAATACACAGGCAGTTTGGAATGCAGTGTGGTAAATATTATAATGGAGGAAGAAAAGAGTGCTCTTGAAATTCATAGACGGGCTCCTTACCCATTAAAGCAGGGTCAATATGAAGTCTCTGGCATAAGCTAATTCTTAAGAAACTTGAAAGATTAGAAAAGAGGGTGTTGGAAATGGGTGTTCCAGACAGAGGAAACAGCCTTCACAGAGTTATGGAGATGAGATTAAAACTAGTTTACCCAGGACATAGAAAGAAACTCAGCATAGTTGGGACATAGATAGTGAGTGGGGAATATGGAAAGATGAGTCCATGGGATAACTATGAAGTGTCTCATAAGCCATTTAAGGAAGTCTGAACCATATATGAAGGCAAAAGGGGACATTAGAAGGTGTGAATGAGAAGGTGGCTTGATACGGATATAAGCAAGTGCCCAGTGCGTAGGGAGAGTGGAAATGTTTCCAGAGTGACAGGTCCACTACAAGTCTGTAAGAGTGAAGGACTTTTGCTGGGATGTTCAGTGCTCTTCTCAAGAGTTCACCAGATGTAGTGAAAAGACTCCAGCATTTCCTGTGGAGATGTTTTCCAGATCATGGGAACAAGATGACTTTAGATGAAATTAAAGACCATTAAGTGTACAGCAAACAGAAAGAAAGATTGTCTTAGATCAGATTTAGCTTACCTCTCCAAATTTCTTGCATTAGGAGGTCACAGAACCTAATCTGATGCCTGGATAATTTAAAGGACTGAGTAGTTTATTTCATTAATCATTAATAATGTTTACAAATTTGTTCTAAAATAAGGATAATCATTTTTCATATTCCAATGGAATAAACTAACTGCTACTGAAACTAAAAAAGAACTCCCTTCCCTCAATCCATGATGCCATTGTTGTTAAAGGGTAGCAATAATGGAGGCAATGGTTTAGGCCATAGAAAATCTATTCATCCCAGCCTCCACTCTCTCAACTAAAAATAATATTCTGGTAAAGGTATGTTATTATTTTAAAATTTTATTCCCTAGAAAATGTTTATCCTTTTCTAGTTCCAAGTGCTGGGCGGCAAAAATGGGAAATTTTCTAATCTGTGCTGTTTGCTTATTTGAGTGCTTTTTATGCCTTTCCTCCTGCTCAGAACTTACTCATTTATTTAAATAACATTGATTGAGGACCTACTAGATACCCAGCAAAGAATAAAGCAGTGAGATGTAGCCAAATGGATGGCATTATTCTAACAAGAAAGGAAGTTTAAAAATCATTTGCATACTGTTTTCTCCATCCAGAGATTGATAATGCGCATGATTTTATTAAGATCTGAGAAGGTTTACAGTGAAGAAATGTGTTAAGCTTTGTTTAGCCCTGCATCCCCTCTACTTTTCTATATCACAGAATTGTTTTTCACATAACACCTGTATAGCATTTGTGGAATCCTAGTATTTAGAAACATAGTTTGGGAAAAACTAATGGTGGGATAGTACACCAGTCCTAACCTATTCTAAGAGAATTTATCAGTATCTTGAGAATGGAGATTGGAGCCCACTCTACATTATTTTTCCTACTGGAAGGGGAGAGAACCATTTTAAAATTTCAGTTCTTAACATTATTCTTGATAGTATTCCCAGTTTTGTATGTTATACAATGTTATAATTTGGGGGAAAAAAGTAAAAATTGTTTATTGAGTCCATTTAAAGGAAAGTACTGTAACTAAAATGATTATTTTTTGTTTTCACAGTTACGATATTATTGTAATTCCTTGGACTCATGTAATCCTTTACCTCTTAATATCTGTGAAAGGACCTTGCTGTACCATTCATAGATCAACCAATTCTTGATCGGAGGACACAGAACAAATGATGACTCCTTAGTGAAATTTCTTTTACTCCCCTAGAAAAAGCTACTTGCTTCACTGTTTAGTGGTCACATGGCTCTTCATTCATAACTTAGCAAGAGCATTTACACTTCAGTATTTTTATTTTTGTTTCTCTGTTACCAGAATGTAGGTCATTTTGGGAAGAGAAAAATAAACTCAACAACAACAACAAAAAAAACAAGCTGATCCAAAAAAAAAGGGGGGGGGCTGCTAATAACTTGTCATGCTAATATAGATGCTAATAACATCTAATCAAAAAAATTTTAAGGGGCGCCTGAGTGGCTCAGGGGGTTAAGCCTCTGCCTTCGGCTCAGGTCATGATCTCAGTGTCCTGGGATCGAGCCCCACATCGGGCTCTCTGCTCAGCAGGGAGCCTGCTTCCGCCTCTCTCTCTCTCTCTGCCTGCCTCTCTGCCTACTTCTGATCTCTCTCTCTGTCAAATAAATAAAAAAATAAATAAATAAACCTTTAAAAAAATTTAAAAATCAAAAATCAAAAAATGGGGGGTACTAATAACTTGCCATGCTAATATAGATGCTAATAACATCTAATAACTTGAATAGATGTTGCTCAAAAAAAAAAAACCTGTGCAAATGGCCAATAAGCTTATAATAAGATGCTCAATATCACTGATTATTAGGAAAACACTATTCAAAACCATGATGAGATACCACTTCACATGCATTAATACTGCCATTATCTAAAAAAAAATACAGAAAATAACAAGTGCTGGAGAGGCTGTGGAGACATTGAAATCTCTGCGCATTGCTGGTGGGAATGTTAAATAGTGAGGTATACAAATGTTACAGAATGGAAAATGGAAAAGAGTATGGTGGTTCTTCCAAAAATTTAACATAGGATTACTATATGGTCTTGCAATTCCACCCTTAGATACGTACCCCCCAAAATTGAAAGTAGGAACTTGAATGGATACTTGTATCCTATGTTCATAGCAGCAATATTCATAATAGCCAAAAGATGGAAACAACCCAAGTATCCATCATTGGATGAATAGATAAACAAAATATGGTATATTCATATAATGGGATATTATTCAGCCTTTAAAAGGAAGGAAGGAAATGTTACAACATGGATGAAACATGAAGATGTTATAAGTGAAATAAGCCAGTCACAAGAGGACAAAGACTGTATCTGTTAACTACATCTGTTAACTACATCTGTTAACTAGGATAGTCTAATTCAAAGAGACAGAAAATAGAAAGAGGGTTGCTAGGGTCTGGGAGGAAGGGAAAATGGGGAGTTACTGTTGAATAAGCATGGAGTTCCAGTACTGGAAGATGATAAAATATCTAGATATAGATGATGGTAAAGTTTGTATAACAATATGAATATACTCAATGCCCCTGAATTACACACTTAAAAATGGTTAAGATGATATATTTTATGTTGTGTATCACTACAGTACAAAAACTGAATGAGCATAAGAATGAAAGAATGTAGGCATGATGCTATCCTAACCTTTTAAGAAACACAAAATGGAGCTCAAAAAAGAAGTGAAGAATGACTCTGCTGTAATCTTGTTACCAGGCAGCAGGAAACAGAGCACCATAAAATACACTGTCACGGAAGTTATTAAATGGTGATAGATAATCTAAAAAATAATGGAAACCATAAAATAATTTCAATAAATAAAAAAGATAGTATTATTCCATCATATTTAGATACTCTTCTGTAAGGAGGCTCTGAACCTGAAATGCTCTTTCTCTTTTAGAATGTCTTGTATCCAACCAAGACCTTCTGTGAGTCATAATCAAAATATTGAGGAAGTCATTATCATTTGATGAGCCAAAATTTTTGTATGACTCATTGCTTGTCCAGGTGCCATGTAAACTCATCCCTCTTACTCTGGTGATAAATAGTTACATATCAAAAAACTGTCTTTGTCCAATCCACCCCTTTTATAAATGCCTGTGTAAACTAATGAATTGATAAACTGAGCCCAACAGAACTTAGTAGCTACTTAAGGAGGCCTGGCCAGGAAATGGCAAAACCTGGGGTTTAAACTTTGCTTTTCAGATTTCCTTATGCAGTTTTTCTTCGACATCAGCACACTGAGGCCCAAGGTAAGCCATTGTTTTGGCTGTAGATATGTCCTAGTGTGTGATCACATAAATGCTTGACCTGCAGTTTCTATGATTCAACATACACATTGGAGGATAAATATATTAACTAATATTACTTTAGGGATGTAGTATGTGTCTCAACTGCTTGCTTTTAAAATATTTAATATTGTTGGATGGCAGGTGCAATAGGAACATCTTTTAGTATTAAAAGCAAATACATTTTTCTAAGTGTTCATATTGTGAAACGAAGAGTATTGCCAACACATTTTCTCTTTGTTTCTATGAAGATATTTTGCAATGGGTCGTTCCTCTTGCTACCATGAATCATTCAGTTCAGAGTAACTACATATAAAGAAACCGAAAGATTTTTAATAGTGATTTATTGAATCTATTGGAAAACATTGTCATTTTTTATGACAAAGTTGAGATCACAATGTGTGAAGTACAATACCAGTCTTCTTCAAGCTAGAAGTGTCAAGGGAGTCATGGAGGTGTCACTGATGCATTGCAGGAGGTGCGTTTGCTGGTGTCTGATGCTAGGTCAACATGATAACGCTTCTGAGATGTCCTCCCTGATTGGGCCCCCTCTCTTCTTCAGCTTTTTTTTGCTAGAATGATTTCATCTCAACCTTTCTTCTTGTTCAAGTCACGCCCAGTACTTTCAGTCCGATCAATAGGCTGTATGCTGTCTTGCCTGCCAGTTTTGAAGAGAGCACAGCGCCTTGCTCACTGTAAGCATTTGTTTCATGGTTTTCGGGTTTTTTTTATTTTTTTATTTTTTTTTTAAGGTAAATGATTTCCTTCCTTTGAGAGCAACGTGTAGGCTAACTTCTCAAGATCAATGGGTTCTTTTTGAGGAGTAAAGTCAGTGGTATGCTGGTAAATGTTTAACAATGAGCATTCCAGGACCAAAAAAGAAAAAAGAGAAAAAGTTGTAGTTTGTGGTGTTTGTCGATTTCCTTGATGTAAATACTCCCATCTTGGCAGATTTTAAGCAACCACAGTTTTTCAACCAGCTCATAAAACTCCTGAAAATTTAATAATTGACAAGCTAATATGTACCAGCTTCCTCACAACCTGACTCCAGTACACCACTGGCAAAACTGCTGATCATAAAGACATGCACAAAGCTGGAAAAGTAAGATGGAAAAGCACTGGTTTGTAATGACGAGGCTCTAAGTCATGCCCATTTATCACCTTTACCAGAGATTCCAATACTCCTAGCAATGAAACACTTTTAACTTTTATTTTGTTCTCTCTCCCCTTTTGTTAGATGGAACAATCTCTGGGAAGGGAACACACTTAGAAATTAATACACTTAGACTTTCTTCTCATCTCTTTTATTACTTATTATTATTTGGGGGGGCTTGTTTTATGAACACTGCCTAGATGTGTGCCTTACATGTACACACAATAATCATATTTTCTGAGTGCGTATCATTTACATGGCCTTATGGGACATGGGCAGGTATGTTCTTGTTCCATTCTTATAACCTTATAAAGGGGGAGCCTAAATCTCTGCTCTCCAAGTAGGTGCTAGAGCCAGTGGTGTTAAGGAGATAAGGGATCAAACTGAGTTTTAGACTCTCAGGGCCACACACATTAACCCTGATATGCTACTTCCTTGTGGAAGTTTATGCCATGGGTAGGAAAAATACCATCATGATTTGCAAAGTGTTTTTAAGTTCGTAAAGTGCCTCAATATGCTGTGTTGTCACAAACTCATTGAGGTGAGGCAGCGCAGATACGATGTCATTTTTGCAGATGAATAAATTGAGCTGAGAAACAGACCACCCCACATTTAACAATAGTTCCCTAGTTTGCAAAAAGAAACATGCACAAAATGCCTAACGATCATCACATAGGTCCCAAGGGCTAGAAAGAAACACAGAAATCATCTGGTCCAGTGCTCTTATTGCATAGAGAAGTTGTTTAAAATCTTGCAAATAGCAAATAAGATTGTATACTTGTCCTCTACAGAACCCATTTACTTTAACTCTGCATGATTTTATCTTGCCAACATTCTCATTAAACATAAAATTATAGGGCAAGCATTTCAAAATCTATTTTGGGAATTGTGTACATAGATGAGAAAATATTGGCATGTCAGAATAGAGTGGAATTGATAATTATTGATCTTTATTGACTGATTTAACATTAGGTCACATTTTGTTTTGCCTATAGATCCTTTATATTTACCCTTAGCGTTTGACAACAAAATGAAAGTTCTTTGGGGATTATCAAATCAAACCTTGTGAACACTTTCGATGTGAAGAACTATAAAAAGAATATGTTTGAAACTTTTATCTGTGTTAAAAAAATGAAAAATAAATAAATGGCTATTTTTACTGTAGGTTAGTAAAAGCAAGAGGATAAAAGGCTTCAAATTATTGATGGGTTTAGAGAACCAGAATGTGCTTGGATGACAAGGCCAGTAACATCATGAGTATTAGCTGCTATAATTTATAATTTCACTGGATGGTTAAAAAAAAATACTCAGTCTTGAAGTTGTCCAGACACATAGGATACAAAGACTCATAGACTCATATTTTTTTCAGTTGCTTTTTTAAAGTTAATTATTGTTAGTTTGCTTACTTTCTCCTTTACCTGCATTAGGAGTTATCTGTTTATTCTTATAAGGGGGGCAATTTTTCCCAGAATGAAAGTGAGCATCTTCTCTTCCCCCCTGGGAAGAAACACTAGACCAACTTATTTCTAAAATCACATTCTTCTTCTTTCTTGTGGAAAACAAAACAATAATTTGCACTACTATTGGCTCTGTTTGCTTTGGCTTTGTTGTTATGAGTATATAAGCTTTCTCTGATATGCTCTTTATGTGTATTGAGATAGAAATCATCATCATCATCATCATCATCATCATCATAAATAGTTCAATAGAGAGAAAGAAAGCGGTTGTGAGATATACACTGAATGAGATTGGGTAAACAAGCAAGAGGAAGAGCAGGGGTTTGAGCTGGCAGAATTATCCAGGTATGTTGATGTCTAAGCATCTGGGATTGGGCTGATCTAGGAACCACTGTAAAGAAAAGTGGGCAACGTTCAAATGTGCAGAATATCTACCACCTCTCTGTCTGGTTTTCTTGAAAATAACACTTTCTCTGTGGCATCACCATTCAATCTTCCTATGCGTCAAACTCCATACCTGTTCTAGCAGGGAGCATGCCGGTGAATCACCCAGTTAAACCTCTAGCTTCTCTGCAAAACTCTCCCATCAGTGTCCTTCAACCCAACCTAAGTGTGAGACCAGAGGGGAAGCCTGGACACCCAGCAACGTGATGTGTGAGCTCTAGTGGCTGGTGGTGAAGACAAGCACTCCAGAGTTTATTCGTCTGGGGTGGTGTGCAGGAGACACCTCTGTTTCAGAGCTAAGTATATTGATTCTCCTCTTGAAACTAATATGAACTATTTTCATTCCTCATCCCTTAAAAACAGAATGTATGTTTGGTCAAAAATAAAATCACACAGCTGTCAACATTACACATTCTTCCTCCCTTTGATGTATAGGATTTGGGAAGAGACAGGAGGACTATGGGGAGCAGAGAGGGCAGAATAAGTCACGGTTCTACTTCAAGAATTTTGTTGCATGACAGGCAGCACAATGCCCTGAAGAATGATGCCCTCCTAGAGAAGAAAATGCCTGGGACCCAGCTGGCAACGGCAAAGAGCTAAACTCTCCCCAGATGGAGGTTAGAAGAGTTAGCTTTAGCCTTTAAAAACTGACTTAATGGCTGATCGCTGATTCCTAAAACAAACAAATAAGAAATTCTTTGGAAATTTCCCTCATATTCTTCTAAATCAATTTAAATAGAAATTCCATCCACTGTGATTTTTAAATTCACTGTATTTTGGAGATTCTGATCTTTCCAGCTGCTAATTACTAACTTCAGCTTCCTTGGACTAATTTTGTCTTCATTTTTGAAGTAAATTTGCATTTTTCATAATCCTTTAATATAGTTTCTCTAAGGCCAATCTTTCCATATCTGAAAGCTGATTACCCTCCTACTTAGAATTTGGAGATTTCAAGTATGAACCTGAAGTACATAATTTACCCAAAGGAGTATTATACACAAGTTTATTTATTAATCAAATGCAATCAGCAGCACTTATGATACTGTGTTGTTTGAGGAGAACTAAGATGTTATTAAAGAAGATAATATATTTCAGTTTTATAATATGACAACAGAATATAAGACCACATTCACAAATTTGAAGAAAGAGAAAGTGTTAGAGCCACTGCTGAGCACATCTTTTATACATATCTGAATTTTGACATGATCAAAGGAAAATTGCTATCACATGCTGGATACTACTTTTTTTTTCCTATCTCCTCCTCTTCCATAGCACAAACTAAATCTTGAACTGCATATGAGACTTCATATGCATAACTTCAAAAGGTATATTGATCGAGTAATTAAATTAAATCTGATGTTTGACATCATGTACAAGAATCATCTTTTGATTGACAGAATATTCTGTTTTCAACTCATTGCAGTGGAGCCTAGGAGAAAATGAAAAAAAAAAAATTAAAACATTGAAAACTCACTGTATTTGCAGGACACTTGCAATAAATAAATAAATAAATAAATTGAGAATAAAAGTTAGGTTTTATCTTGTTAATTGTGTTTAATAATGACACTAATGATGATGATGATGATGATACCTTCCACTGATTGAGCATTCCTATTTGTCTTTTCTCATAAGATTCATTTACATTTGAACAAACTGGATTTCGTAAGTGGACAAAATGGGAGTAAAGTCCTATATAGACAATAATATTTTTGTTAAAAAAGTTCCTATGTAAGACTTAAATAAGTATCAGGCCAAATATCTAAATTTCCATGTTTTTCCCCAAACTGTAGTAGAAGGACAAAAAGGAAGAAAAAAAGTACAAGCAGACATCAGATTGGTAATTAGCTTTGACCCTTTTGTGAATAGAAAAACTAGGTGATAAGACCCTCTTACAATGGTTTGAAAAAGACAGGAACATACGGTGCACACTGTTGATAGGAACAGGGACTTCCTAGAGCAGAAGTAAACGTTAGAAAAGTGTCTGAGCTAAGAAATGGGGGAGTTATGGAGCCTATGCTGGAGCGGTATCTTCAGAAAGATAAATATAGAAAGGCATGAGGTCAGGGCCACTAGGAGCTATGAAAGTGATCCGGTGAACTGGGGAGTGGACAAGGCAGCAGAGCTATGAGAGCATCTTCAGGTGGCATCATTGGAAGGAAGCCCACATGCCCACAAGCCATGCGTGAGGATCCTCAAGCATGGAGAATGGACCAGATACATGGGAATGGTATAGGGAGGCACCAGTGTAACCTGAAATTGTAGACATGCAGCAAGGAGGGGATGGCCCTTCCTGAAATACAGAGAACCTCCCCTACTTTCAGCCCTAGCTTATACACATCTGGTTTAAACTGAGACTGAGAAATACTTTCTAAGTGTCTTTTTGTGTCTCTCTGTTAAAACACAGACTCATGACCTAGGAATACTTTTTATGTTGAGATTTGTAGCTTCTTCATTAATTGGGTGATGTTAATGGACTGTCTCATTTTTACATTCCATTCTCTTAACAGCTATTTACTGAGAAACCATTATATGTTAATCACTGACCTAGACCCTGGACAGAGATAACTACAACAGACAGGCTCTTCCTGCTCTCATGAGGCTTACATTTTAGTGAGAGGAGATGGACAGTATACAAAGAAATGCATGATTATAATTCAGTGTTGTAGCAGAGAGGGGCCAGTTAACTTCTTAAGATTTAAGTGATGATAATAAATTACCAAGTGGAAATAGGAGGAAATAATATTTCAGTCAGAAAGTTGAAAGCACATTGTTAAGGCTCTAATTTAAGAGTGAGTTTGATTTATTAGAAGGTCCCAAATAAAGCCAGTGTGTTAAAACATAATGAGCAAAGCAGAAAGTCGTGGGGAATGAAGTCAGAAACATAGGCTTCATGAGACAACATAAGGAGCTGGACTTTATTAGAAATAAAGTTCTTAGGAACTGAACATTTGTTTCTCCTCAGCATTCCTGTGTTGAAATCTAAGCCCTAAGGTGATGGTGTTTGGGGGCAGGGACTTTGAGAGGTAATTAAGTTGTGAGGACCAAGCCCTCACGAATGAGGCGAAATCAGAGTATCAGAGTAGACATGTACTCTGGGAGAATCTGGGGGAGAACTCTTGCTTGCCTCTTCCAACTTCTGAGAGCTGCCATTATTCCTTAGCTTGTGGCTACATCATTCCAGTCTTCGAGATCAGTATCTGCAAATATCTGCTCTGTTTATATATCACTGACGTCTTTAAATCTGTTTCAAATCTTCTCCAGCCTTCCCTTTATAAAACTAGATATGATTACAATTAAGAGCTCCTCTGGATAATCTAAAATAACCTTCCCAATATCCCTAACTTCATCACATCTACAAAGACTTCCTTCCTTCCTCCTTTTCTTCTTCCCTCTCTCCTTCTCTTCCCTTCCTTCTCCTCCCTTCCCATCCCTTCTCCTTTCCTCCTTCCTTCCTTTTTCCCTTTTTCTTTCTTTCTTTTCCTTTCCTTTTTTTTTTTTTTAAGATTTTATTTATTTATTTGAGAGTGACAGAGACAGAGATATTGAGATAGCATAAGCAGGGAGGAGAGGGAGAAGAAGGTTACTTGCTGAGCAAGAAGCCTGATGCAGGGCTTGTAGGGCTCGATCCCATCATGACCGAGCTAAAGGCAGACCCTTAACCAACTGAGCCACCCCGATGCCCCATCTTTCTTTTCTTTTCCCTTTTTTTTTTCTTTTTGTACCTTTCTTCCTCAAAATGTAATGTTCACAAGTTACAGAGATTAGGAGGTGGATATTTTAAGGACCCTTTTCCCCCTCTACTACAAGTGGTATAGAACTCAATAAATGTAAGGATTCACAATCACAGCTATATTTAGTACTGTATCAAGTATCATAAGAGCGTGGAAGTAAAAAAAAATAAAAACAAAAAATAAAAAAACAAAAAACAAAAAACATTAATTCTGTGAATGACCAAGGAGAACTTCCTCAGTGCCCTGGGATTTGAAGGATGGGTAGGCATTTGTAAGGTTGAGGGTATAGAAAAAGAACCTGAGTATAGCTAGCCATATAAATAAAAGCAAGGAGCTGTAAGTGTATGGTGTAAGCAAAGGAAAAACAGATAAATATACCTTACTCTCAACTCATAAGCCTGAAGTATTTATTGAGTCCCTGCCATGTCCAGGCTTTGGAGGATACAAAATAAATGAAGATACGATATTTGTAAAAATCTGTAAACTTAGAACACCCTTATACCATCCAGATAATTATATGTTAACCTTTGTAATATTTACTAGGAGTTGAGGGATAAAAAGAATTACCAAGAAACAGCATTATTTGAAAGGATGGGATATGCATCAAGAAAGGTAGGTGGAATTTGATTATGTGGGGAAGGTAGTTTATACAGAAGGAAGAACATGGGTTAAAGCAGGATTGAGAACTGTGTGAGTGGAGAAAATGTGAATCCCTTGGAGAACATGACTGGAATCCCTTGAAGGATAAAAGGCAACAAGATTAGATAAACTAAAATGTGATCCTGCTTTTATAATGGTTCAAAGCATAGAGAAGGTGGTGTCCTGAAGCTTTGCTCAGTCAGGCTCAAGTAGTTTGGATCACATTCACACTTGCATTTCTGCCACTGAGTTTGGACTGTGTACTTACTATAATGTATAAACAAGTTCCAGTTAAAACAGAGAACTAATTTTGGCATATTATCAAATTATGAATTATCTGAGAGAAGAACTGGTTCATACTTTTTGATTTTTCCCCAATTTGAAACAGGAAATATTGTAGGAAGCCATTATTAAGATAGAGAAAGAGGAAGTGAGAGAGATTGGCACAGAGATTAAAAGGGAGAGATAAAGAGAAATTTTGTTGTTGATTAGTCTCTAGCATGACACAGAATGAACAGTATGTGAGACCTGGTAGGAGAGTCATTTAAATGATAGCTACAGATCAATATACTGTCATCTTGTCAGAGGTGATCTTTATTTAGACTCATAATGAGCTGAGAGAGACTAAGGAGGAGTTAACCTAGTGAGAGCTGATTTTCACCCTCCCCACAAAGACACACACACACACACACACACACACACACACTCCCACATTTTCCTTTGGCCTCTCTCATCTGGAGCATAAGTGTAATGTTTTCAGCCTGTCTACTTTAGTAAAATTGATAAGATAATATTTACAAATTGCTCTGGGAACCATAGAAGTCGTTCTACTAATATAAAATATTTTCCAAATATGACACTTGATTTGAAAGGTTTGAAAAGTACCTACATACACTTGTGGGGTTATTGTAAGCAAGTTATACAATTTCAGTACTCAGGAAACAAGAGGTAGAGCTGTCTGTCTCTCTCCATATATTCTTTTTTGTTGATTTTACAAATATTTCAGCATTGATTACAAAACAAGCAATGTGCAGGGATATGGCATTTCCTTTTGTTCTGCTTTCAATTATGGATGGAAGTAATTTATGACCCCTGTGAGTTCATTCATCCATTTATTAAAATGTACACAATTTGTCCTGCCTGATGTTCTAAACACAGTTTTCTCAAGGGCACACTATGCTTTAAATACTGTATTAGTCGTGGGTATACACGATTCAAAAGGCAGGATCTCTGCTCATGAGATCACAATATAATGTGAAAACTGATGCAGAAACTCAGAAAGATTTGTGTAAACATGAAAAACACAGTACAGTAAGATAGTTAGTGGAAGTCATTATTGGGAACTTCAAATTACTTAGTTCTGCTTAGGGAGTGTGGGAAGACCTCAGCAAGGAGATAGGAGTAACTATTGAATGAAACAAACAAGCAAACGACCCTCTTCCAAAAGAATGGGATAATAAGCACATTTCAGACTCAAGAATGAATATGATAAGAGGCTCAGATGCATGGAGTAATAAGGCAGATCTGGAAATCTCTGTCTTTGATATGGTAGGTGGGTAGGATCCAAAGTGGAAGGGGCATGAAGACAAAGGGCTTGCAGGAGATCGCACCTTGTTCACACTGCCTAACAGGGAACCACTGAAGCATTGTAAGCACTGGGGAACAATATGGTCAGATTTGTATTCAAAAGTAATTGGCCAAACAAGATGAACAAAACATCAATGAGATATATGCTTGATAAATATTAGTTAATGACAGCAGTGTTAAAATCTTTCTGAAAAGTGTATTCTGTAGTAAGGTAATTAGAATTCCTAAATGCCTGCCATTGTCCTGATGCAGGTTAGCTCCTCATTCAAGTATCAAGAGTCGGTGGATGGGAATGAGTTTGACATTCTTCCTTTTTTTCCTACTTTCTTATTTGGAGGTTTGGGCCCTCTGGGTCTCTAGCTATTGTTACTTTGTGTGGCTGTGCTATTACCCCTAATATGGTGACTCAAGAACCAGCAGTGTTAGATGGGTAGGTCAGGACTCAGTGGGGCTTGAGAATAGTACTTAAAGGAGGAGAAACCAAGGGAAAGTAATTACTATAATATAACGTGTCCAGAGAGGGGACTTGACCTTTCAGAACCCTATGAGTTACAGCAGATGCTTCACTTACTGCCTGGAATAGTGAGGAGATGCATCTCCCCTGCCAGGCTAAATATCCTTTGTGAGAGAACCCCATTGAGGAAGAAAGTGAGATATCTACATCTGCTGAGTTAATGCAGGACACAAAGTTATTTGGAAATCCAGGACTGGATGTCAAGAAGAAGAAAGAAAAAGTATTATCCTATGGGGATCTAACATGTATTCACGAGTACAAGATTGGTTAATATACGAGATACTAAAACTGAAATGTACTGGTCACCTGGGTGATTCAGTTGGTGAAGCATCTGCCTTAGGCTCAGATCATGATCCCAGGGTCTGGGATCAAGTTCCCTGTCCAGATCCCTGGTCCAGTTCCCTGCTCTCTCTGTCTTGCTGTGTCTGTTTCTCTCTTAAATAAGTAAAAAATACATATGTATGCATTTAAAAAAAAATTGAAATGGACTAAGAAAGAAGAAAACTTTTTTTTTTTTTTAAAGAAGGAGAAATGACGGGTTTCTTCGAGCAAAACAAAGGACAAAATTTAAGAATAATCATACAGTTTGTTTCTGAGTCCACAGTCTCTCATGGTTTGTTTCCCCTTCTGATTTCCCCTAACTCACTTCTCTTCTCCATCTCCCAATGTCCTCCGTGTTATTCTTTATGCTCCACAAGTAAGTGAAACCATATGATAATTGATTAGAGGTGAGGGGGTGGGGGGTTGGGTGAGCCTGGTAGTGGGTATTAAGGAGGGCACGTATTTCATGGAACACTGGGTGTGGTGCATAAACAATGAATTTTGGGACACTGAAAAAATAATAAAATTAAATAAAATTTAAAAAAAAAAAAGAGTCATACAGTTTCTGTGACACCCCTACCCAAATACATTTTCTTATGATCCAAGGCCTACGTCATGGAACTCAATGCAAGATTCAAATCTATTTCTCCTACTATGTGAGCAAAGACCAGTTTTCATACCAGTTTTCTGTTCTATCCACTGAGCCTACCACAGTGCCAGGGAGATAAGTACTCAGTAACTAAATAGAGTTACTGTTTATGGAGGACGTATCTATTGTATGATATACTAGTGATTGTCATTTTACACACACACACAGTCACCTGGGAATTTTGCTGTAAAGTAGGTTTTGATTCACTGATGTTGTGGTGTCCATGATGTGAGTTACACATTAAGAAGCAAGAAGTTAGACACGTACAGATGAATACCTGAGGTCCAGGAAGCTTAGTCCCTCCACCCAGCAGTCAGCAGGAGATCCTGGACTCTAACCCAGGTCAGGCTGACCCTGAATTCTCAAACGTGCTGTTTGTTTTCCTAAACCACAGTCCTCACTGCATTTGGCCACAGGACTCTCCATCTCCCTTCCCTGCATTTGGCCACAGGACTCTCCATCTCCCTTCCCAAACCATGCCTATCTTTCGGGGCTCCTGATAATCCCGGAGCAGGATATGTGCTGTCTACCCTAAATCAGAAGTAACAGGAAATATTGCAAGTAGGTGGTTGTAGCCTTTTTAGAGATAGTATGCTGCAGGAAGACTTCTACTTCTCTAGACCCAAACTAGACAAATGAAGTAGCTCCAGCAGTCAGTCATAAATGAGGTCCACACACAGTGATAACAAGTGCAGTCTCTTTTCCCATCTTAGCGTGATTGCCTCAGCTACAGCCCCCAGAAGTGGGATTGAAGACAGAGAATGGTAAGAGGTCAGAGATGTGGATGAAAAAATGCTCAGGGCTGATTACCTTCAAATATTGAGCTTTTAATGGATGCCAGTTATGCTCTGATCTCTGCAAGATTAGTAAAAGAACGCTGGAAGAAAATATAACAATTTAATCTCTTACCAGAAGTCTCTCTTCTTGAAGCAGTCTGTGTGACTGTATGTACATGCGCGTGTGTGTGTGCACCTCCTCTTAGAACACGGCTGTAATAATGTACCCGATGGCTTTGGGCTTCAATGGGGTGAGTTTTACAAGAAAGAATAGGCAGGGTTTCATTTTTCCCAGCTGTCAAGATGCAAAAATTTTAAATTAAAAATAACCTTTCAGCTGATTCCTTGCATAATTGCTATCTTGTTTTGCTAATACTGTGGCTGAATTATAACTTGCTGAAGCCTTGGGGATTTGCATGCTGGTTTATCCCCTGAATTTGCATTGACATGGTTTTCAGTCAAGTGCATAACTAAATCCTGTGGCCATGAGCAAGGGAGGCTGGCAGTATTTGCATTGAAAATCTGTAGGAGATTTGGGGAAGAATGACTGTGTGCAGCCTCCCTAAGTAGATTCAATGATGAAAATTTTGGGTCTCTCCAAACACTGTTCCCTTCCATTAAGTGGCAGCGGCTGCTAAGACCTTACTTGTGCTTTCATCAGAAGACCAAGGCAAGCGCGGGATATATGGGGAAAATGTACAGACAGCTACCACAATATGACATGTATTTGGAAAATGGCCATTTGCCAGAATTTCAAAATGGACTTTGAGGGAGGAAATTTGGGGACATTCTTGCAGAAAATCATTTTTCTGATGTGAAAAACAAAACAAAACTCCAGAATATCATTTTGTTTTCTGGTCGGGGCAAAATGGCCAGTGAGAAACTTAGTCCTCAAACAGGCTTATGAGCTATTTTAAAGGCAGAAAGTAAGAAATTCTATAAATTAAAACTAGATGAGTTTCTTTGTAGGCTGGGATTTGTTTCTTGTATATTGAAGTTCGCATCTAGTATGAGTTTTAGGCATCTCATGATTAGGCTTAGTGCGCAAGAAAGACAAAGAATATTGACCTCAGACCAAGTTAATTTTTAACCTCTGATTGTGATTATAATTGCTTTAACTTGTCAACAAAGACTTTCTCTGTTTTAAAGCAAAAAAGCATGTGACTGGACTCAGACCCACCCAATGAAGGACACTAAATCCCAGAGATGTTAAGGATCATTCCCAATCTATCTGTTAGCTACCTGTAAGTGTATACAAATCAACCTTCTGCTAAAAAGAAGGAAGGTGGATATGCAAAAGAGATTATTTTTTTAAAGATTATGTAAAAATGATTCCGTGACATTGATGAGGTTCACATTTCCTTCTTGCATTCAGTCTCCTCCTGGTGGATATCCATGTTGTTTTGAGAGCCAGCCAAGAAGCCCACGGTTCCAGAAAATTCCCTTATTGTTGTGATGGGGATTAAGTCTGGAGTCAGTCTGAGAGCAAACACAAAGAAAGGGGTAGTTCTCACTTTCATTTGGAGAAAAAGGCTTAAATCTGTTCATGGCCCAGGCATGAAGCACATCCTTGTTATCCAAACATGATGCCTAGTTTTGATGTTCTGGGTAATGGAGCAGCAGTAATGTCTAGGCTAACAGGGTAAATCCTCTTGTGGGCTGTTCCAAGAGACTCCAGTGATGAAGAGGAAGAGCCACAACCCTTAAGACCCATATGAATTTCTAACAGAAATAGTTCAGAGACCTGGGAATATTTCCACATGTGTAAACATACAATGCATGAGCAAAGAAAGCAGAGCTTTTGCAAAAAGTTTTATCACTATCATGTAAAGCCTGTTCTGCTATGGAGTGATGACACATACAAAGAAAAATGATAAAGGATAAAATAAAGTAATTAGACATAAGTATTGTATCACCTCAGTAAGTTCTAGAAACAGAAGAAGGATGCCTCTTGATTTAAGGCTGAGTGTGATTTAGAAAGTTCTACAGCAAGGTCCAACTACTATAACATAGAGAAATGGCCTATTTATGTTTCCTCCAATTTTCTGGTTCCCATTAGGTTTTTTAAGAGAGCAAAAAGAAGATAAAGAAACAACAACAAAAAATTGTAATTTTTTTTTTTTGGTCAAACGGAAGAACATTCTTATTTCTTTGTGCTTAGCTTAACCTATTATTCCACATATTTGCAGTGGGTTCACATTCAATGATGAAATTGTTGGTACAAACTTGTTGTTCTCAAAGGGATCCCTTGGGGATAATAAGCAGCAGCATCAGCATTATCTGGGAACTTGTCAAAGAAGGAACCTGCCTTAACATGGAAGTTCTCAACTGAATGATTTGTTTCTAAATAGGTTATATTATATGCATTAAAGTAGTGGGGTGTTCATGTTCTAAAACTGATGTTATGAGTTGTTTCTTCATAGAAAAGAGTAAGCACAACACTTAATAGTTTAAAATAATGTCTTTAAATAACCACTTGAAGCACTAGGCTAGCCTCCTAGTTACTCTTTATCAAGATTTGAAAAAATACCCTAATTTTGAAAGAACTAAACATTTCTTATAAAACACTTTCATCTTATGAAGAATATATTCAATAAAAACAAATACAATAAGGGGTACCTGGGTAGTTCAGTGGGTTAAAGCCTCCTCCTTTGGCTCAGGTCATGATCCCAGGGTCCTGGGATTGAGCCCCGCTTCTGGCTCTCTACTCAGCAGGGAGCCTGCTTCCTCCCCTCTCTCTGCCTGCCTCTCTGCCTAACTGTGATCTCTGTCAAATAAATAAATAAAATCTTTATATATATATAAAAATATATATATATTTTTATATATATATAAATATATATATATATATATAAATAAATATATATATATATATATATAAAATAAGGTGAAAATGTTTTAAAAGCTACCCCGAAATCTGAATTTATTTATGGTATATCAGCTCATCTTGTTTTTCTTTATCAATATGAGTTGTCTGGAAACAATAGTACCTTTTTGTTAACTGTTTAAGAAATGTCATGAAGTATAAAAATATTCAGCAAAGTTTCAATATGAAAATATTCAGCAAAGTCAATGTTTTTCGCTTTTTTTTTTTTAATTCACTGGTATGTCTCCGAATGTTATATTCTTTCGTTAGCAGATACTTACATCTGATATACACATATTTGTTCATAGTTTGCAGTATACTAAATACTGGACACATGCGAATCGATTTTAAGTGAATTTTGATATAAACCTGATTCAAACAAAAATATATCAGATGGAATGAAAGAATCAACTAGTGTGTAGAGAATAAAATCTCTTTCAAACATCATCAGTGAGGTCCTGTGTGAGAACCAGTCCTGAAGACACTGTAAGAAATGCAGCAATCAGTCTGATTTCAGTATTTCATTCAGTCAGTACATTTAAGTATTTTCAATAAATTAACTCTTGCTATAAAATTTCCTATGTGGGGGGCACCTGGGTGGATCAGTCAGTTAAGCGTCTGCCTTCAGCTTGGGTCATGATCCTGGGATCCTGGAATGAAGCCAGGCATCAGGGTCCCTGGTCAGTGGGGAGTCTCCTTCTCCCTCTCTCCCTACCCCCCTCCCCTGGCTCATGTTCTCTCTTTTTGTCTCTCTCTCTCAAATAAGTCAAATCTAACATAAAATAAAATAACATAAAATAAAATAAAATTCCCTATGCTATTTTGCAGTGCTAATTGGTTAGAAAGGTTTGGATTTACTCTGGTTCACTTTGCTCTGTGTCCAGAACAAACTGTGTCAGGCACACACGTTGGAGGCAGATACAGCAATATATGTACCCATGTGGAAATACAGGCAATGGAATTTTTTCCTCAGGATAAATGAGTAAATATTTTGCTGTGTGTGTGTGTGTGTGTGTGTGTGTGTAAAATATATACATATGTATGATTTTTTAAAAACTAAACTGCTTTGCTTTACAAGAACTCCTGGAGGACTTTTCTTTTCACAGTGAAAGCAGATGGGTTTCATTAAACTGCCCAGACCATCCTTTCTCTAATCATCTTCCTGGCCCAATCTGAGGGGAAAAGGGCAGACATATGAGGAATCTATTCTTCTCTAGCCCTCTCTGCAAGGCATCTGCTAAGACCTCATTCATCACTGGGAAAGCTGTGAACGGATCGCTACACAATACCCTAAGGTCTCATTGGGAGTGGTGGTGTAACACCTAACCTCTCCTCTGGTAAAGCAAAAGCAACATGTACCTTTGTCAAACTGTCAGCAGACACTTCCCTCCAGATACAGTTTGCTCAGCCCAACTTTCTGCAGTGTCAACTAGCTACAAATGTTTCATTTTGAAGAAAACCTCCAACCTCTGCCTGATGTGGTTCTCACAAATGAATACTTTTGCCTCTGTAGTGGCTGAAAGTGTGTGGGGTTTGTTTGTCTCCAGAGGGATCCAAACTATTTAGGAAACAAATGGCTCCCAAATTTGATTGCCAGACTGTATTATCAGGTTATGTGGACTACAGAGCTATTTAACAAAATCAGCCCAAGATAACTCTTTTATCAACCATGTGCAAAACAATAGATTATTTGATCATTTGCAATATCATAGATCTAGTACTTTTCTGGCAGGCTTGAGGAGTCATGGGTGAGTGCAATATAAGCCGCAGACAAAAGTCCCTCACCGCAACCCCCAGTCCCTCACCGCAACCCCGTCCCCCAACAGGGACCCAATGCTAATGCAGTGTTAACTATATGGCCCATACTTACCTTCAATCACAGATACCATAACTTTTCAATCAAATGAAATTAAGGCTAGAATCACCATCCACTTCTTAATTACACTGGGAAATATCTCAATCATTTTGTTTTTAGAGGTGGCATGAGAATTATGAATGACAGATAATGGCATTTGTTATGCAGGTTGTGAAGTGGTCCATTAGGCCATGGAAATTTCTTCCATGTAAACGTACTCACCCTGACTCCCCTCGTAATTCTAGTTTCTAGTTGCCTGAAGGCTAAGACACTTGAGAAATCACACAATATCTATTAAAAACTCAACCTTCCCACGGTTTTCATGGAGTATCTTTAATCACATGGTGTCTTTTTATTTATGATACTATTTTTTAATACAATTACCTCTCCATTTCTAAAGTGTTGCATACTTACTAAATATCACAGACCATTTTCACTTGTAATGAATATAGTTTACCTATTTAACATCAATGTGAGTTTTGATGTCCTCAAGGATGATTTTCTATTCACAAATATTTTGATTTAAGAATTCAATATTAAATTAATTAAAATTACATGTCCTAAAGCCTGGCAGGGGAGGAGTTGTTACGTTTTGTTTCTAATATCTGTTAGTAAGAATAGCAAATGTCGAGGGTCACTTTTAAATTTTTTTCCATCTACATAAAATTTATTTAAATAGACTTCTCAGACATTTTAAACTATTTATGGAGTGATTGCATTGTATCTTATTTTATTTTTAAAAACTTAAATTATCCAGAGGTGCCTGGGTGTCTCAGTGGGTTAAGCCACTGCCTTCGGCTCAGGTCATGATCTCAGGGTCCTGGGATCGAGACCCGCATCGGGCTCTCTGCTCAGCAGGGAGCCTGCTTCCTCCTCTCTCTCTGCCTGCCTCTCTGCCTGCTTGTGATCTCTCTCTGTCAAATAAATAAATAAAATCTTAAAAAAAAAAAAAAAAACTTAAATTATCCAATTGATAATAACCTGTCCTAAGTACTTGAGTAAATCTTATGAGTGAAATATATATGGTATTCTCTTAAATCATTCACTAGTGTGTATAAACTGTTAGGTTCAATATAAAATTGCAAAACTCCATCATTACTCAACACATTTAAAAATGGAATTACAATACTGACACTGATTGGCTAAATTCTCAATTTAGCAAAAGCATAAAGGGTATTCGAAAATCAGAATGTTGATATTACAGTTTATATTATTTTATGTATTTCTTTACTTAATTTAATCTTCTTAAGGTTAATAAATGTAACTCAACTGGACATTATAATCCATCCTAAAACTCTTGGCTGTGATTAGACAATGACCAGAAACATAGATTAGGATTCCAGTGGCACACCAGAACTCTCTTAAGTCTATCCTGAAGACTTTGTAGCTTAACCAAGGGGCAAGTCAAGATACAGATAGCCATGCCACATCATTACCTACTGCTAACAGCATATAGAAATCTGAGAATATAACCAATAAACCATATCATTTATCGAGATTTTATATTATTTTGTCTTCTTATATTTTAAATGATTTTCATCTAGGTTTATGAAGTAGTACTCTATAATTCTTTAAGATTATAAATCTTAAATCTGACTGAAAGTTTTATTTTTCAAATGTCCTTCTAATGTCAGTTTTTCTCATAACTCTGAAGTTATGAGAAAAATTTGAAGTGTGGTGATCATTACATCCCCGTGGAAGCAAAATTTCATGTGTGTGAAGCCAGTTTCGAGGACTCAGCTTCCTCCCTTAAGACACCTGCTTTTAGCTACCATCCTTTCTTACAAGATATTAGTAAGGCATGATAACACATGCAAGCCTTTTCTAAACTCATACCATCTTTTTTAAGTCATTCTTCCTCAGTGCTAATGCCCTGATTTTGTTAAATAACGTATCTTGCTGACCATCCCCAAACATTAAAATCACTGCCCTGTGTAGAATCAATACAATGTCACTTATGCTTTAAGACTAAAATTGAATCTTACCATCTGTGAAATCTCCATTATTTCACTGAAATATGGCCACAGACGCCATTGTCCTAGAATTCATAGCAATGGTTTCTAAGCCATGCTGGTCAGAATTAGATCCCCTCTCCAACTGGATGATAAAGGGGTATGGGGGATCAAGTAGCCGGAGTTCTAAATCTTGCTTACCTGTTTCACCCAGAGCTGAACCATCCCTCCTTTTTTTCTTTGTTCAAATGAAACTAACATTCATATAAGAATACCACAGCTTTTAAATTCTTTAATAAAGGAATACAGAATAAAACAAATACTTCCTCCCCCTGCTAGATTATAAATGCCAAGATAATGGTATAAATGATCATTTATACCACTCCTTTGATTTCCCCAATACCACTCTGTCTATAATTTAGTGAATGAATAAATGAAATACTATTAGATGGGCTGACATTATGCTAGGTGTGAGAAAAAAGAAAACTTTTTCTTTTTTTTTTTTTTCAGAGATACTATGATACAATGATACTATGATACTATGATACAGAGATACTATGATACAAAGCCTATACAAAATAGGCTAAAATTTAGGAAAGCTAGTTCAAGCCTTAAACAAGCTTGGTGTGCTAGCTATAGGATAACCCTCTTGATTATTAGGTTCCGTTGAAATTGAGTAATATTTACCATAATGCCAAATCAAGTGCTGATGCAGGGAGGCAGGTAATAGTTATGGTTAAGAAGTTAGGCTTTTAAGCTAGACTGCTCACATTTAAATCGTGGCTAAGATTTATACTTTTGACCTTGGGCAAGCTACTTAACCTTTCATAAGCCTCAGTACTTCCATCTGTAAGATGGAAATACCTTATGGAGTTGTTGTTAGACACATTAGTTCATGTGTAGTAGGCAGCAGTACCAGCAGGATTATATCAGGAAATGTTCTGAACAACATGAAGTGCTAGACAGTGAAGATACAACTCAAGTTATCTCAATGTCTATAATTTTCTAGCACCACAAAAATACAGTTAAGGAGAACTTAGGGAAGCTTTTTTAATTATTTAGCATTTCAAAATTCTCAAACGTATACAATAATGATCATGTGTTCTATGAGGTTTTGCATTAAAGCAAGATAAAACCAAAATCAGGCTAATTATTATCAATATTGACAAAAACTACTGTAGCAGCATTTTCTTCTCACTTACTCAGAAGTAATATGTACTTATTTCTATTGCCAGGACATCTTATAAAATTTGCTATGATGGCATAGGTTTTTTTATTAGGTGTCCGTGTGTCCTTGAGGTAAGCTTCCAAGAACAGGACTTCAGTTACGGTGAAACACCTGTCCTCATTTGCCTGGGACTTTTCTATTTGAAGCACTAGAAATCTGTTACCCAGGCACCCCTCAGTTCTGGGCAAACCAGAACGGTTGGTCACACTGAGGTCTCTTTCTCTATCGCCTATAATGTCTAGCATAGTTTCTTACATGTGAACAGTGTTCAAATAACATCTACTGAATTAAAACAAATTCAGTTGGTTGCTGTCAAACCCATCAATCAGTTCAATATACATCAGACGATTCTAAGACTGTAAAGCCAAGGAAAATGTCTTGGTCTTATGTGACTAAAAAGTTACCAGGCGAATTGATGTAGGCTCAGGAAAAGTCAAGGAATATCAAAAAAGAAAGTAAATCCAATAATGCAATAAAAGTAAACTACCCAGAAAATTTTAATATACAGTAATTAAATTTTTTATTCATCTTTTGGCAAGTATGGGTGAGGTTGATATTAACTAGCCAAAGTCGTAATCTATTAAATTAAGTGTCTCCAATTGGCATCAATTTTTCTTTTTGCAAGATAAAAACTGTATGTTTAATAAATACTAACAGCTTATTAAAAATGTAGTGAAGGGCCATTATGGTGTTTACAAAATGTATTTTTTAAGGATTCAAAATATTTTAATAAGTGATACTTTTGAAAATCATACACAATTAAGTGAGAACATTAAATATCTCTGCTTTAAGAAAAGCATGGGTAATGCCCTCTACTAATTATTAGTGCTAATGCACCATGGAGTCTGCTTGGTTATTCATCTTTTGAAATTGCCATCAAGGACTCCTGGATCTTGGCAGTCCCGTGAGAGCTAATGCAAGCCTGATACATTCATGCTTTGCGCTCCCAGTGTTAGTGATAGTGCATCAAAGAGGTAGAGGTTCATAAGTCATACTTTCTGCTCCAGTCTCTGTGAGAAACATCAACAGAGCATACTTTCTGAAGAGTTTTAAGTACTTCCAACCCCTGTTGGAAACAGGAAGGGCAAAGGTAAAAACACAAAATAAAAAAATAAAAAGGAAAAGGAAAAGAAACAATATTGAACTTCAAAAAAAGAGAAAGAAAGAGAAATACTTGCTTTGCATTTGGACCAAGGTTAGGAATTTTTTTTTTATTCCTTTTTCCGTTTCTGTTTACTAATTCATCTACCCCATGATCCTTGCAAGGGCAGAAAGTCAAACAGCCTTGTACTTGTGCCCCTCTGTACTCTGGGTGACTTTTCTAAGCTCAGAGCTCCCACTGATTTCAAAGAGGGGAAAGGTCAAGGAAGAAATCCACAGGGTGCTGGGGAGGGGGGAGGTGGCCAGGGACAAAGCTGTACTTAAGTCATCTGAAATGCTGCATTGTTTCTCTATCATCATCCTATGGCTTCAATTAAGTTCTATCTTCGATACTATGTAGCAGATTTTTTTTTCTGTAGGTGAAATGGAAACATCTGTATGTTGTCATAAATCTAAGCCCCCACAAGAAATAATAATTCTGAATGGTTTTATGTGTTAGAAATGTCAGACTGTCAGATCAGACACACATTGGGAATACAGTCCCCTTCCTGCTTTGTGGGTCCATACAATCAGAAGCTGCCCTGGAAATACTCATAATTTTCGGGAGTGGTTAATAAAGCCTAATGAGAAGTTTATAAGGTGTTCATAACAATTTGACCAACTCTTTGTTGCACTAATAGGTGAAGTAAGGAAGAAGCCATGGAAATGGAGAGACATGATAAGGTGAAGGAACAAGATACTGCCCTTTGGTAATAATTTGATCCCATGAATAGTTTTTTTTTTCTTTAATATGTAAATTTCATGGAACATAATCATTGTTCCTCTTCTCTCACCTTCAAGTACTCCATTCTTTTTTTTTAAGATTTTATGTATTTATTTGACAGAGACACAGCGAGACAGGTTAACATAAGCAAGGGGAGTGGGAGAGGAAGAATCAGGCTTCCTGTTGAGCAGGGAGCCCAAGGACACAGGGCTGCATCCCAGGACCCTGGGATCATGACCTGAGCCAAAGGCAGCTGTATAACAACTGAGCCATCCAGGCATCCCCTAAGTATTCCATTCTTGACCTGTATTTTGAGCTGGAAAAAAACAAATGCATGCATGCATTGTTTTTAAATTGCTTCATTTGAAATGAATTATCCAAAATGTATGTTATTTACAACAACTTTCTAACATTCAAATACTTTTTTTTTGTAATTGTTACTATTCTTAACTTACCGTTTTATGTCCTTTCCCCCCTCCCCCCGGCTGCGTTTTGGCCATCTTAAAACCCGATGTCAAACATCATTTTACAGTCTAATTTCTAATATTTCTACTAAACTTTCCACGTCTCCATGTGGAATCCTTTCCTTGAACATCACATTCATGTTAGCCTTCTTCCAAAAATCTAATAATGAGTCTTGCAACTGTGTCTAATTTCTTCCAGAACTTGTCACTACCAAGTTCTCATACCAAATGTTATACTGTTAGTACATTCGAAGCTCTCTATTCAGCAAAGTTCACCATGCCCTTTTCCTCCCAAAGTCATTTGTTTTGGTCTATGTCTCTGTGTACATATAGACATTTTTCTGGAGCAACATGTATTCAGTGGCTGAGAATATAGCTTAGATGCAGATGATTCTGATGTTTGAATGCAATAACTGATACCTATTTTCATTATTAGAGTAAAAAGCTAGTTTTCATGGCCTGGTCTTTACTGCTAGTAACAGAGCTCCTTTGACAAGCTTTTTTTCTTAGTAAAACATATTAATGAATAATTATTGAGAGACTGTCCTAGAGTAGGATAAGCTTAAAAACATGACTACCTTTTTTGCCTTTTCCTATATCCTCATTACAAAACTCAGGTTTCTATAAAATACAACATGCGGTATACTCTATCTGAGGGGTTAGCAGTGGGAGCCTCCACAGATCAAATCTGGCCCTGGCCACTCATTTACTCTCGTCAATGGCTGTTTTCAACTACAGCTATGTAATCACAAAGTTGCAATAGAAACCATATCACATGCTACAAACCCCCAAATATTTACTATCCAGCCTAAGAGAAAATTGTCTAGCCAAAGACAATGATAAATTCTAAGCTAGAGTTTCTCTCTTGATTTCTGATGTCCATTCCCTTCCCAGTAAACTGTGGTGGCCCACCCACGGGGGGTGGGGGAGAATTGTAAGATTTCCTTCAGCTTTCTCTTTAACTCAGAAGAGAGGTTCTTAATCTCGGGGTCATGAATGAGACTTCTTTTTTGAAGTCATTTGTTTTGGTCTATGTCTCTGTGTACATATAGACATTTTTCTGGAGCAACATGTATTCAGTGGCTGAGAATATAGCTTAGATGCAGATGATTCTGATGTTTGAATGCAAGCTCTAACAGTTTGGCTATGGGACATTATGTAGGTTGCTAAAAGTTTCCTAAATTTCAATTTTCTCATCTGAAAAAATAGAAGTATTCACACCTACCTGAGAAGACGCTGAGAAAAATAAAAATATATATAACATTGTCAACAAAGTTTATAAAGTGCATGCCAACAGCTCATCAACAGCTCCTAGTCAATAGATGGAAAACTATTGAACACCCAAAGCAAAAACCAGCTCACATTACCACTTTGGCCTCGCTAAAACTTGAATCTAACTCAAACTAAGAAGATTTAGTCATCATGATAGGAAATAAAGGCTTACTAACTTACTGAAGAATGGAATCAACTATAGCCATGTTTTCATAGACAGTAGAATAATGAGGTGTCCGCATAGAATGAGTTTCATAACATGCAGCTTGGAAGAGCATGTATTAACACACCTCTCTGGCTTATTTCTAAGAGTAGCCACATGTAAAACCTGTACGCTTCTGTAAACACATAAACCTATATCAGGGCTTTGAATGTTGTATTTTAGTTGCATACTGCTATCACCATTTCACTTTGACAGAAAAGAGACAAAATAGAATAGTCCGCCGGCTTAAAGGTAATTCAAAGAAAATTTATCAGTTACACTGTCTCTGGAAACCAGAATAATTATTAAGGATAATGCAGCATAACTTCATATTTAATAGCTAAAATTTTAAAAATAATAAGTTGACCAAATGGTGATTTTTTTAAACCCAGGGAATAAAATAGAAATGATAAATTTAGTTTTAGAAAACATATCTGCCTATTTAACATCCTTTCCAATCTGAAGTGGTACCAGCAGTGTTGAGAATGACAGTACATATGTTATGACTGTTTGAATTTCAGAAAGCCTTTGGTTAAATTCTGCATAATTGGTTCCTGCTTAAGACAGAGCTTGCAGGAATCCAGGAGGAGACATGGGAGTAGATAAAGAATGAGTGAAAGAAACAAAAAACAGACACTCCTGGTAAGAGGAACCATGTCCACTCTGGGGGGAAGTATTAAGAGGGTTCCACATGGAGCAGGGCTTAGATCTTGGCTGCCTTTTATCTGAGTAACTGATTCAGACAGTGGGATCAGATTTAAGTGGTTACATTTGCAGATGCTGATTGGAGGACAGTGAACATGGAGATAGTTGCCAGAGAAATTCGGAAGGCAGGGATGTACTTTATTATAGCACAAAAGACCAACACATGGCATTTAATAGTTATAAACACATTAGGCTCACAATGCATTTACATAAAAATGCAGGGGGGAAAGGGCAAGAGATAGAGCCTTAAAATATAGACCTATCTGACACAGGATAAAATAAAATTCTATAGAACCCTGGATTTGAAGGTTTTCACACTTAATACTTCAGAGTCTTAAATATAAGGACTGAGTTAAACTATTTACATTAAAGTGACACCACTTTGAAAAAAAAAAAAAACTGTACTTCTTTGGAGAATTAAGATGGATTTTTCCCACCTTCTACAGTTTGGGTGCAAATTCCAATTCCAGGTCATTAAATAGTGAGCAAAGATGACATTACAGACTAGAAACAAATGGACAATGCAGTTCCAACTTTGTGAACATCCTTATACAAGTCAATTTGCAAAAACAAAAATAAAAGAGGGCATAGTCGATGCAGGGACAAGATCTCTTCCATAAGCATGGTAAATTTAAATATGGTGGTATAACTTGGGCCTGAGAGATCTGAAAAGATCACCAACTCACTGAATGTTGGAGTGGTACTAAAATGTTCTTTGTCTCCACTCTATCAATTTAGAAATAAACTAACAAGAATTGCTCATTTTCCAAAACCAGTCGCACACGCAAGTGGCATCATTTTAACCTCAATTTAAAGAAAAACAAGTCAGTCATTACCATTTCTATTACCAGCTTTCAAAATGAATGGGAAATAAGCAAAAGGAAATGAATTATTTCCTTAAAATACACAGTCGTATTATATGAACAATCAGATGATTCACAATGACTTTAAAAAGAAAACATGCATACTGTTGTACACAAAGCAATTCATGCTCTAGTTTAATTGATTGCACGAAATACTTCAGGGTGATGACCATTCTCTGCTTGTCATTGTGACTGATCAGTCATGTGACTGATCATCTAAGAATAAAGAATAGAATGCAAAAAGTCAGCAAACAAACATTTTAGAATCAAAAACTTGAGCCAGGTATTTTAATTTTTACACTAGTTTGTGGATACTAATAAAAATCAGCCAAACCTGATAAGAGAAAACTTGAGATCAGAGGAAAGATTTGGAATTATTTTAACAAACCGTTTGTTTCAGAAAAGGGCACATATATTCTGGCTGTAAGCCAGAGATCTTTCCTGCTTAATTCTGAGCAAACCAAATTACAGGAAGCAATCATATACCCTAGATTCTTTATTGAAGAAGTAAGGCCAGACATGGATAGCAAATAAGGTATATGGATAAATTCTGTTCTTTGTGTGGGCTCTCAGCAATGTGCTAGAAAGATTTTGAGGCCATTTCTAGAGTCCTTAAAAAAATATTCCTTGAGCAAATACCACTGTTTCTTGGAAGAAATGCAAATAGAGTGTTTGTTGTCTTGGAGTTAAATGCACACCTTCCAAGTTTCTGAATTCTTTTGTTACAATTACTAAAGAGGAGAGAAACATACTGTTATTTCTCTATGGAAGTATGGACCTGTGTTCACTAAAAAACTTACCTGTCCAACACCTTGAATAGTTGAAAATATTCTCAGACAGGCCAGTTTTCATGGGAAAAGTAGGAAGTATGTTATCAAATTTTTATGTTAAAGTTAATATTTGCTTTGTTCTTTTTTTTTCTATTTCCAGAAAAACATATGAAACTGTATCTGATATTTGCTATAACACGTATTAGACAGGTGACACCATGTTAAAAAGGTATGATAAAAATAGTTAATACTTATTGATGATTTACTGTTTCCCAAGTACTATGGGAATGTTTTATGTCCTTTAACTGGTTCATAAGCAGGTCCTAAAAGATGAGGTTTATTATTACTGTTTTACTGATAGGAAAATGGAATCCTAGTGAAGTTTAGTTTACCTAAGATAATGTCAGGTCTAGGAACTGAACCCATTTCAGTTTGCTTTTAGAGTCTGTATGAAGAAAGATTATAAAAATTAGGTGCGTATGAATTTTAAAATATTTATTGAATCCATTTTGTGTTCTCAGTATTCTTATGGGTGCTAAGGGGAACATCAATGAGCAGAAGAATTGTTATGTCATACAACATATTTTCAACTTAAAATGTTACAGTTTCTGCAAGTTTGAGCAGATAGACTATAATGGATAGTCAAAATCATTTACCAAAGGGAATTCAAATGGTCATCAGATGTTTTTGGTTTTGGTGGTGGTGTTCTGTATACCTTCTTGGAATTAGGTCAAGGTATACCAAATAATCATGGACTAAGTATAGATTTTTTTCCTATGTATCTTTTTTTAAATGAGGATTCAAATATTAAAATGAATAAGTTCTATAGAATGGCTGCTACGCTATTATCCATTATGGTTTTGATGTTATATACAGCTTACAACAACCTCCCAGAGGGGGCTGCATGATAAGGACCTTAGAGAAATTTATGAACTCTGAAGATGCCTGACTTGATAGAGCCATTCACAGAGGCTCTGGGAATCAAATCCATCTCTGTCTGACTCAAATAAGGCTTCCATTATGCTATGATGAAACTGAAGCATAGCTATTTGGAGTTCCCTTCCTACAATATTGGAACATCCCCAACTAGACTGCTGTGGAGAAGAGATCTCACAAGCCTAGTGTTCAAGGTTGCTTACATGGGCCGTCCCCATTCCCCACACCCAGCTGAGGACATTCTGCAACTCTCAATCTATATACCCAGACACTAAGCATGATTTCATACATCTTACAGTAAAAACAAACAAACAAACAAATCAACAACAACAACAACAAAAACCAGGTGAGCCCCAAGCAAGAAAGCAGTTTTTATTTGAGATTTTAAAATTTTGCTTAATTTCATAAAATCATAAAATCATTTTACATGTGTAAAATCTCCAAACGACAGGTGAGGATGTTTTATCCTATACTGTCTGAAAAGTCCTGCTAGCTCACATTTATTCCTTTTTCACTTAGCCATTTGGCATTCAGAAATCTTCTCATGTGGCTAAAGCTCTGATGTATTAAAATAGCACTTGGTATATTACTGTAAGATCTGAGAGTGCCTGCATGTCTACCCAAGCCTTGCTTCCTTCTTTAGAATCCCTCTTGTGGTTTATACAGTGATAAAATGAAGAACATTTGTAGAATGTAAAAACTTCCACAGAGACCATCAGTTTGCAAAAGATTCATATATACTTTAGAAAGAAAGCTCCTTGTTGTGTGCAGGTGTGTTTTCCAGGAAGAAAATTGAATTATCCATTGATTACATCTAGATTGGAAATGATCCTGACACTTCCTCTTTCTTTTGGATCTTCTCCATCAGAAGTTCTAATCGCCCTTCTCAGAAATCACACCTTTTCGATTACCTCAAAAGAATTTGTACTTTCCTGACAACATAAGAAAGGAGTGAAGGAAAGAAGATTGTGGGGTTTTTTGTTTTTTGTTTTGTTTTGTTTTGCTTGTTTGTGTGTTGGGTTTTCTCCTGTTTAGTTCAATAAATTTCAGCCTTATTCTGCTATCTACAAAGATCATGCAGGTAAAGAAATAATATATGTAGATTATTTCAGAATCCTAATGAAAACCTTGTGAGCCATCTGAAGCAAAATCCCACAACCAGTGAGCTGCAGAGAAGAAGCCAACCCAAGGTCTCTCTGATTCCACTGCTCCCACCCTGACTACACCCCTCCTCAGATTCTACCATTCAATGGCACTTAGTCACCACACTTCTTAATCTTTCCCCTCAGCTGAGCACAGATCCTGGGAAGGGAGAGAGTCTTTTAAAGGTACTCAGATTAAAAATGCTTAGTCTGTATTTTCTCTGATGCCCAAATAATGCATCAGTATTGTTTACAAGTGACGGTAGGTTAGGACAGAAAATGTGTTTCTTACAAGTTTCCCAAGTCTAGTGCCTCACATTAGATACTTATTAATCCATTGATGTGTTCTCAGAAAATACTGGAATATCAGTTGTTCAGATAGATTGAAATCATGTTTACTGTGTGTCTGTGAGTTTGGGTCATAAAATTTCAGTATTGAAATCTCTATTTGATCAGCTCTCTTCCAATTGATTTACGTTAATGCTAGAGGATGTGTGACCAAGAGATGCATGCAGCAAATGAATAGTAAAATATCCCTGTGTGTGGGCATCTTCAGTGTAAACAGAGTATGCTTCTCATTTTTTCCTTTTTTTGAGTGTGCTTCTCATTTACCAAGCTTTCCTTCTCTGTCCTTACTATACTCACAAGTGTGTGTGCACGTGTGTGTATACATCACACTTCTCTTTAAACTCACATATCTTTAAAACACTCCCTGACATGACAAGTTTGACGATTTAAATGAGTAATTTTTTTTTTTTTCTAGGTAGTTTAAAAAGATCAAGGGGATTTTATAAGTTCAGTGCAGGAAAGAAACTACAGAGCTAAAAGCTCTGAAGAGAAGCATCTCCTGTTGAGTGTTTCAGTAGACTTTCTCATCCACTGTAGGTTTTTCTTTTGGACTCAACTATAATGAAGATATGGGCTTGTGAGTCTCTGTCAGCCTGGAGTTTTGCATATTTCTGGTGCAGGTGTTCAGGGTCTATTCCAAGTAACCTAATGACCTGCTGTTCTCATTTTGGTTATCAGTTGGGAAGGTGAGATGGCATTTAGCTGGTGTGAGGACAGTGAATTTGTGGAAGAAGGAGAAACATTTGATAAAAACCAGGAATCAGAAAGTGTGTTTGTAGCAACTGACACACAAAATCTCCCACCTTTGTCAACGTACCACACCTTGGTTTGTGCTATCTATCTAGCACTCCAAGGTGTCTTAGAGTAGATGTCCCTCCTTGCTTTAATTCAAAATAATTATAATCTCCAAATCATAAAGTACTAATGAATTCTTATCCATCTGGATTTTATTTATTTTATTCATAATTTTACTTCCTAGAGAAAAATTCAAGCATAATTTCTAAAATTTCAGCTGACCATGGGAAATTACAGGATTTTAGGATATTTTTATATAATCAAGCCTAAATCCTAGACTTACAAACTGTGTAAAGCATTAGAAACTGCTTTTCAAAACAATGATATTTTATCATTATAGAAATTTCAAAATCTCTTTTGTTTAAAAAATACTAAAACAGAAGTATATGTATATATGTGTATATGCTTATATGTATATTTGTATATGTAAAAATTTTCAGCCATGAAGTTTGAAAAAAGATTTGAGGAGGATACTCCTTACCTACTATATTATATTTTTTGAGATGCTTAATCAAAATTTTATTGCAGAATATTTGAACCCTATTCTGGAACTACTTTGTCTAACAGTTTTATTTTGGTATTGCCTTTTGAAATAATATCTTTAGATTTACAATTATGCTTATGAAAAATTTAATTTCAACATCTAGCTGCCTACCTACCTACTTCCTTACTTTTCTGCCCTTGCCTCTTTCACTCCTCTTCATCTAACTGTGGTATAAGGGTATGCTTTCATTTGTTCAGCACTTAAATAGAAAGAAAACAGTCCTTTGGTTTGAATCAGGAACCAAGGATTCCATGACGGGATCTGATTATCTTGTTTGCATCGAAAATATCGTCTTTACCTCAAAGTTTCCACATCATTTGAGTATATGCCTTGCATAATATTTAGAAAATCATGATTTTAATAAGGCCCCAAAGCAGAAGAGTGAGCATCAGATTATAATTCTCCCAACTGAGTGGCTTCTCAGAGCATTAAAAGTCAGGTAGGAGAGGAACTTCTCTTGAAATAAAAAGGGAAATCTGGTGTGTGTGTGTGTGTGTGTGTGTTCATGTTGTGTGTTTCTGTTTGATGAAAATCAGTACTGATTATCTCATCTACCAAATACATTGTTAGGTACTTGAAATATTTCAAAAAATTTTTATTGTGAGAGAACTGTGAGAATCTTTATTCAAAACTTAAGGATATCGAGTTTCTCCTAGGTCATCCAGTTTGTAAATATAAGAGTCAGAATTTGAATCTAAATTTGTTTGTGTTGTTGTATCCGCTTCCATTTATGGCATTTGTTGTAAAAAAATAAATAAATAAATACATTGATCTCTCAGGAAACCTAAGGAAAAAAAAATTAAAAATCACCAAATGCAATAGACCACACATAAATGTTAACTATAGAGAAGGAAAAGGGTATAGTAATTTTCCAAATAAATTATATGTATATAATATATATTCCAAATTATATATAATAGTATATATTAGACACACATTTTATATGTGTGTGTGTATATATATAATTGTATGTATAGAAAAAAATATATATATAAAATTGTATGTATAGAAACAAATTATACACACACATATGATTCAGATTCAGGATTCAGATTATTGTATAATTTTCTTTTCTATTACATGATACTCTTTATTTTATGAATTTGTTCCCTTAATTCTCCAACATAGCTAGTAGAATGCCTTCCTGCTGTAGGTTTTATATTTCTCTCCAATCCTGAACATGTTTACACACATTAAATTCTTACTCATGTTCAGTGACTTGAGATGAAAAAGAGACGATTGTTCAAACAGGTACCAGCAAATTAAGAAAAGTACAGCTTTATTATTCATTCATTTGTGCACAAGTGTCTCTTTCTCTGTATTTAAATTAGCCAAGAAAGAAAGAAAATTAGAGGTGTTGATCATTCCTTGTTGGAGCTGAAAAAGGGAAGGGTGAGCCTGTCAGTGAGGAGGCTTGGCTTATGCTTAGTTCACTGCAGGGGTGCAGTCTCTTTTTTTCTGAATTAAATAGCACGAGGTAAATTGTGTATATTCCAGATTCTTTTCTGTGCCATAGACCAGAAGTACCTTAATTCCCTAGACATCTTCTAGTGAAGAGTTTCAAAAACTCATTCTCACCACACCTTGGAGATGATGCAAACATTTACACCTAATGAAGGTATATCTACTACTCACCAAATAATTACAGAGACTAGTAATGGTAACGGTCAAGACCACAGAGGCAACACAAGGTAAACCACTCACTGTCTCAGGAGATAACATCATGCTGTTAATGTATCTTCCTCCCTCTGTACTCCTATTGCCTGCAAATTTACCATTTATAAGATGATATTATAGTTAGATTTGTCATTCTCTACCAGTAAACTATAAATTCACTGAGAGTCATGACAATTATTGGTTTACACTATTTCACTTTTTTTTCTTTTTCTACACATCTGTTTACCCTAGAATCAGTTAAGTATCATACATATAACATGTTGATACATGTATGTTTTCTGCATGGATGTAGGAATCACAGATTGCATAAATGAATCTGATTACTTATTTTGCATACAGTAATGGCCATCTGGAAATAAGATGATATGTTGAGAACCCCACCATTAAAAACTCAAGCTACATTTTTAGGTAGTTGTTATATCTGAAAGCTTCCTTTGCCTTATATGTTAGGGTCTTCTTAGTTTGAAGAATTAAACATATAGATGGTGTGTTTAGAAAGTATGATAAAGACTGCACAGAAACACATTAGAAGTTTGAGGTAAGCATAGGTGCCTCTTGATTCCAGTACAGTTGGACACATTCCATTCATCATTAGCATGGTATAAGTATCCCTTTCTTCTCCTTTTCTCTAACATTCTGATAGCTGTGTTCCCCAAGTTGCTCTCCAGAGCACAGCATTTTACTTCTAACATACATTTTAGTTCTTATATGGAGTTAATACAGCTAACGTTTTTGGTAAGAAAATTTAAAATTGCATTGACAGTTTGGAAGAGCCGAATTGACACTAGAATAATTAAAATCACAATGTGTAATCATGAGACAATTTCCTAGAATGCAGATAAAAGTAACTACAAAATGACAGCTATGGTATACAGAAAGGGACTTCCAGATTAGAAATTATATGTGCACAGAAGAGAGAATTTGGAACACATGAGGTAGAAGTAAGAGTCAAGCATGTTATTTCATGAAAATGAAGTAACAGAAAAGCAAAGTTGAAAACTTTTACTGCATTTCAGCCTAACATCACAAAAAGCAATTCAGCCATGACCCACTCTGGAAAACATATGATTTAACAGACCAAAGAAAAATTTGCATGAGAATTCAGGTAGATAAAAATTCTAAGAAGTTACGGAACATGACCAGACTGATCACAGCCTTGACTGAAATCCTGGATACTGAAGACTGTTGCCAAGGCCTATGCTATGTAAGTGGGAAGAAAACGAATGGCCCACTGTAATTGTCAAATATCTTTCTGAGGGACACCTGGGTGGCTCAGTGGGTTAAGCCTCTGCCTTCAGCTCAGGTCATGATGGCTCAGGTCATGATCTCGGGGTCCTGGGATCGAGCCCCACATCTGGTCTCTGCTCAGCAGGGAGCCTGCTTCCCCCTCTCTCCCTGCCTGCCTCTCCGCCTGCTTGTGCTCTCTCTGTGTGTGTCAAATAAAGAAATAAAATCTTAAAAAAAACTTTCTGAACTATAAGATTCGACACAAAAATCTCATGGAAAATTAACAAAGTTGCACATTTCCCAACTTGAAGTATATCTAGAAATAAGACAATAGCGTATTTAATTCTCCTGGACTCATAACAGCCTTTTTTTTTTTTTCCTTATTTTTCCATACCAGTCGTTTTCCATTTTGTAGTAATAATATTGTTTTTCAAAACTTTTGGAGTGAACATCCCTTGGCTTTGCCATGATTCTGACACTGGACCCTGCTTTTAGATGACCATTAGTGGCATCTGACCCCAAGCTGCTTATAGCCTTTAGCTTGTTCAAGTTTTAGGGAGAAATATGATTGGTCACTGGCTAGTTGATAGCGGATAGTTCCCTGCTCCTGTCATCTAAATCAAGGTGAAAGAATTATGTGGTCCCTTTAGGTTCCCCCTCCATGGAGTTAGGAAGCTGGGATAGTTTAAAAAAGATAAACTTGGTGCATAAATATCATGTTGAGCTTAGCGTACATTCCATGGAACTGTAACATAAAATATACATATTTTATACATACATATGCATAAAAATAACAGGCTTCAGAAAACATAACATCTCTAAAATCTGTTTTAAAATGTTGAATCCCTACTGTAGTTTGCTTAATGAAGACTATACATAATTGCATAAAGTGGTAGAATTGTGAAATACAGAGTGTTGTTGGATGTTTTAAATCAGCTCAATATTGAGATAAAGGGTGAAAATATGAATACAAATTACATAGAAATACTCTTGATAATTCCTTATAAGAAGAAATAAATACAAATGATAAATAATATTAGTAAAGTAATACACATGGGTTTAAAAATAAACCATTATTTTTAAACCATAGGTTTAAAAATAAAAACAAGAAGGGGTTTCTGCTTACCCTTTTTTGTATTGGGACCACAGTGATTGCTCTGAGGGGTTCATTCTCTCCAAAATCTCTCCCCTCTCCCAGAACTTCTCTCTTGGGAAGGTCAGAGCACATAGATTACAGTGAAACTCAATCCTTAACCTTTATTTTTTTAAGTCTCTTAGTTAATTGAAGCTCTTTTTCTTTCGGATTTGAATCTAATAAGTTGGATGCCTGCAGTTTGGTAATATCAGAAGGTAGTGACACTATCTGGAAATTAAGGTAACATTTGAAGTTAGAAATTAAATGATACTGTCTCTGGTGATGTCATTTAAGCACCTGGATTTAGCCATATATATCAATAAATTCTAATTTTTAACATCTTTTTGATTTCCATTTATTTCCCTTGCAGCCATATCAATTCTAAATATAAGAATGTTTCTCAAAATCTTAAGCAAGATATAATGTTTTTCTCTTTTTCTCTCATTAGTTTTGCCTAAATAAGAGATTCTTGTTCTCATTATTTCTCTTAGTTTAATTCCTTCAAGTCCCTTTGAAAGGGCTGTGAGATTCTTTCTTGATGGGTTTTTGTCTGATATGGTCATTTGGCCAAGCATGTTGTTTTCAGAAATCTTACAGATCCGGTTACTGGAATTTCCATAGTAAGGATCAGGTTGTGGGCTGTGATGTAATGGTGGTGCTTTAATGGTGAAGGCTGACAGGAAATGTGCTAGAGAACCGGACTTCCCCTAAGGAAATGTGGGAAGCTGCCTCCCTTTGTCAGCAGCCCTTTCCTGATGCAAATAAGAGACAACATGCATCCTCTCTCTGAATGCTCTGAAAGCAGTTTGCCCATCAATGCAAACTTCTTCCAGGAGGGGCCCTTGGGTCAGCAAGTTGGGACACTCTCTTGGAGGAGAGCTAACAGCAAATGGACAGGTAGAGCCGTCTCCTACATTATTCTGGTACGATGCTCAGATGCATGTCACATTTGTTCCAGTCTGCCCCGGGGAATTAGCCTGTCAACAACACATAATGAAGACTCAGTTTCTGCAGACACCTCAAAGCCTCAAAATGCATGGAATTCTCCTCCGCAATCCACACCTGTAAACTTAGTTTGATGAATGGTTCATTCACATGGGGAGGTGGGAGGGAAAAGGAGGGTCAGAAACTTGGTTTGGAGACTTACTTTTTCTATTCTTATTTATAAAGTTGAATTAGGATTGGATTCTTTCTGAGTCAACTGAGAATTGAACATCAAAAAGAACACAGTACATACATCAGGCTGTAGAAACCAAGAAAGTGAAAGGTATAAATGACACAATTCATGAAGCAGGGTGATGGAGGAAAGAGCAACTGTAGGTCATGATAGAAAAGGATAAGGACAAGTATCCCCTATTCATATATAACCTTTGTTTGGGTTGAAAACCAAAACTAAACTATGTGCTTCTTACTAAAAAGTACACCTAATAAAATGTGACAGGAAGCAAAAAGAATGGTACAGGTAGACAAAAGCATGCAAGATAGGGGGGAGTGAGAGTAATGATTTTATATGAAGTAGAAACCAAGGCAGAAAGCATTAAATGAACAAACAAAAAAAGATAACTCATTTTTCTATTCTTATAATAATGTATAATCCACAGTAAAAATATCACTGCTATAAGCTTTTATGAGTCAAATATAGCAGCAACATGCTATGATTTAGTTTTAAAGCAGAAAGTGAAATAAAGTGAAGAATATAGAAAAATAAACAAGAGTCAGAGACATAAGCATATAACTCTGACTCATGATGCATCAAGTTGGTTAAAACTGTACATAGCAAGAGGTTTTACAAACACAAGTAATATATGTATTTGTTTAAAGGAAAAATATAGATGCACAATATTTGCTCTCATTAGTTTTATTACATTATTTAAAAATGTAGAGATGCAAAACTGGTTATAAATTTCTTGTGTTCTGACAAACCAATGAAACAAAAGTACGAATTAAATGTAAACAAAGTTTAGAAATTAGTAAAGTTCAGTAAAGTTGCATAGTTGGTTGGGCCTCAGACTCTTGGTTTTGACTCAGGTCATTATCTCAGGGTCATGATATCAAGTCCCACCTGAGCTCCATGCTCAGTGCAGAGTCTGCCTAGGACTTTCTCTTCCCCTCCTTCTTTCTCTCTCTCCTCTGCCCCTATCTCTCTGCACCTTACTCAAATAAATAAATAATTTTTAAAAAATCAGTAAAATTCAAATTATAACCACATTTAGATTTAATAGTGGCAACATGTTGCATTTTCAATTCCATTTGTTATCAGCTCCTTTGATTTTGAGTATAATGGCCCATCACTTCTGACATGTTTTTTATGTTTTTTTTTCTTTTATGAAGATACTGTTTTTATTTAAGTCTAGTTGACACACAATGTTACATTAGTTTCAATGTGCAACATAGTGATCGACTTCTCTATACAATACGCTATGCTCACCACAGGGGCAGCCACCATCAGTCCCCATACAATGCTATTACAATCTCATCGACTGTATTGCCAGTGTTGTGCCGTTTAGTCCCATGGCTTATTCATTCTGTAACTGGAAGACTGTATCTCCCACTCTTCCCACCGATTTTTCCCATTCCTCCAGACCCTTTCTTTTGGCAACCATCAGTTTGTCTCTGTGTTTATAGGTCTGATTCTACTTTTTATTTATTCTTTTGTTTTTTAGGTTTTATATATGAGTGAGATCATGGTATTTGTCTTTCTCAGTCTGACTTACTTCACTTAACATGATACCCTCTAGTTGCCTCAAAATAGGAAGATATTATCCTTTTTTATGTCTGTGTAATAGTATAGTATAATATTGTATGGTATGGTATGGTATGGTATGGTATGGTATGGTATAGTATAGGATGGTATAGTATTGTATATCACATCTTCCTTATCTGCTTGTCTATCAGTGAACACTTAGATTGCTTCCATATCTTGGTTATCGTAAATAATGCTGCAATACACATAGGATACATATATCTATTCAAGTGAGTGTTTTCATATTCTGTGAGTGAATACTCAGGGGTAGAATTATTGGATCATATGGTATTTCTATTTTAATTTTTTGAAGAACCTCCATACTGCTTTCCACAGTGGCTTAACCAATTTGCATCACCACAAATACTGCATGAGTGTTCCTTTTTCTCTATATCTTCACCAACACTTGTTATCTTGTCTTACTGATTTTAGCTATTTTGACAGTTGCTTAAGGACCTAAATAAATATAATCAGAAACAGAAAAGGAGAGGCGCCTGGATGGCTCAGTGGGTTAAAACCTCTGCTTTCAGCTCAGGTCATGATCCCAGGGTCCCAGGGTCCTGGGATCAAGCCCCGCATAGGGCGCTCTGCTCCGCAGGGATCCTGCTTCCCCCTCTCTCCCTGCCTGCCTGTCTGCCTACTTGTAATCTCTGTCAAATAAATAAATAAAATCTTAAAAATGAAAAGAAAAGAAACAGAAAAGGAGAAGTAATAACTAACACCACAACCATACAAAGGATTATAAGAGAATACCATGAAAAATGATATGCCAACAAATTGGCCAATCTAGAAGAAATGGATACATTCCTAAAAACATACAAGTTTATAAAACTGTATTAAAAGGAAATAGAAAATCTGAACAAACCAATTACTATAATAACAAAAACAAAAAACTACCAAACAATAAAAGTCCAGGAACAGATGAATGAATTCACAAGTGAATTCTACCAAATAGTTAAAGAAGAAAATACTTAATCTCAAACTATTCCAAAAAAATAGAAGAGGAAAGAGCACTTCTAAGTATATTCTACAAGGCCAGCATTACCCTGATAACAAAATCAGACAAAGAGACCACGAACGAGAAACTACAGGACAATATTCTGATAAGCATAGTTGCAAAAATCCTCAACAAATATTAACAAACTGCATTCAATAATACATTAAAAGGATCATTCACCATTGTCAAGTAGGGCATTATTCTGGGGATGCAAGGGTGGTTCAATGTTCACAAATCAATCAACATGATACAACATATCCTGAGGGATAAAAATCATATGACCATCTCAGTAGAAAAAACATTTCACAAAATTCAATACCCATTCATTATAAAAACTCAACAAAGTGTGTTCAGAGGGAGCATACTGCAACATAATAAAGGTCATACATAAAAAACTGAGAACTAAAATCATAGTCAATGGTGTGAGAATCCAAGAGCTTTTCCTCTAAGAATGGGAACCAGATAACAATGTCCACTCTCACCACTTTTAGTCATCATAGTACTGGAAGTCCCAGCTTTAGCAGTCAGATAAGAAAAAGCATTTGTATTGGTAAGGAAGAAGTTAAAGTTTCACTATTTGCAGATGACATGATACTTTACACAGAAAACCCTAAACACTGCACCATAAACAGTTAGAAGTAATAATTGAATTCAGTAAAATTGGAAGATACAAAATTGATACACAGAAATTGGTAGCAGTTCCATATACCAATAATGAAGTGACAGAAAGAGAAATTAAAAAAAAACAATCCCATTTACATTTGCACCAAAAATAATAACAAACTTAAGAATAAACTTAGCCAATGAGGTTAAAAACCAAAATAGAACAAAGGAGGTTAAAGATATGTACTATGATAACCATAAAACATTGATGAAAAAAATTGAAGAAGACACAAACAAATGGAAAGGTATTCCATGCTCTTGGATTGGAAGAACCAATATTGTTAAAATGTCCATACTGTCTAAAGCTATTTACAGATTCAGTGCAGTCTTTATTAAAATACCAACAACATTTTTTCACAGAAATAAAACAAATAATCCTAATATTTGTATAGAATCACAAAAGGCCCCGAATAGGCAAAGCAATCTTGAAAAAGAAGAACAATGCTGAAAGTATCATAGTCCCAGAATTCAAGATAGACTACAAAACTGTAGAAATCAAAACATTATGGTACCAGCATAAAACTGGATACACAGGTCAGTAGAACAGAATTAGAGAACCAGAAATAAACCACCCTTAATTGGTCAATTAATCTATGATCAAGGAGGAAAGAACATGCAATGAGGAAAAGACAGTCTCTTTAATAAATGGTACTGAGAAAACTGGACAGATATATATAAAAGTATGAATCATTGGACCACTTTCTTACATCATACACAAAAAGAAACTAATAATGGAATAATAAAAACTTAAATGGAGACCTGAAGCCATAAACATTTTAGAAAAGAACGTAAGCACTATTTTCTCAGCCATCGATCATAGCAATGTATTTGTAGTTATGTCTCCTAAGGCAAGGGAAACAAAAGCAGAAATAAACTATTGGGACTACATCAAAACAAAAACCTTTATGTAATGGAGGAAACCATACCAACAAAACAAAAAGGCAACCTACTGAATGGGAAAAGATACTTGTAAATTATATATCTGGTAAGGTGTTAATATCCAAAATATATTAAAAAATTATATAGTTCAACACTAAAAACAAAAACAAAAACAAAAACAATGTAATTAAACAAAATGGGCAGACCACTTAAGAATAGACACACTTTTTTTTTTTCCAAAGAAGACATTTCTGACATTATTTTTATCACTGGAGAATAGGTAGAGCACTGTGTTTAAGTTACATGAATTGTTAAACCAGAGAGTTATAAATCACCAGGTAATATTGGAAGGTTACTACTTAATCTTCCTTGCCCCAGTTTTTTAAAATCTTTTACTTTTTAACAGTAGCTGGAACATAGTAAATACCAGGGATACTCATTTTTTTAAAAACTTTATTTTTATTTATTTTCTGATATTTTTGTGTTATCTTCATCTAAGTCTTATCTTTAGCCAAATACAGTTCTTGTATATAAAATGAAATACTTTTCTCCAAGGCCTACACTTATTTATCAGTATATTTTCAGCTAAATAACTTACATATTTCTGAGTACACTTGAACAATAAATCATAAGATTTCAAAGAAATGCTTGCCTTACTTCAGAATTTGGAGCCCAAGGTGTGTATATTTTAATTTCCTCTTTTTTTTTTTAAGACTTATTTATTTATTTTAGAGAGAGAGCTGAGATGGAGGGAAGGACAGAGGGAAAGAGAGAGAGAACCTCAAGCAGACTCCATGCTCAGTGTGGGGCCCAACCCAGGGCTCAATGTCATCATCCTGAGTTCCGACCTGACCTGGACTGAAACCAAGAGCTGGATTCCTAACTGACAGTGCCACCCAGGCACCCTTTAATTTCCTTTTTATTAAGGCTACATATCAGAAATGTTTGAGAAACAGTTTAATAGTGATGTTGGAGTGCCTACAAGAAAAAATATTTTCCATTTAATTTCACTTTTTACTAGATTTGATCTTCTTTTAAATTTTTAAAAGTTAAATTCAATTAATTAACATACAATGTTTTTTAGTTTCAGAGATAGAGATCAGTGATTCATCAGTCTTATATAATCCCAAGTGCTCATTACATCACATGCCCTCCTTAATGTCCATCACCCAGTTACCATATCCCCCTTCAGCAATCGTTAGTTTGTTTCCTATGATTATATCTTTAAAAAATACAAAATAATAAGGTTCATTTACTTAAACAATACTCCTGCATTTATTGTCAATTTTATTTGGGTATCACAGTAGGACATATTAAAAAAAAAAAAAAAAAAAGACAAATGACCTGAAAATAAGATTTCAAACCTTAAATGACCAAAGGAAGAGATATCCTTTAGAGAATAAACCAAATTTAAAAAATTTAAAAAAAAAAGGAAAAAAATGAGAGCCTAGAGTTCATGCTTTAAATAGGGAAGATTTATTGATGGTTGAGTTGTAATGTTTGAAAATATGGTAATACAATGTAATTTCACCAATATCTTATATTAATTTAAAATGTCATTCAACTAAGTTTTAACATATTTAAGACAAGAAAAAGAATATTTTATTTTATTCAACCTAAAGAAGAAGATACAAAGTAAATAACTATAGATGGATTTTTGAAAAGACAGGTTAGTCAGTAGTAATATTAGTGTCCATGAAAGCAAAGATAATTATATGGACCATCAGATCTTATTTATCATGATACCAGGTGATGGCCTTTGGACCAAAGGATAAATTTCATGATCCAAAGATTTCCTCAGGATAAATGTCATGATCCATGATCCAATTTGAGGTGCTATGCTTCCTTCCCCTCACCCCCTGAAACTGCCTTGGAAGTATTCTCTACAGATCACTGGCAGTAGAAAGGTCACCAAGATTTCTGGTTGAGTGTCCCTGTTTTCTCATGGAAAGACAATAGCCCATGGTTTATGTAAGAAGTGGCACAAGGCACTAGTGGTATAGTCTGTGCAAGAAGATGTAGAAAGGATGAGAGTCCCAAAGGAGCAGTGAACCACCACATACTTGTAATCCATAATTTATCCATGCTGAACCAAAAATGGAAGCACAATGGGTTCATTTATGGCCACAGAGTGCTCAAACAAGGGTGCTGGGTGGGAGCAGAACTTGTTCCATGCAACGTGAAACTCTTCCTGCTGTGGTTTCCATTTTACTTACAGCCATGCTTTAGAACAATGCTTTTGCATTCTTGGTTGAGGACTTTTCTTAACCATCGATGGCAGTCAGGGTAAAGAAGTATGCCTTTGTTTATTTTCTAAATCTCAATGGAAAGCACATCTTTTCCCAAATGTGTTCTTGAAATATTTACTTTGTGAAAATAAAACTATCATTTGGGAAAGGAGATTCAGATACTGGACCAACAATAAACTCAGCCCTGTGTTTTGCACATTTTTTTCCTCTCTTTATTTTAAGAATGTTTCACGTGAAATGGCGATTTAAAAAATTTGAAGATTTTATTTATTTATTTGACAGAGAGAGAGAGATCACAAGGAGGCAGAGAGGCAGGCAACGGGGGGCAGGTCCCCTGCTGAGCAGGGAGCCAGATGTGGGGCTCCATCCCAGGACCCTGAGATCATGACCTGAGCCAAAAGCAGAGGCTTAACCCACTAAGCCACCCAGGAACCCCGGAATTGCAATTTAAATTAAATTGTTATTTTGGTATAATCTTGTTTTATCCACTAAATTGAAGGTGGGTGAAAGGCAAATAGAGGTATAATTATTCTTAAGTACAAAATACAAATGTGAAAACACAAATTTGATAGAAATTCTAGGGCCAAGATTAAAAATGAGAGAGTGATTTCACTACCAATAGTTTTTAAGAAGAAAGTTTTAGAATTATAATATGTATTCATTTATATGGTATCTAAGTAATCAAGGGGAAACAATTGGTAAACACACAGTATATATTCTGTAATCACATTGAAACTTTTATTTGTTACTCTTTAAATTTATATGATGTTTTCATTTATATTTCCATTAAAACCAATACTGTGAGATGGTGATTGTGCTTCTCTCATCACATTTTACAGATGAGGAAAAAGAAATGTCTAGAATTTTGTTAATTAGCCTATGTTCTCGCAGTTCATAAATCATAGATCTGAGACTTGACTCCTTTATCTTATACTTTCTAAACCAGAATTCTTACAACTACATTATAGTTTTTTCACTTTTATTCTTTATTAATATATGTGATATTATGTCATACATGTAATGAAAGGAAGGAAAATTAATATTCGCTTAGTAAAAAAAAAGAGAATACATAGCATGCATTTACAAGTTGTTTCCCCTCAATTACTTGGATATTGTATCCAGCTTTGATTAAAGTGTGTGTGCATGTATTTCCTTATGTGCTTGTTAGAGATCTAATAACCATATTAATCTTTTATTATTATTTTCAAAACCCAGCTTTTAATTTGATAATTTTCTATTGTGGTTATTATTTTTTTACATTATTTAATTTATGCTTTTTATAATTTTCCTGTTTGGGGTTGGGCTGTGTCCCCCATAATGGTATGTTTAAGTCCCAACCCTTGGTCCTAGTGAATGTGGCTTTATTTAGGCTCTTTGCAGATGTAATTAAGATGTAAGTTAGGATGACACCATACTAATAGGGTGGCCCTTTAATCCAATATGATATGTGTCCTTATAAGAAGAGAAGAGAAGCAGAGACATGGAGGGAAGACACCCTTATGACAGCAGGGACAGATTGGAACTTTTTTAGGTGCAAAGCAAAGAATGCCAAGGATTGCATGAGGGATCCATCAAGAGCTAGGAGATAGAACGTGAAACAAATTTCTCTTTGAGCTCCAAGAAGGAACCAGTCCAGCCAATACTTTCAGTTTGGACTTCTGACCTCTTGAACTATGCACTGCTCATTTAATATTCACAACAGGCTTTGTGTAATTATCCCTATTTTATAGATGTAAAGAAAGTTTATAAAGATTAAATAAATTGTCAAAGGCCCAGAATTGGGGAATAGATAAACCATAATTTGGAAGTATTTTTATTTTCTTTGTGTATGTGGTGTGTATGTGTGTGTATGTTTGTGTGTGTGTGTGTGTGTGTGTGTGTGTGCACGTGCACACGCATCTGTCTGAATGCCAATTTTATTGTTTTGTGACTTTAAAGTGTCCATTTCTGTTTCATATAAGAATAAGAAAAAATAGGAAAGCTCTCTTAATTATTTTATTTCAATAAAGTTCAAATATGTCAGGAAATAGAAGTCTAGAAAAGAAAATACTAATCCATTATGATTTGGTTTTAAATCATGTGGGTGTAAATTGTCATTTTAAACTATTAATTATACATTGTTCAACTTTTTACTTGCAAACTTTTCACTCTTACCTTTTTTGATCAAGTAGAATTACTTGCTCTTCAGTGAGCAAACATTTAACAAATGCCAACTTGGTGTCAGTTACTCCTCATTGACATCAGGGATCAAGTCTCAGTCATTCTTGTAACCACCTCACTGAAGAACTTAAGGGTTTTAATACAGTAGAAACTCTAGGAACGTGCAAAAGGTTTTGCTGTGAAGTATCTTCTCATATTCATTTTCACTAAGGAGAGAGATTCGGTACAGAAAGAAAGGTCGATGAGAAGTTGTGAAAGAACCAGGAAAGGAAGTGAGGGTATGACACTGTGACATCTCTATCTCTAGCCCATCTAGCTAGATTACTTACGAGGGATAAAGGAAAAAAAAAAATGATGTCTCAACTGTGAAAGTTTGTAACCAGGTCTGGAGGTAAGTCAACAACATGATACACTCCCAAAGTAGCAACAGAAGCTACTGATTCATTTAGAATAAATATTTAGCTACCAAAATGTCACAACTGTTCATCACTGGTCTTAACCAACAGGGACTGCTCAGTAAGTTCTTAAAAACATGTCAGAGAAAGAAGGGGGGAAAAGACAAGACAAAACAAAACAAAAGTCCCATACCAAACCAACCAAACACCAAAGAAATATAAAGGAGATGAAAAGAGAAAGCAATCTTATAGAAATAGATTAATCACCAGAAAGGATGGGGGGAAAAAAAAAAAAGAGCAAATCCAGACTGCCGTTAGCAATAAACATTACAAAGTGGAATTCAAACAAATTGCACCTACTTTGGTCCATGGGAAGCTGTCAAAATTATAATCTAAAGATTGACATCTAGGTGCACATGAAGTGGTATGGGAGTTTCAGGAAATGGGATGAACCTGAATCCTGAGTCAGAAAAGTTTCCTGTAGGGGGTCCTAACAGATATGAATCTTTGAGTATTGATAAGATGCGGCCAGGTGGAGAAGTAAGGGGTACAGTTCTAAGAAGAGGAACATGAGCAAAGCCATGAAGCTGTGGGGTTCTATGGAAGCCAGGAATATAATGTTGAAGATTATGTGAGAAAAAGGAATAATACAAGGTAGCGATGGCAAGGTTTCCTAGAATCTTCTTCACAATATTAAGGAGTAGTTGACCTCTTTCTCCATTCCTCTCTTGCACTCATACAAACCCTGGCCTCTTCTCTCCTCCCAAGAAGTTGTTTTGTTTTTATATTCAAAACATTTCTTCAATTTATTTTTCCTCTATATTCTCATACTATTGCTTTTGGCTGAAGCATTTTAGTCTATATCAGATCATGCCACCATATAACCTTTTGTCTTCCTTGAGCTATATTCATCATATCTTATTAGGATCACTGGTCACTTTCACCAAGGCCTCTAATGGCCCAGCCTGGGTCTGTGTTGCTTACTTACTGGGTATCCTTATTGACAATGTAGATAATGAATACTGATTGGATGAAGCAAAAACTTACCCAAACCATTGCAGGGTTCTCCAAACTGTTCCCTTAACTTCAATCTCTCCTGTTTCTTTCATTCCCCATTCTGCAATAACAGTGCATAGAAGAAATAGTCTCACCTTATAAACAGGCTATTTTCATATGAAATTTGAGTGCTAGTTCATAAACATTTACTCAAAAATGCTTCTGGGAGGATTCCCATAAGATGTCCTGAAATGGAAGCTACATTTTTAGGTCCTTTTCATAGACCTACATTTCTTATTTCTAATGTTTCCTTTTAAGAAGTAATTGAAATATGCCCCCAAATTTTTGAATTGAGTCTATATGAATGTACTTTTATTTTCTTTTTATGTAGCATATAGTGATTTGAATTAAGAAAACGACATCTAGCTGTTGACTGCCCCTTAAATATCCTTAACTTTTAAAGACTTCTAGCTATGAAAATTTTTTCTCTTCTGTTTCAAGAGGAAAAAAAAAAATACTCTCATATTTCTTCTGTCTTTGAAAAAGACAGATGTCAACAGACAGATTCCCTGATGAAAACAAAAGGATTTATTTCCCCTCTAAAATACTTATAAAGGGTAATTCATTGGAACAAGTATGACTCAGGGGATTCTACACCAAGTACATTTTGGATTCTAATCCTGACCATGTTGCTGAGTTAAATACGGGTCTTATTTCTCATGTGTCTTAATCTCCCTGGCTGTGAAATGAGAATAACAATTTCTCCCTCATAACTAGCACTTTGACAATCCAATGAAGCATCCCAAAAAGACACTTACAATTGTACAAAATGTCACAGCAGAAAAAAGAGTCCACAATAAGAATAAAGTGGAGGGGTCCCTGATAAGGATTTTATTGACATAATGAAAGAAGCACCAAACATTAGTCATCATGTGCTGCGTGTGATGATTGTGCTTGGTGGAGGGGTTGAAAAGTAAATAAACCGTCATCTCTGCAATTCCCTTACACAGACCTCATTGCTCAGTTGAGGAGGCAGATGCATAGACAGATCATCCTTTCACTATATAAATGTTTGTCAAGTGTTTGTTACATACTTTCCACGCTCTAGCCAGTAAGGATGCAGCAGTGAGGAAAATACAGGGAGCTTAAATTTTGATTGGGCAAGCAGAAATCAAGATAAACAAGTAAATACACACACACACACACACACGTGCGCATGCACAATTGTGTCAGTTGTATCTAGGAGGACAAAAATAAGGCATAGAAAGAGGATATGTAATACTGAGGGTATAGAAATTTTTGTCAGATAGTTGAGGAAAGCCTCATTTAAGTCCTTTTAAATGAAAACCTGAAGGAAATGAGGAAGAATGTGACATAGCTCTTTGAAGGAAAGGAAGTTTTAAGGCAGAATGCACATCAAGTACAAAGGGCCTGAGGTGCAAGGTGTCTTGTCTGAGAACAAGAAGGCTAGTATGTCTAGAGTCTAAGATTAAAATAGTGGCATATGAAAGGCTTATCAAAAGGACATGATGGTGGAGATATAAAAAGATTCAGTATAGACTTTGGTGAAGACATGGCACTTTAGCAGAACATCTTTATTTTCTAAATGCCCTGGCCTCACTCTCCTTTAATGATAAAATATGCTTTTATTTTGCATTTTCAACAAGTTACCTGGTATTCATCTCTCTCAGATTGTATTTAGGTCATTTGGGGTAGTGCCAGAAACAAATTTTACATGTCCACTCATACTGTTACATTAACCATCATCACACTGAAGCATGTGTCCTGTTCCTAACGTCCTTCCCACCTTTGCTCACTCTACATCTGTGAGGTCATTTGGTCCATGCTCATGGCTGGTCCTAACCCTGGAGAACAAAAATGCCCCTACTGAGACATCTACTGTAATAGCAAGCATCCTTCCTAGCTGAGGATGCTGGTCTACTCCCCAGTTGCCTATCTCTCTGGCACAGAGAATCTAAAACTATGCTTATAAGAAGTGTCTTATACATATTCTCAGGAGTGATTCAAGCAAATTTAATCCTAACCTCCCTTCACTGTTGGAGTTCAGAACTAGTACCTGGAGGGGGTGGTGGGTCACTGTTCTACAGCCTCCTCTTCTTGGCCCATCCTTATTCAGCCCATTTCCACCAGTTATAAAATAAAAATTATCATGTATATTATAAATGTGATAGGATGGGGTCATGAGCAGGTGAAAGGAGAAGGGATGGGCTTTTTATTTTACTAATGCTATCAGTCAACCCCAAAGACCTGCAAAACCAATGTGGTTATGAAATGAATAGACCACCTTCCAGGCAGAAACAGTGCATGTCATGGTATTTTGTTATGAAGAGGTAGACTTTTTTTAAAGAAATGTTTGGTCTATAACCAAAATGTGAGGGATATAGAATGAATATTTAGTGAGAGAGCCATAAAAGGTATCTGGGATCATATTATGAAAACATTGAAGGGATTTGAATTCTTCCTTTCGGAAATAAACTGTTGTAAACAAGAAAGAGAATTGAACATATTTTTACTTTTTTAGAAAAAAAAATACTGCTTCTGCAGAATGTTGGGTGGAAAAGACAAGGGAGAAATTTAAGTCAAAAGAGCAGATGGGACACTATTGCAAAGTTTTCAGTAAAAGTTTCATGTATTTAATTAATATTGATTTGTTACTCATTCTGTGTGAGGGACAATGCTTGTCAGCAGAGGTACTATGGTGAGCAAAAAAACAGACCCTGTGTGAGTCCTTAGATTGCTTGATGAAACTGCCAGTGACCCCAAGAAAATAGGATGGTTGTGGCTCAAGGAGGAGAAATGTGCCATGAGGACATATGCTGGCAACACAAAGCAGAGTCTAAGAATAGCTTAATCAAAAGCACTGACCTGGGAATTGAGAGGAAATAAGAAAAGAAATAATTCAAGAGATATTTCAAATGTAGAATAAACACAAGTTCCAGAGAAGAGAGAAATGGTGGACATAACTCAGCTGATTCTACTGTATCTCTCTTCATTTAATTACAGAATGCTGCTAATTTCACTTTTTATATACTTTAAAATACAGAGAGATAACTGCCAAAATTAGAAAGCTCTGTTTCAAGAGTTTAGATACAAAATGTGTTCAGACTTCTTTCCAACTAGAACTTTCCTCACTAAGACCAAGTTCTGCCCATAAGGCTAAGACTTGGGATGAATTTATGTAACCAAAAAAGTATCCTTTGAGCATTCCTTATTCTAAGAATGGGCACACCATGAACTAAACAGATATAAATCTGTGTTCTCATGGAGATTACTTTCTGGTAGGCAGAGATGGAGCATAACAGTAAATTCATTTTTACATTTTTATGGCTATAAATATTATGGGGAAAGCAGATGGGGATAATGGAAAATCAGAGACACCAGGGATCACATTTTAAACAGAGTGATTATTTCATTGAGTAGTTGCCATTATAGCAAAAAAGGAAGTAAAGGAGTGATTCATGTGGATGTCTGAGAGACCTCTGTCCAGACTGTTGACGAATCCTTGAGGTCATACCCCCTGGGTTCAGAGAAGGGAGAAGAGGCCAGTAAGCCTGGAGCTGTATGCCTGAGGGAAGACCTGTAGGAAATAAAGTCTGGAGGGTGATGGAGGGTGACTGATCATGTAGGATCTTGCAAGTCTAAGGGAGACTTTGTGTCCAACTTTTAAATTGGGAGTGCTTAAGGAAATTTTAGAAGATAAATCGCATGATGAAATTCAGCTTTAGTAGCATTGCTACAGCTGCTTTGTTCAGTGTATACTCCAGGGGCAAGAGTGGAAGCAAAGAGATTAATTAGAGAGATCCATAATTATCTAAGGGCAACATTTTCTTAGACTTTCACAAGCCTGGGATTCGGAAGTCTTAGCATTATGGACTTTTCAGTAAATAGCAATTCATTATTGGTATTCAACCTATGAAGTCTTCCATAAATGCTATAATGGATATGGAGAAACTGATATCTTTTAAGGGCCTAAGCCTCCAGAACAACAAATCAGACTGCGTAAGTCAAGTAGAGATCACAAAGTCATACAAATGTAACAAATGTTATTTCCAAGTTGTCTAGATACTTCTACATCCTCTTCAGATTCTAACATTCTACACAACAATGGGAGGAATATAATATAACTTGGAGTCAAGTGATCTGAATTTTTTCCAGTGTTTGTTACTTAATCATTTAGAGATCATGTAAACCAAATTTTTCATTCTACAGACAATGAAACACTTTCTTTTTCACCTTGAAGATTTTATGATTCTAGGATATAAGATAAATTCTAGGGAAAAATTGTGAAAACACAATAATGGAGATTAGTTAAAATTGTTACATTACCATAAAAAGGCCATTTGATTTTAACATTAAAATTTGTTAAGCATTTTGGGAAGAGAAGTTGCATTTGCTATGCAAAGAGAAAGACTAGAAAGCATATTCTGTATGTGTAACACCTAGTGGGTGATCAAAAATATTTTCTTTACTTAACTCCTGTTATAGAAACTTAAAAATTAAAGATCATATTAAAATCTGCAATGTGATAATTAGGCATAGGGAATGACAGGCTTTCCCTTTCTTCTAAACCTCTATTTTCTCTGTTCACCTGTGTAATCTTTAGTATATTTTTTTCCTGAAAGCATCACCTGAATTGCTACATGTATTAATTAGAATTAGATCCAAATGCAAATTACAAAACCATCTTCAAATGACCATTCCTAAATAAAATAAGCTTTTCTTTCTCTTGATAATATCCAGCACTGTTGTGGTGTTAATGAAATCAGAGGCTCAGTCTTCTTTCTTATCCCTTTGTCATGTGTAGCTACCGTTCCCATTCACTCCGTAGTCCAAGATAGCTGCCAGAGCTCCAAACATTTCATCTGATTGAAAAGTGTGAAGTGTGGTGGGTTAAAGAATGAGAAACAAAGGTATGCATCAGTTCTTTTTTTTTTTTTTTCCCTCATTAAATAAATAAATAAAAATGTTCCCACAGGACACTTACTTTTCATCCTTTGGTCAGAGCTTAATCAGGTGATAACATCTAACTATAGAAATAGCAAGGAAATGGCTTAATTTTTCTGAAGCTGTGTAACTAGCGAAAAAGCAAATGTTCTTTGAATATGTAGAAAAAATGGATATTAAAGAATACCAGATAATCTCTACCAAAATACATAATTCATGTTTTAATTGGGTCTTTCTTTGTTTTTGACTACAGCTGTTGATCATTTACAGATCTAACAGCTAATGTGTAACTGAAAAAGTGCCTTAAATATCTTTTTTTTATTAACGTATAATGTATTATTTGCCCCAGGGGTACAGGTCTGTGAACGTCAGGCTTACACACTTCACAGCACTCAGTGCCTTAAATATCTATTTGAAATCTATAAGGAAGATTATTGAGTTGTGTAGGCAAATTGTGAACCATTTTGCTGGGTTGTTTGTAAAAGAAAAAGACACCACATGGGAAAACCTAACGTAAGGAAGCCATGTCCACACCAAAAAGCAGAAGGGAGCCTTTGACTGGTCATGTAGATTGCTGAGCTGCCAAGAATGTCTGGAAAGACAAGTTATACAGGACAGCAAAACTGTAACCCGTTCATTGAAAATAGTCAGTAGCAGGAACCTTCAAATTATCTATGTCTTTAAATGTGTAGAAAAGACTCAGATCCATAACTTAGCCAGAATCCTACCACAGGGCTGACTTACTAATTAAACTGGATTTGGATTTCTATTAAGATCTCTGTGTAAATGGCAAAGCATGATAGAAGCAGGATTTTTAAAAATATTTATTTATTTATTTTAGAGAGAAAGACTGAGGGAGGACAGAGGGAAAGGGGGAGAGAGAATTTCAAGCAGATTCCCTGCTGAGCATAGAACCCAACACAGGGCTCAATCTCACAATCCTGAGATCATGACCTGAGTTGAAATCAAAAGCTGACCACTTAACCAACTGAGGAATCCAGGCACCCCAAGAAAGGATTTTTAAATTCTTATTTTCATTATAAATACATTTACTTTAAGGGAAACAAAAGGAAATATTAGCAACCGTATTTCTAAAAGCTTTGATGAAGAACAGGAATATTTTGGAAAATCTAAAATAAATTTAGAGATATTCTATCTTTGCTCCCAGCAAACAAAAGCCTTGGTCATAGTAATTTTATGGGATTTTTGACCTGATCTAGGTGGGAGGTTAAGGTGAGATATCTGACTGGCTTCTGAACTAATGCTTAGAAGGACTAGAATAGAAGCATTTAGAGCCACAAAGGGGAGCAGGCTAGAGAATCAATCAAGAAGAGAGAGTTAATAAAACCTAAATATTAAAAAAAAAAGATTTGCAGCTATACCACCATTCTTAAACTATTGCAGCTAAGAATTGTCTGGGGTATTCTATAAAGTATAGATTCCTGAGCACTTGTACCCATTTCTTCACCAGAGACTTGGAACTAGCATCTTTAAGCAACATTCATGAGAAGGATTAATAAATGTGTTTCCTGAAATATATCTAAGACGAGGTGATAATGGACAGTTTGTCTCCTGAGTTTTATGTCACGCAACTCTACTGCCTGCCCCAAACAGTGTTCATTGACATTAGAATCATGATGGATCCACCCTGATGCTAATGTTGATATTATTAGAGGTTATAAAATTAATTAATTCACCAGTTAATCATGTTGAACATTTACTAATGCTAGCCACTATGCAGACATAAAGGTGAACGTCAGGCTCCTTGGTGGGAAAAAATGAGTAGACCAATAATTAAAATTCACTCAGTGTTCAAGCTATGAGTAAGTCAGGGTGTGGTATGATGGTGATGTAGAGAAAGCATGCCCACCTCAGCCTTGGGAGGTTTGGGAGAAATTTGGAGAGGACATCCCTGAGAAAGGACCTTTATGTCAATTCATAAAGGATGAGCATCAGCTAACCAGGCATGAGATCAAGAAACAATGGGGTAATGTGTGCAAATACACAGGAGAATGAGAAAACATGGGGATTTCTGTACCCAGAATAGAGGCAAGGATGTAAGACCATGAGGACTCTGCTTTTCATGTTAAATCATCCAGACTTTGCCTTTAAAGCTATGCAGATATTTTAGATGCATATTCAGATTGCCAAAAGTTCACTGTGACAGCACTTGGAAGCTCGAATGAGAGTGAGTCCTGGGAGGTATAGGCTGGGAGCAGCCTGCAGAAGGTCAAGGATAAAAGTTGAGCACTTTCAGCAGAGACCAAGTAAAGGATAATGAAGACCCAAGGAGTGGTGGAGGGACGGTTAAAGGGGAATAGACTCAACACATTTCCCCAAATGTCCCAATGAAACAGTTCCTTGATGCAGCTAACTTAAAATGATGATGATTCTGTATTTTAATTCTGGAAGTTTCCATTAAGACCTGAAATTAAGACATATGCTTAATTTTCTTATTAGGATGTTCTCCATATGTAATTATTCCAGAAAGCTTTTTCCTTTCTCCTCCTCCTTTTTCTTACCCCTTTTAAAGTAACACTTATTAACATCCCACAAAACTTATATTCCAAGGAGTATAATTAGGTGGAAATCTAGCCATGCAGGACGCATAGGAATTAAAATCCTTGGGACTTGACTCTCCAGTTATTGGGAAGATAATGGTGAATAATAGGGATGCTGTTTCTAGAAACTTAGAATGCAAGAAGTAAGTTTGGATGTGATGGGATGGAGGGAAGTCTGCATGTTTAGCTTATTAAATATAAGAAGCTTGAGCTACATCTAAGTGGGTACATTTGCATCAATTACCATGTGAACATATGTACATACGTATTTATCAGAGTACGTTCTGCATGTAAGAATGAAAGATTATTCAGCATGTGTATATAAAAGGCCAGCTCCTTCAGTAAATTGTTTCTTCTCATGATACTATGAGCATGCACACACACATACAACACAAGCACATACAATCCAATAAAAATAATGCTTTGAAGATTGTAAGCTTGAATAAATTAAAACTTCTTATCTTCAAAATTTTTTCTTATCTTCAGCAAGTTTGATTTTGGAAAATTCATGTAATAAACTTGTTTTTCCCAAATGAACCATCTAAGAAGCATTGTACAGTGGTAAAAATACAAAAAAAATGCTATCCATTTTCATTTATAGCACTCAGAAGGAGCACAAGAGTTTGTCAGGGTGATGTCAAATGTGAGAAATTCCAATTCAGAATAGTAAACTTTTGAGAAAGATAAAAGTAATGGAAATGTTGGCTCAAAATTGAAACGTGCTTAAATTCTGTAACATTAGTGATATATATATATATCTATATATATATATAGATATATATATAGATATATATCATAGAAAAGAGGGTTTTACCTGAGTAATTCTAAGTGAGCACGTCAAATGGCTTATGCAGACGAATGTGAGTGTAGAGATTTTCTTGGAGCAAAAAATCATACGCACTTGTTTAGGAACCTACCTAACTTGGTAATATTGTTCAATCTAGAATCATGTGCTTTTTAAAGATAAAGATGTGCTTTTTAAGGATAAAGAAGCACATCAAGATAAAGCACAAGAAAATCATGATAAAGATAGAGCACAAGATAAATCATGTGCTTTTTAAAGATGAAGAATAAGAAAAACATAGTTATCATGCATTTGGACTAAACTTACTTAGTCATCAAGAAGAGAGAAACCCTTAAAGATTTTAAGCATAGTGATTGAAGTTTCAGGTGTCTGATGATCTTGAAAAGCTCCCTTGTTTCTCTTTCCTGCATCTTCTTGGCTTCCTCAGGGGCTAGTGCATGTGCTGCAGTTAAAAGGAAGTTGAAAACTACAGAAGAAAATCTTTATTAAATACCATTACTCCAGAAGTGAGGCTCACTTACTGATATATTCAGAAGAATTGAAAGGACAAATTTTAAACAGGGGCTCTTTGGAAAGAAAAGTGGGCAATTGTGTGAAGCGCTTTCCCTATTTGGATAAAGTTCTGAAATATCTGTCTTTATTTTCCATTAATACAAAAATCAGACTTATTATAAAACTAAAAGCATTAAGTGTTATTTTATTGATTATTAAAGCAGCATTAGCTACTTTATCAAGTTTTATATGCCTAAGTATAATTGAATTTGTAAAATAGTAGCTTTTACTTTTAGGATTTTAATAAAAAAATCTATTTTTTTTGATAAAGGCATAAACCCAATTATAGAACAGTGAAATACCAGAAAGCACACTATATCCACAAGACAGGGGCATGGCTTCTTTTTTTTTAATATATATTTTAAAAATATTTTATTTATTCATCTGAGAGAGGGAGCGAGAGCACAAGCAGAAGGAGAGGCAGAGGGAGAAGCAGACTCCCTGCTGAGTTGGGAGCCCAACAAGGGGCTTAATCCTGGAACCTGGAGATCATGACCTAAGCTGAAGGCAGATGCTTAACCATCTAACCTACCCAGGTGCCCTAAGAATATGGCTTCTAATTACAGTTTTGGAAGTTACATCTGCCATTGGCCCAAACAATGAATTACCTTGGGCTGTTTTTCTTTACAAAATTGGAAATGTGGGCCAGAGCAGAGGTTGTCCAGGTTGACTCTTGCATGAGAGTTTTCTGAAAAGGTTTAGAAAAATGTAGATTTCCAGAAACATTTTTCACTAATACAGGTGGTCTTAAAAATCTCTTTTTTAAAAAATAATCTCCTGAATTGTTTAATGAGTAAACAAATTTAGAGAATATTAGATTAGAATAATTGTCAGAATTCTGCTTTCAAAATTCCATAGTGAATATCATAAATATTAACATTTGGAAAAAGGGGAGATTAAACAAGAAATTATATTCTAACTTTCTATGAAATGAGTTGAACTTGCTTTAGAATTCATCCTGATATTTTTACTATTAGCTACAGAGGTTAAAACCTTTAACTGATTTGAAGACGGCTCATCTCCTGCTCTGAAGCACAATGCCACCAAAGGGGGGCACAGACAAAAATTTTGCACCTAATACCTTTGATCCTGACAATCATTTTTGTAAAAATGCAAATTAGTATAACTTGATTAACAATAATTTCACAATATATGCTTGAGGATTGTAAATGTGGATACCATGTGAGCAAGTAATTCCACCTCATCTAATTAAACTCAGAAAACAATCGAGCTAGAACATGATGAAGGGATATAATATTGGAGAATTATTTTTCTAATGGGAATTAAGTGAAATACAAACCTGACTCCCAAATAACCTGGAGAGTTTCCTAAAGATGGAGAATCTTAAGACTTATTGCTGGAGATTCTAACACAGTGCATTTAGGATGGGGGGCATGACTATGTTTTTTCAAGCAATCCTTATTTTTATGATATAGTCAATTTGAGGATCAATAAATTTAGTAAATTATATGAAGAAATAAAATGTCATGTAACAACCAGAACAATGGTGTATATATTTTCATGAAGAGTTATAAGGATATATACTAGGTTTTAAAATACCTTAAATTACAGAGGTATAGTGAGAACCTGTTTTTGTTAAATGAGACACCTGTTAGAAAGACCCAGAATAATTTACTAATATTATCTCTGATGGAGATGAAGGAGATTTTCTTGTCTTTCCTTCCTATTTAATTTTCTAATTTTTTTTTTCAACAACATGATTGATAATATAGTTTTTTAGTAAAAATGAAGAAAGGACCCCCCCCCCAAAAAGAGTGTTAGACTGGCATCGTATATCCCTATACAGCTCAGAAGAGAGGCATTAACTTGAGTCTCATTAAATGCAGGGAAATGAGATGGAGAACAGAGGTGCTGAGAACCTCCCCAGTTTCCCCAGAGGCTGCTGCAGAAGTCCCCACTCTGAACCTTCCACTTAACACTTGTGTGCTCTGTAAGGTGGGCTCTGGATCTATGTGAAAATGCTTTTCCAGAAATAGAAACAGCACTGTAGGCTCTGTAAGGTCAGCTCTGGATCTATGTGAAAATGCTTTTCCAGAAAGAAGGATTCAACTCCATCAAAATAATAAGGTCTGACTCAATTTCCACTAAATTTACTACTTTTAGTAAAGATTTTTAAGTGAATTTCATTCTTATACAACAGTTAAGTGTCTAAAAATATATTTACTTAGGTCTTTGCCATTTAAGCTTTATTTACATTTTTTGGACCTGAGTGGAGACAGAGAACACGTAAACTTCAGTCCTATATAAAATGACCTCTGTAACACAAATTCAACAGAATTGGTTTATAGTCAGTTTCATCTGAACATTTCTTCCCTCTAGAAAGAAGACAAAGAAGGTAATTTGCATTTAAAAAGGCTCTGATAGATTTTATTTTCTACAGTACTCTCCCCCTTTTTTAACATAGGGAATTAGGCTCAAGAAAATATAAAGATGAGTGAAATCCTTCTGAAATACATCTGTTGTAAAACAAAATATTTTGGCAATTTGCTTTTAGGGTGCAGAGATTAACTACATACACTTTTGTGAAGTGCTTTGAAGATAAAAAGCATTTCTAAAATCTCATTATTATTCTAATTATTATTATTCCTTTAAGCATTCATTTAAAAAAAAATCACTATACATATTAACCATCTTAGCAGCAAGCATTTATTTCCTCCTTTTTTAACACAAAAAACAGGTGACTCAATCTTGAAGCATGTCCTTGCTCTCTGCATGGAATTAAGCAATCATGTAGAATTTTATATACTTTGTAGTATTAAATCAGGGCTTGAGAACTAAGATGAGTACAGCTTCTATTGTAAATTTAGTTTGCGACTCTTCAAATCTTTTGAAGTATCTCAACCCATATTCCTCGGAAGTTTAAAACTTTTTTGTTTTAAACTGACTGTTCAGGTAGAAGGGGGAATGTAATATTCACTTGAAAAATTTATACCTTTGATCATCTCTTTAATTATGCAGACCAAGAAAGAAAAAAAAAAGTTTATTCCATGATAGACTAATATATAGAAGCATAGAAATCAAAGGTCAAGGGACACTAATTTCCATGGAACTATGTAAGAGATGATATGAATCAAACGTTTTCTTCCTCTCTTGACCTCAAGAGCTTTCTTCAGGTGCATTTCTTTTACTCCAGTTTTCACTTGAGATCATCCCTAAATGACAGTTTTCAAGGGGTCTAACAAGTAGAAAAATGAACACTGTCTATGTCAACTACAATTAATGTGACCGATCTGATCGTGGGTCCTAAAATCACCAAATGAAAATTATAACTATCATAGAGGTTAAGCATGGCCATAAGTCCAGGAGAGGTAGGCGAGTGAAACGCATACCAAGATTTTTCAATAGAATATTTTGTTGGCATCAACTACAGGAAAGCTTCCAAAGACTTGTGCTGGGCTTTTTAAAATTCATGACACTCTCGCCTTCCAGGTAGGATTTAGATATAATCAGTTCTTTTGCTCAGCGTCCACACCTAAAGAAAAGCCACTCCTAAAAGTCCTAGATATCAGGCAATTTAAGGATATTCCAAGGTTTTCTCTAAAATTTTGATACACTGGAACATTATTTCTCTACATTGCATTATTTCTCACATTATTTCTCTCCATGGAACATTCTCTCTACCAGTACTCTCATTTCAAGAATCTCATGAGATACCTTGGCTACAGGAAATCTGTGCTTATCTCATGTGACTGCAATCGGTTTCATGGCATCAGTACCTGGACTGGTGTTACTGGCAGTCAAGCAAAGAAAGAGAGAAAAGGAGTTGTTTAGATAACAGAGCCTCTGGTACATTCAAGGTAGGAAAGGATTGTGATGAGTTGCCAGGAGCAAGAGACCAGGGTCTATGGGAATCCTTACTAAACATGGTAGTTCTATATACTTCCCACTTGGTGTTCATTCTCCACATGACTGTTGGTGCCAGCCATGTGCTTGCAGACTACCAAGAACTGGAAGATTAAGGACTCTATTTCTAGTCAAGACAGGGACAACATATGCATGGGTAAACACACACACACACACACACACACACATGCATAAACATTCTTAATAAAACACAACAAGTTTCATAATTCAGACCTAGTCACACTGCTATGGATGCATTAAAGCAGCAGTGACTACTGTTCTTTAGGAGTTTGGGGACTTAACATCTCAAATGGGTTTTAAATGCTGGGTAAGAGTTCATTGGGTTGTTTTGTTTTTCAATTTTAATTTCAAACATTTTTTAAATGCACATTGTGAAAAGCATAGATAACTTGGTGAACTTAGAGAAAAGGTACCCATCCATATAAATATCACAATGATCAGAATATTAAACATTACCAGAAGCCCATGACATTCAAGAAATCTGTTGTAAAAATTTTCCTTTTCACCCAAAAGATAACCCTTATTATGATTTTAACTTTCATCAGGTAGAGAATAAAAGAGTCTAGGTAGAAAAATATGTCATTCCAATATAAGGAGATAAAATAAAAATAACACATGGGCATATAATGTCTGTGTGGACGTGGGCTAATCCCAGGACTTGACAACAGTTTGGGAGAAGTCTGAATTCAATACATGACATTTTTATTTTATTATTTATAGTTTATCATACAGTGAAACTAACTTTTTTGGTGTATGACTCTAAGAATTTTAACACATGGCTAGATTTAGCTACTCATTATCATAATTAAGATTCAAAACAGCTCCATCAACTTCCCAAACATTTCTTGTGCTATCATTTCATAATCATTTCTTTTCCCTACCTCCAAACCTATGAACTATTGATGAGTTTCTTATTAGTTATACTTTGATCTTTGCAAGAATGAGGTAGAAGAGGAATCACGCAGTGTGTAATATTTCGAGTATATTGAATTTGAGATTCATCCAAGCTGTGTGTGTTAACAGCTCATTCCTTTTCATTGCCATATGGTATTTCACTTTATGGATGTGCCACAGTATTTTTGCACACTCATTTGCTGAGGAACATTTGAGCTATTTCCAATTTGGGACAATTAGGAGTAGAGCTGATATGGGCATTCTTGTAGAGACTTGCATGTGAATGTAAATTTTCATTTCTCTAAGATAAATACTCAAGAGTGAAATTGCTAGATAAACTCAAACACCTATGAGAAACTATCAAACTTTTGTACATGGTGGTTTTGTCAAATTTGTTTCATGTGTTTTGAACTTCTGCTGTTAGGTGCTTACAGATTTACTGCTTATTGCCTGTTGTGTCTTTTTGTTAGTTGACCTTTTTATCATTGTGCAATAATCTCTTTTCATCACTAGTAATATTCCTTGCTGTGAAGCCTATTATGTCTGATATTAATATAGTCACTCAATATTTTCATTAGGGTTTGAATGGTGTATACTTTTCTAGCCCTTTGTTTTATTCTGCCATGTGATTACATCTGAAGGGAGTTTTCTTGCATACAACCTCTAATGGAGCCATGTTAATCCATTCTGCTACTCTTTCTGTTTTAATTGGTGTCTTTAGATTATTAGCATTTAATGTAATTTTTGAGACTTTAGATTTAGGTGTGCCATTTTATTATTTGTCTTCTGTTTGTACTCTGTGTTTTTCATTGTCATGATTTTGAGGGGTTATTTGAATTTTTTTTGCATTTCATTTTAGTTTTCTACTACATTTTTTACTGTGTCTCTTTGAATAATTATTTTTGTGGTTACTCTAAGTATTATAACATTAAAAAATGTGCTTTCACATTCTACTTAGAATCAATATTTTATAATTCCAAGCAGAATATAAAACCTTTACCACAGTATAGGTCCTTTTACCCTCTCCCCTTTATGGCATCGTCATCTTATCTATTACATGAATGTACATTAAAAACTTTATGGGGAAATGCTTTACTTTTGCTTTCAACTGCTAAATATACTCTATGAAGCTCAAAAGAAGAAGAGTTTATTAGATTTACCAGAAGCTTACCACTTCTGTTGCTTTTCTTTCACTTCTGAAGTTTCAGGTTTCATTCTGGAATACTACCCTTCTTTTGAAGAATTCCTTAAGCAGTTCTTTGAAAGCAGATCTGTGGGCAATGAATTCTCTTAGTTTCCTTTATTTCACCTTTATTTCTTTTTTATTTTATTTTATTTTTTCAGTGTTCCAAGGTTCATTGTTTTTATGTGCCACACCCAGTGCTCCATGCAGTAAGTGCCCTACTTAATATCCACCACACGGCTCACCCATTCCCCCACACCCCTCCCCGCCAAAACCCTCAGTCTGTGGCTCAGTCCACAGTCTCTCTTGGTTCCTCTCCTCCTCCGATTTCCCCCAATTCACTTTTCCTTTCCTTCTCCTAATATCCTCCATCTTATTTATATGTTCCACAAATAAGTGAAACCATATTTCAACGTTATTTCTGTTGGATATTTTTGTGGAATATTGAATTCTTGTTTGTAATCCTCCTGACTCATGGTTTCTGAGGACAAATCCACAAGCATTCAAATCATTGTCCCCTTAGATAATGTCTTTTTTCCTCTGGTTGTGCTCAAGGTTTTCTCCTTTAAAAGAAAGGGGGGGGTGTTATTTATTTGTTTGAGACAGAAAGGGGGAGAGAAAGAGCAAGACTGAGAGCATGAGCAGGGAGGAGGGACAGATGAAGAGGGAGAAGCAGATTCCCTGCTGAGCAGGGAGCCTAATGCAGGGCTTAATCCCAGGACCCCAAAATCATGACCTGAGCCAAAGGCAGATGCTTAACAGACTGAGCCACCCAGGTGCCCCAAGGTTTTCTCCTATCTCTCTGTTTTCAACAGTTTGATTATAATATGATGAAAAGTTTTCTTTATAGTGCCGATTACCTGTTTATACACATTTTACTTCTTATTACTTGCTTTTATTGTTTTGCAGTTGTTTCTTGAACAGAAATTTTGTCTTTATGGCCATATTTTAAATATCTGAAAAGTGGGGAACTAGATTTCTTTTCTTCTTTATTTCCAACAGCATGCAGTAAGTGCTTGGTAAAGTATCTCCATTGGAAATAGATTAACAGAATGTATCTTGACGGATGGGATACACTAACCAAATGTAGCGCATCCAAATGTATCTTGGCCAAGAGAAGAGCAAGGATATGCCTTTAATTGAAGCCAGGGTGGGCTGGAGAAAATACCCAACATTAAGTTAGGCAACCAAGTATTGATGTCAGGGAGACATAACAAAGCTTAAGTGTGAACTAAGCTGAAATAGATGTAGAACATTCCCTTTGGAATAGAGCTTTTCTTTGGCTATTAAAGGATAATTAGTCATTGTTGCAAAGATCAAAAGAACCCAAGACTTTGGCTGCAGATAGGAAACAGACAACATGCTGACCACTTGTTTCAATTTGTAAAGCATATCAGGACAAAGCTACCTCTCTTTAGTTATTCTCAGACATTACAAAGTTACCATTATTAACAGGGTCATCTAGGAATAGGAAAGAAAAAAGGAATATGTGTGTGCACATATAGCAACTAAAGCTCTGTGGTTCGGTTTTTAAAATCTCTACTACTTTAAATGTCATAGAAACACAGATATGCGTCAATTTCCCATGCTCACTAGTATTCTCAATTTACCCATCTTAGTATTTACTACATCTCACTGTTATATTTTTATATGTTTATGTCATATGGTTAAGAACCACATTTCATTTTATCTTTTTAAGCTTAGCATATGGACCAGTGCCTGATGCTAATTAATTAACATATTTATTCAACAAGTATTTATTGAGCACAAAAGAATGCTCCAGGAGTTATTCTAAACATTGAGAATTTAATAGTTATCAAGGTATGCAATGAGATTTGGTTGAGCTGAACTTTATTTCATAATATATCTGTACATAATTAAGAAACAACATGAAAGTATAAGTTTACAAAAATATAAATCAAAGTACTTACCAAATACTATGAAATGTTTTATACTGATTAGATACAAAAAATAAAATTATATAAAATGGTATCCTCATCACTAATATTTTAGAAAAATAAGCAGATAACTACTAGTGAATTAAACAATTGAAAGATAATTTTTACATATTTTTTGAGAAGCACCTATATTAAAGATAGAAAACATAGTGTTTAGAAGGATAGATTCCAGAATCAGACCACATGGGTTTGATTTCTGACTCTATTACATACTAATAGGGTGCTTTGAATACTGCCATATTGAAAGAAAAACACATTGTTTTTCTCTCTACGCTATTTCCATACTCAATATTTCCGGCTAATAAATGTGTGGGGGATTTTTCTTATATCAAGCAATTCTTCAGTTCTCTCAGACTCCAACTGAGTGTCTCACAATTTATTTCAATTCTGACACCTGGAACAATATCAGATCCCACAGGTTAAGGACTCAGTCCCACAACATGTCCCCTACCCGCAGACTCAGAAGCCAGTGATAAGTAGTGGATTTTCCAGTTACTCACAGCTTCTGTCCAACTTGGATGCAAATTGAAGTTTCCCACAACCCCCTCCTTGGGTTCCATAATTTGCCAGAATGGCTCATAGAACGAAAGATGGCTCACCAAACTCAAGAAAACAGTTTACTTAGTAGATTACCTATTTATTATAAAAGGGTGCAACTCAGGAACCTCCAGGTGGACAAAATGCATATGGCAACGTATGGAGAAAAGGGCATGAGAAGTTCCATGCCTTCTCCACACATGTCACTTCTTACTACCTCCATGTGTTCCCCCACTCAGAAGTACTCAGAACCCTGTCCTTCAGGATTTTTATGGAGGCTTCATTACTTAGGCACAATTGATTACATCATTGGCCTTAACTCCAGATTCTCTGTCCTCCTGGAGGTTGTAGAGTGGGGCTGAAAGTTCCAACCCTGTAATCACAGAGTGCCCTTGGCAACCAGCACCCACCCTGAGGTTATCCAGGAGCCCACAGCCACCATTCAGTTCATTAGCATATGAAAAGACACCTCACTACAGAGGTACTGAAGGTTTTAGGAGCTGAATGCTAGGAAATAGGGACAGACTAAATATCATGAAGAGCCAGGGTCAGAGATGAAATATATATGTATTTCTTATTATATATCTTATTATATATATCTTATTATATATTTATTATATTATATTATATATATAATATATATATATATATATAAAGCTCTATTGTGCCTTAACTTTTCCATCAGTAAAATGGGGATGGTGATAATAGAACTTAGCTCATAAGCCTATAGAGTGTGATGAGGGTTAAAATGGTAATTTATGCAGAGTATTTAAAATAATTCCTGGCGTAAACTCTCTCTGAGAATTAGCTATTTGTAATATTTAAATCTTCATTTCTGAGTAAATGGAAGAAAGAGAGAAAAGATGGGGAAAAATTATAAATCATCTGTTTATGTTTCAAGTCTCAATCTCCATAGAAAGAATTCAGCCTCTGGTGAAGTGAAATATAAGTATGAGATTTTGAAAAGAATTTCCTGATTGAGGGAATAGGGTCTGGTTAAGTGATTCAGGGTTTCCTCCACACCATGTGTGTATTGACTTAACTAATTCATATAGAAGCAAGGGAGCCTCCTAGAAAGGAATTTGAAGAATGCAAGTAATTGGGTTTTATGCATATTCAGACACTTCCCAGGACAGGAAGCTTAACTGATGAGGGGGAAATTTCAAGGTAGGACCCTCTGAAAAGTATCCTCTTTTAAGAAAAAAATCCAGTACAACACCTGGATTCAACCACAGATCTTGAGGATCAGAGTGGGACAATGTCTCTGAGTATTATGTGCTCACTGTTGCTTGAACCAAACTCCATTTAGCCACTGAATATAATGTATAAGATCTAGGGAGAAAAAGTAAGTTCTGTATACAAATGAAGAATTCTAAAACCCAGAAACCTGCTATTGAAAAACTTAAAGGAAAGGACATTGTTTCTCTACTTATTTAAAGGAATTAGGAGAGGAAGAGTGAGCTGTGACCACCAATCCGCCTTCCATTAAATAGAGCCAAAGGAGATCAGTGGGGGGGGGGCAAAATATCCCATAGAACAGCCAGAGGGCGCTAGAAGTGTAAAGCGAGAGTCTGGTAATGTAGGGGCCAGTTTAGCAGAGCTGGTGGAACAGGACTTCAAGGTAACAGCAGCCACGAGGATGGTGGCCACTGCAGTATGGAGTGGTAATTTAAAGGTGGTTCTGGCAAAAGGAGTAAAGTGAAGGGAGAGTGTTTTGGAGCAACCTAGTGACAAAATGGTGGCACTAAGAGATTATGATACATCATCACAAACAGGAGCTAAGCTAAATTTGTAACCATTTGCAGGAAAAGGTAATAGACTTATTCATAATATACTATGGAATTCCTGGGAGCATCTCCAGTTACCACAAAAGGGAAGGAATTTGGAGTTGTGGAGGGGTAAAGTATGGAGATTCTATCTCCAAAACTGTTATTCTCATTATTTGTGCCCAGAGGCTGCTAAGCAGATGATGGGGGTATTTGCATTTTAGTTAGTAGATGACTAGAAGGATCAAGATACGGAGTCAAAGGGTTGATGCGGTACCCATTTATGGAACTTCCAGCTCAGCATTCAGATATCCTTTTGATTTGGGGAGGCCTTCTATGATCTTCTATGTCCCTCCCTGTAGACACTGATGGAGATGGTGCTGATAGACAGACAGACATACTCCTTCCCTGCACTCCTGGTGAGTAAAGTGTCATGTCGTCCAAGAGTAAACATTCAGATGCAATGCCGGGGAATCCAGTCTGGAGGCCCGGTGAAAGAACTTTTGTCCTGCAGAGTGGAGGGCAGAGCATAGCAGCGATGCACATCCCTGGCTGTTGTGCTGGGGCACTCGGGGACAGTAGCAGGGGGTGAACAGAGGAGTCCTGCGGCCAGAGCGTCAGTTCAGCTCATCATCTCTTGTCACTTAGAGGCTTTTCTCTCCAGTCTTCCCTATCCAAAAATTTCTTTTGACTTCAAGTCATCAAGGTTATTTTATTTTGTTTACAACTAAAAATCCAAAAAAGTGGGAATGGATAAACCTTATTTATCAGGTATTTGAGCAATTATAACAGGAACCAAGGCTTGCCTCTTATTTATTTGGGGTTCTTCTTCATTATCTTAAGGAAAAGTCTAGTCATATTTTTATTTGTTGAAAATAGCCCGCACACGAAGCAGACAGCATAGTCTAGTGCAGGAGTTAGCCAATGTTTCCACGCAGGGCCAGGTAATAAATATTTAAGGCTTTATCAGCCACATGATCTAGATTGAGACTCTCAGACTCTACCATTGTAGTGTGAAAACAATCATAGACCAAATATAAATGCATAAACAGGTTGTGCTGCAATAAAACTGTGTTTACAAAAACAGATAGCATGGCAAATTAGGCCTGAATTTGTCTGACTCCTGGTCTAGAAGGATGAACGTGGACCGTGGAAGTAGATAGACCTGTAAGGTCCTGGAAAAATCACTAACTCCTTCAAGACTCAATTTCCTCATTCATAACCAGGAAAGAGAGCACCTGATGGATTTCCAACGAGGATTAAATTTAAAGAGAATGCACATTTTAAAAGCGGCTTGGAGTTTGTTTTATACACATGTTCCATGAAATATAAGCACCAGTGAAGAGCTCAGTAAGTGAAAAGCTCAATAATTATATTATTTTCTGAAAAGTCATCATTAATATGCTTGCACTAGCTCAAGCATTCACATAATTCCCCAAAGAACAGTGTTCTTTGCTAGAAACAACCTCCAAATTGTATACTTTGTCCTAACTTTAAGTGAGTAGAAGCTATTGTATTTTTGTTGCCACAGCCATAAAAATCTTCACAGCTTGAAAACACTCCCAAAGATAGTGTTTTAAAATGTTGGCAGGACAGTTTGCTGCAAGTTCTAGCTTTTCCAATACTGATTTTTTCTGATATACCTTTGTAACTTTGAGGCATGAAGGAAATTGCTAACTATTAATTTTACAACACAGTTGTGATGAAGGGGGATGTTTAAAATATGTTCATAGAAAGAGCTATGCAAAGAGCAAGACTACAACAGTTTACCTCAGGAATTCAATAGATTTTCTTTTTTTAATTTTTTTAAAGATTATATTGATTTATTTGACACAGAGAGAGATCACAAGTAGTCAGAGAGGCAGGCAGAGAGAAAGGGGGTTCATAGGCTCCCCACTGAGCAGAGAGCCCTATGTGGGGCACGATCCCAGGACCCTGAGACCATGACCTTGACCAGGAGTCTTATGGCATATGGGATCTAAGGGAGCCTGAAATGATGAACAGCTAATAACTTAGACTATGTGGTAATCTCTTGCTACAGTGTTGTACATTGCTTTGATATGATTTCAAATCTACTTGTTTTTGACAAAAATAAAAATTGGTTTTAAGAGTAGGGAGTCTTGATTAAAAGTGAAGTCAACTGTGAGGGGATGTGGTCATCTCATCTGCTGTCATCGATAAGCACTCCATAGCTCAGCTGCTGAGGAGCCCCACTGGGGGCTTATCAGTACAAACATAGGAAGATGCACCTGTGGTTAGGGGATACTGAGGCTATAAACATTGAGAGTTTGTAAGGAATGTTAGAGATTGTTCAATCTAGGCAAGACCATCCTTTGCTGATGTAAATAGGTCTCCAAAGAACTTAGGGCATTGGTTCCTGCCATGGTCAAGGAGACTATTACTGGCAGTGATGCACACCTTACAGCAACCCCTCTCCCCTAAATGAGAACATCTTGCCCTTTATGACCTGACACTATCATTCCTTAGCAACATGCTGTACTTACAAGGAACTTCTCCTTCTGGCCTGGTAGCTGGATGTCAGCTCTTGCTTGACTATGTAAGCCATGTGTCCTGAGCTCCAACTTCTACAAAGGTACACCTCAACTAAATTTGGACGCTATTCCATTCCTCTCCCCTTATCTGAACCAGAGGTGTGATTCTTCTCTCATTGGTTTGGAGCATGCTCTTTCTTTATTGGCTTACTGAAAGACATTATCCCCTATGCTCTAGGCTCGTGAAATTCCCACAGTGAACCTGCTTTAAATAAAGCTTTGGCAAAGACACAATCAGTCTCTGAACATTAATTTGCCACAACCAAACATACGATGTAGTTGCTCAGTCCTCAAGGTTCCTGGGAATGTCTCTGGCAGATTCTTCCTGGTAAGCAAACTCTCTACTCAGCTGTTTCCATTCCTATTCTAAAATATCAAATCCTGGTGCTCTCTTTTGTTTTCTTTCTTTTCTTTTCTTTTTCATTCCAACCTTGGTGTCCTACATCTTATCTTTTTTTCTCTAAACCCAACCTTCATTTTCCTCCTGAATTTATGGTAAAATTCTGATAACCCTCTAACACTCTCCTCCTTTTGGCTGTGGCAGAAAAATTAACCTACTCAGAGTAGAGTGACTTGAAAGAATGTCCAGTACTTATTTTGTACATGATATAGTTAATGCTATAGTTCAACATGGAAGGTAGTTTGGGATGACAGTAACATTCAAAATTGGTGAACTCTGAGTAAGCAGATTGTCCTCTAAAATGTGTGTGGGTCTTTTTGAATACGACAGAAAGATGGGCCTCCCCAGCTAAGAGGGAATTATCTAGCAGATTGCCTTCAGACTTCCTCTGCAACATCAGCTTTGCCAACCCACACGTTTTTGTGGATTTGTGTGTGGGGGGGTAGGGGGGTGGGGGGTGGTGGTGTTGAAAGTATAATGGTCCTTTGAGTTCCCACAGTCCAACAGGCGTCTATGTGGGGTCCCTACCAGGTCCCTACCCACTGAAGAGGGAGGTGTTGCTATTGGCCACACCTGCCATGTACTCCCAGTGTAGGTGGCGACAAAGTGACAGGCCTGCTCAATACCCAGATCCACCTCGAGCTCAATGTCAGCACCATCCACCTCACAGATGCTAGCTGTCTTTGGGTGGCCCCATGGAGAATTCAAACCACAGTCATCGCAAGCGGGGGAGTTGAAGAAGGCTTGGGACACTTTTCTTTTTGTTCTGAGAACTCAAAAAGCAAGAGCAGGGGTATTGTGAGCCTGGGACTAGATTAGAAGCCACGGGCTGCTGGCAGATGTCATCGGATGGAGGGTGAGGCAACCAGAAGATACTGCCAAACGGAACAGCTTCCCAGGCTCTGCAGACAAGTGGGGCTGGAGAGTCTGCTTATCAAGCGTGTTCCCAAAGGCCAGGAGATTTGCACTTACCAGCCTCCATAATCACTTAAGCCGATTCTGTATAATAAATATCCTCTTACACATATTCACATCTTACTGGATCTTTTTCTCTAGAGAATTCTGACTAACACAGTAAGTTACATGTAGGTTCCCTTCCGTGTGATCTACTTCACTTAATTTGTGTGACAAGTATATACACTAAATAGTATTGTCATTCTTGTTTTTTTAATGTGTGTGTAGGCTTTTGTGCTTTTTGATTTTGTTTTGTTTGCTGTTGTTTGTAGATGGAAAAACTGAAATACATGTTGGGTATCTGGGAAATACAGCTTATATGCTTTGGAGTTAGGATCTGAAGACAGTTACTCTTAGTCCAAAGATATCAATCCCATGAGGCAGATGTTATTTTCTGTATTTCATAAGTCAAAAATGGAAGACGGGAGAGATAAAAGATAATGTGCGGATCATCAAACAGTAACTAGAAAATCAATGCTCTCTGATTTCAGATTTCAGATTAACTACCAAAATTGTTAATTGCAAATAAAAATATCAAGTCTGAGCAAGTACAGCAATTTTTATATGCTATTAAGTAAAAAATGTTAGGTTCCTTGTTCAGGACATTATATATATATATATATATATATATATATATATATATATAAATTCAATTCTGATAATCATGTAATAATACAAATAAAATTATTTCTGTTACTTAGAGATTTTAACTAGTCTTTATTCCTCTAGGCAAGTAAACTTCAGAAGCATTCGCATCCCAATGGGAAATCAGCGTTGTATCCATTTATAATCTCTATTGAGATGCATTGTAACCCAGGTTTACATTAGGGAAGAAGTCAGTATCTATCAGCATTGTCTTCTGAATCTCTCAACTGTTACACGTCTGTGATTGAGGTGGGAGCAAATTATTCAGAAAACCTTTTCCTTACAGCTTCCTACTATTCTTGGTGGGATTTTTTTTTTCTTTTTCTTTCTTTCTTTTTTTTTTTTTTGAGAGAGAGAGATCACACACAAGTGAACAGGGGAAGGGGCAGAGGAAGAGAGAGAAGAAGACTCGGAGCTGAGCACAGAGTCCAAAGGGGCTTGATCTCAGGACCCTGCGTCGCATGAGCCAAAATCCAGTCCACACATAACCAACTGAACCACTCAGGTGCCCTGGTGGAAACATTCTTCCACCTTTTGTGTTCATCTGGTTTGTGTTTGGAAACTTCATTATCTAACGGAGTGAGAGGCCTGCTCGAGGACAATAGGTTTCACATCTTCAGAACTGGGTTCTTAAGCTGGTGTCTGGAGAAAAGACGCTTGTGTCCTGTGTCTGTGCCCAGGGGCTGGATGATAAAATGTGTTGAGTAGATGCCATGAGTGAATTGCGTTCCATCAATAAAGATATAGAAGTCCTCCTACCCCTCACTACCTCAAAATGTGAGCTTGTTCTTTACAGTTTCCTTGCAGAGGCCATCAATTTAAAATGAGGATATTAGGGTGGGCTCCAATCCAGTAGGAGTTTGTTTCCATAAAAAGAAGATGCGAGGATGCCGTGTGCACATGGCAGATTGGTAGGCTGCCTCTACAGGACCAGGACCCCTGGAGGTTGCCAGTGAACTCCCTAGGAAGAGGCAAGAGAGGATAGCCCGGCAGGTTTTGGAGGGAGCTGGGCCCTGCTAACACCTTGATTTCAGACTTCCAGCCTCCAGAAACATGAGACAATAAATGTTTGTTTTTTTTTTTTTATTATTGTATTTATTTATTTGACAGAGAGAGACATCACAAGTAGGCAGAGAGGCAGGCAGAGAGAGAGGAGGAAGCAGGCTCCCTGCTGAGCAGAGAGGCAGATGCTGGGCTCGATCCCAGGACCCTGGGATCATGACATGCGTTGAAGGCAGAGGCCTTAACCCACTGAGCTACCCAGGTACCCAAATGCATGCTGTTTTAAGTCATGTAGTTTGTGCTTTGTTAAAGGCAGCTGTAGGAAGCTAATACTGGGGGCAAATATTTATTTCCAGGGAAAGGGGGCCATGCCATGAGTCAGATTTTTCCAGGGGTACTTGATCCAAAAAGAATGAGGGAGCACAGTTTTATGAGCAGCCTAGAGAACTGCCTACCTACATATTTTAATCATGACGTTTTTATGTTAGCAAGTTTTCTGAGGCTTCAGTCCAATTATCTCAGTCTATCTATAAAGGCTAAGTTGTTTGTGCCAATTACAAATAAGTAATCTTATAATAAGTACATTTTACAAGTTATAGAAAGCAGCAGGCCTCTGAAGAGGATTGCAAATATTTAACAATTAAGCTAGTTGTTTTATGTAGATTATACAGTTAACACATATTCATGTTAGAAAATTAGTAAAATATACAAAAAATAGAAAAATTAAAAACCATTGTCAACAGAGCTCTTCACCACTATTTACATATTTGCATCTTGAATTATTTTCCTGGGTGTAGGACTAGTTTCTTTTATTCAAAGGAACCATCCCGCTGGGGTTGGTTCTCTGCAGAAAAATGGTCCTATGAGAAAAGCCTGGCTCTTTAGGGAACTCTAGGCTTGGGTGTGCCTGTCCCTTGGCCTAGGGAAGGATGGAGTGGACTGGCCACCACCCCTCTCCAGGGATCGGGTGGATAAGAGAAACAAAGGAATTTTAGAAACTCTAGACATGCGGCAGATGGAAGGAGAGATAGAGGTACAGCAAAACATTTCTGGATTTTTTTTCCATGCCTTAGATAGTGTGATATTGTGATATTTTGGGCCTCCTTCTTGTACTTCTTCCTCCTCTCCTTCTCCTCTTCCTCCTCCTCCTTCTTCTTCTTTGTCAAAAATTAATTAATTAATTAATTAATTTAAAAGAGAGAATGAATGAGATTGTACAAGCCAGAGGAGGGGCAGAGAGAGAGGGAGGAGCAGACTTCCCACTGAGGGAGCCCAATGTGGGACACTATCCAAGGACCCTGAGCTCATGATCTAAACTGAAGGCAGACACTTAATCAACTAAGACACCCAGGTGCCCTATTTTGGACCACTTCTTAAGGAAACTATAGTAAAGGCCATTTTTCACACGTGCTTGCCCCATTTCTGCTTGTTTACTTGATATAATTGTGTAAAAGGGGATCGACTGAGTCAAAGATAGTAACATTTTATGTGCTTGATACCGGTTTTCAAGCTGATTTCCAGTAAAATTGTTCCAAATTACACACTAGCCTATGTAAAAATGCTGTTCCTACAGTGTTTTAATCAGCTTTAAGAATTATCTTTTCTTCAATGTGTTCCAATTTAAGAGGCAAAAAATAGAATTTCATTGCTTGAATTTGCATTCTTCATTATTTGTACTGCAGGATTTTTTATTCTTGCTAGCCTTTTTATTTATGTTAATGAGGAGGATTTGTTCATCTTCCTTTCACATTTTGCTCTCTTGGTCTACAATGTTTTTTCTTCCTGTGTCACATTTTTTGAAAGTATAGAAGAAAGCACTCTCATCCAACAATTGAACTCTATTGAAATGCATGCGGACAATATCACCTCCTTTGGTTCCCACTCCTTGAAGAAGAATTGATGTGTGTGTGTTTACTGGCATCTTCTACATGCACAACCACATATGCATGTTTCTGAATAGGTCTCTATTTTGTTGTTGTGATTCTGGCTAGCAAGTTTACTACTACATGCATTGTTCTGTAGCTTGCTTTTTAAACTTGATGTTGCAGATTGAAAAGTCTTAGGTTAATGACCATGAACCTGTCTTTCTTTTCCAAAGCTGTATGTTATTTCATGAAATGAATATAGTAAAATGTCCAAATCACTTCTCTCCTCGTGGATAGTCAACATAGTACCAGTTTATGCATTCATCTGTTTGTTGTCATAGTACAAAATTTTTGAAGAAACCAAATTCACATGTCCACATGTACATATAACATACATACACATACATGCATGTGTGGACATAGATAGCTTCATGCACTTGTGCCTTTGGTTCTGTAGCAAGAATGCCCTCAAATACCAATTCTAGATAAAAATGGGAACCTATCTCATCGAAAAGCCAAGATAAATAGTCATAGAAAGCCCCAGAGGGCATATCCATTCCTGCACACAAATGGTAAGATACTTCACACATTTGCAGAAATGTGGGCATTTTTAATACTCACTAAAATTCACTGATGATGTTCCACAAGAAAACTTTTAAAAGACTCAATTAGGGGTGCCTGGGCGGTTAAGCCTCTGCCTTTGGCTCAGGTTATGATCCCAGGGTCCTGGGATCGAGCCCCACATCAGGCTCTCTGCTTGCAGGGGGCCTGCTTTCCCCTCTCTCTATCTCTGCCTGCCTTTTTGCCTACTTGTGATCTCTCTCTGTCAAATAAGTAAAATCTTAAAAAAAAAAAAAAAGGCTCAATTATTCAGTTGAAAAGTGGTATGGACTTTGATTTCTTGCTCGGATGTTGGTATCCGACATAAAGGATCTCTCATCTTTTGCGATAAGACATTCAAACACACAGGCGACCAGAAGTAGGACAGAAGGAATTCAAGTTTCTTTTAGTTTGGAGAAGTCTAGAGTTTTGGCCTGCCTTAGCAGTTTGATAGACTGCAAAGGGAAGTAAATAAACAGTCTATTGGAAGTTAATTCCATCTCCATTTATTTAGCATTTAAATTACAGTGGCAGGCAAGCTCCCAATTAGAAAAATGGACTTCTGATCAGAGGATAAAGGAAGGGCAGTATTTTAAATGTCAATTTTAAATTAAGTCAATGTAGCTATAGCCTGAGTAGTTTGAACTTGACCAATTTTAACATGGGCAGTGGCCATTGAGAGAAAATACTATTGGTGTTTCAGAGCAGATCTAAGTGGAAGGAAGGAGCCCAACTTCACCACACAGCTGAGTCACCCTTGAATGCCTCAGTTCGGCCATTCTTACCTAGAAGTGTGCCTCAGCATCCGCTGGGCATCTTGTGCAAATACATGTGAGCCAAAATTCTGGTTCGGTGAGTCTGTGGGGACACCCAGCATGTGTATTTTCAAAAAGCTTCTCAGACTGTTGTTATGAGCAATTCTGAATTAAGAACCACAACCGAAAATATGTTTTCAGAAGAAAGTTTTCTGGGTTATCTGAATCAGAATCATCCAAGAGATGTGTTAAAAATGGAAACTTCTAGATTTGTGTTCAGTATGAAAGGAATGAGATTTGAACGTCAGCACTTTTTACAAGCCCCAGAGGTTGTTCTGAACCCCGAGGTTTCTGAAGCACCAGACTTCACAAGCCAAGAATAACATTCAAGGAGCTTGTGTTCATTGTTCTCGACCAACAGCAAATGAGTTAAGTTTTGGACATAAAGGCACTACCAAGTGCAAACACTGGTTGTAAGATTTTACTACCTGATATATTCAGTCAGAGTCAAAAACAGATACATTTTCAAAGAATATTCTGTTTGAACATTGCTGGATATGGGTACCCAGCTTTTCCTGGTAACTGGTGACTTTTCTGAGCTTGATCCAGCGGTGTTAATTTTAAGTCCTATCAGCATAGCCACTGGGCATCTTGGTTAAGATTCCTTGTGTTGCAAGTGCAACCAAAGCTAAGGAAAGTTAATTTAAGGGATTAATTTTAAAGGTTTCAGAGGAAGAATTTATCATGAGATATGTTTCTCTTATAAAACCCAAAGGAATGCAGGAAAGCCAAAGTTGAAGAAAGAATTTGAAGGAAATTGGAAAGTCCACCAGAATTCTGAGTGCCTGCTCCTTTCTGCCCTCTGCTTTACTTTTTCTCTATGCAGATTGGGCTCTTCTTCAAGCACATGGCCAAAGATGGCCATCCAGCGGTCTCCAGATCCCAGTCCCTTGTATAGCTAGCCACCTCTAGTTCCCAGGGTCAAATACTCCTGAGAGAGAATCCTTTAGGAACAGCATGAGTAAAGATTCTACCTTTGGTCTAATCAAATGTGTATAAAGAACAGATGAGAAATACAGCTGCTGGGGCCACTCTTGGCCATTCCCAAAGATTGGGGGTTGGGTTGGGTTTCTGTTTTAGAGATTCAGAAACAATAAGAAATATGTGGCTAAGACCCAAAATGGCGTGGTCAAACTGAATACAAGTTTACAAATATGTACACATATACACACAATTACTACATAAATAACATAGATGTGGTCTTGTTCTTTCAAAAATGTCTGGTTCTAGAGATTTGCAAACACTTTTTGCCATATGCCTAGAAGGCTAGGTAGTGATATCAACCCCTTTGTTTAGAGTTCATGTTGTGGTTTTAATTGTGATTGCTTCCTTGACCTAAAAAAATAAAATTAATTTAAAAAAAAAGTGTCCAACAAGTAACAATTAACAAAATGCCCAGCCTGCAGTATGGCCTTAATTTGTTGAATAAATGGTTAAAGAAGATCCCAAATTTTATTTAATGCACTTTATGTTTGCTTAAGTTTTTGTTTTTGTTTTTGTTTTGCCATAGGACACTCTCTGTAGCTGCCAACACTGGCATTATCATTCCTCTTGATGTCTGACTGGTGATAGGTTGAGTCATTATGTGCTTTAATTGGTTTCTCATTGAACCCTTGGAGCTTACCTGCCTTTCCTTCTCAGTACAACAGTAGCTGCTGAGAGTCCACTTGGTGCATTCTGGGATGTTCTCACGGACTTGCTACCCTCTCCACATAATTTCCAGGACTACTCATCTTGTCTTTCTTTCTTTTTTTTTTTTAAGATTTTATTTATTTGACAGAGAGAGAGAGATCAACAGTAGGCAGAGAGGTAGGCAGAGAGAGAGAGAGGGAAGCGGGCTCCCCACTGAGCAGAAAGCCCGATGTGGGGCTCTATCCCAGGACCCTGGGATCATGACCTGAGCCCAAGGCAGGGGCTCCAACCCACTGAGCCACCCAAGCACCCCTCATCCTTGTCTTTTTTAAGGATTTTTATTCTCATTACCCATCAACCCTATAATCACACTTCCTAACCCTCCTAGTCTTCTAGGATAGTTATTTTTCAACTTTATAAATGACCTGAAGAATATTATGAACATAAATTCAGAAACTCTGGAGAGGTGTCTGGTCAATCTGCATTTCCAAAAAGCTCCCAGGTAATGCACTTTTGCTGCTCCATGGACTACACTTTTGAGTAACAAAGTCTTAAAGCGTCTCTTCCAAATTTAGCTGTTTTCTTCAGATTCAACAAATCTCATAGTCTATAAAATTTCTGTGGGAATTGGCCAAAAAAGCCTAAGTGCTGGCAGTGTCAGTCTGCATCACTGAATTCCTTTGTCCCTGCCTCTCTGACTCACCAGTGAATCCTACTGTGTCTTCTCTTAATGCCTTGTGTTAATTTTTTTTATACTACCCCACCCCAGACATTTTTCTTAATTAGTGGGAAGAAATAGCTTCATCCAAATGTATTTAATGGGAAGTCTCTGACCTCTGAAAAAGAACTTGATTTCTGGATTTTCCACATTCCTCCCTCTTAGATATTTGAGACTAAAAGGTTTGAATGTGTGGTTGTGTGTAGAGCACAGAGCCCCTCTGACTAGCAAAGGAGCATCCCAGTGATGAAATTATTCTCACTCTTACCACCTTATGAACTTTACAGCTGCACAAACAGGTGACATGTGGCATTAAGCAGAGAGGAGGGATTCTCAGCTGTAGTACTGAGATACCCTGCATATCAAAGGGAAGTGTTAGGTGTGCTCTGATTAATTTGTTAGCACTAGAGGTAAAAGACACCAAACTTTGTAAATAGTTTATTTTTAAATCCATGACACTGTTAAATCCCTGTTAATCTGCTGTTAAGTCAGTGGATTCTAGTTTAAGATTCTGATCATATGGTAATGTCATGCTAATTCATATACTCATTTGCTTCTAAAAGCATTTTTTTCCTTTTATTTTTTAATTTATTTGACAGACAGAGATCACAAGTAGGCAGAAAGGCAGGCAGAGAGAGAGGAAGGAAAGCTAAGCAGAGAGCCCGATGTGGGGCTCCATCCCAGGAACCTGGAATCATGACCTGAGCCGAAAGCAGAGGCTTTAACCCACTGAGCCATCCAGGTGCCCCTTTTTTTCCTTTTTTTGAGCATTTAGTAAAAGTAGAATCTTGTCCTGGACTCTGGGATCATGCACATAGGATTGTCATCACTTTATCTTTCTGTTGCAGAAGAGTAAATATAACTGGTGTTCTACCAGTACCAAGCAGGTTTATTTTCTCCACTAAAATTTCTAATTACTTAGGCTCTGTTTGGAAAATCTGTTAGCCCATATCCGCTTATACAGACCAAAAATAAAGTAGCTTATTTGCCTCTACAAATATATCCTTCCTACTTTTGGTGGTATTATCAGAGGGACAATTTCTTATCATTTGAGCCTAGCCGTAGCTCACCCCCACCATACTGGCCTTCTCTACTCACTAGGATCAACCTATGACCTTGTGCTTCATGTCAGGCTCTGCTCCAATCTCAGCTCATCCCCAGGACAATGTTTTCCTTCTTTTTCACTCTATTAAACCACTTTGATCTCTCCTATTACTGAATTTATAAAGTCCTTTTAACCAATATTTCCCACCAGATGCTCAATTGTTCTCTACTTGTCTTTTGTTTGCTAATCTTATTTTTCCAAATAGATTATAAGTACCCTGAGGATGTAATCAGGTAATGGATTTGTTCTCTAATGTGCTAGGCTTGGAATTAAATCATGCTAGAAAAATCCATAGCTTATCATTTCTTGTATGAATATCAAATGACTGGAATCCTAGATCTGAAAATAAATAAACAGAGCACATAGCTTGGTTTTTAATTCAAAGATGGTGAGCTAATTAGAAATGAATTAATATATGAGTGTGGCACTTTACTCAGTGCCTTGTTCAGAGCTATATTCAATGAAGTTAATTCAATTCTTCCCCAGTTTGTTCATTGTCTTTGGTAGAGAGTGAGATCATTTAAATCTAGCGATTTTAAACATATGGGAACGGGGGAAATGAAAAGAAAGGAAAAGGAAAGGAGATGGAGAAATAAGCCACAGGAGACTGGATAAAGAAGAAACTGAAGGTTGATGGAGGGAGGTGAGCAGGGAATGGGCTAAATGGGTGATGAGTATTAAGGAGAGCAATTGTTAAGATGATCACTGGGTATTGCATGTAACTGATGAATCACTAAATTCTACTTCAGAAACCATTATTACATTGTATGTTAATTACCTAAAATTTAAGTTGTTTTTATTTTGTTTGTTTTTGTTTTTGTTTTAATCTGACAGAGAGAGATCACAAGTAGGCAGACAGGTAGGCAGAGGGGGAGGGGGAAGCAGGCTCCCTGTGGAGCAGAAAGCCCAATGTGAGATCATGACCTGAGCCAAAGGCAGAGGCTTAACCCACTGAGCCACCCAGGCACCCCCTAAAATTTAAGTTAAAAAAAAAAAAGCACTTCTAAAAGCATTTCTCAAGGCAGAGCAAGGAATTCAAGGATGCAAAAATATAATTTATAACTTCTATACCTTTTTTTCTTTCTCCCCATGAAAGTTATAGCTAAAATAAAATAGTTGTTGTTGTTTTGACAGAAACTAAAGGTCCTTTATCCCTTTATCTCTCTTCAATTATTTTAAATAACGTGTAAAGACAAAAATGGAAAATGAACTTTCTCCAAATATGGGCGATTATGTATATGTTCAGTTAGAGGACTCATAGTCTCAAATGACTCCTGAGAAATGGTTTCTTGGTATTACAACCCCTGAAATCTCTTTTAAAGGAAACATGAGTGGGACAGCCAAAAAGGGGGGAAAGCACAGTTACTTTGAATGAAACATGGCACACATGTGACTTCTAAGATTACTACACCAGATCCCTTTTTTTTTTTTTTTGGCATTGTTGCCTTTTGCCCTCCTTCTCCTCCCCCTCTTCCTCCTCTGTCTATGCTGGCTTTATCTTGGCTCCATCAGTGAAGGCATGGCAGTGGAGCTGTGATTGAATGTGACTGTTGGCACATGGTAAAAGATAACGTTTTACCCAGTCTCTACAATGAAATGTGCACAGTTTACCAGAGCATGGTCAAAGTAACTTTTGATCTTGTTCATAGCACATACCAAACTATAGTCAAAACAGAGGAGACTTGTAATGTTGTTTATGCAAATAACATCAGACAGGGTGTATCTTTTCACTTCAGATATAAATTTATGTAGGGTGTATTTTTGGAGTTAGATTTGAAGGAAACCAGGCTGTCCAACGGAAGTGCTGTTTTGGAACAATTAACTAATTGGAAATGATCAAGCAGTCAGAACATAAATTTTGAACAAAGCCCAAGTGTCTCAATTCAGAGTTTGTTTTCTAGATGACAGAATATTTCACTTAACTTGAAATTTGTGAGTCTGTATAAAGGTGTTTCCACTCTTAAACTAATACTGTTTAAGTTCACAAAGATCTTCTTAAGTGGATAGGGATGGCAAGCAGTACAGATGAACTCCAGTGATATTTAGGCTGTTTTCCTTTACCAGAAGATCTTTTACTTCTAATATATCTACCAAAATACACAAATGTCTTACTCTGTGATGAGTGTTTTGTAAGATGAATTTCTAGAGAATTGTTGGTCAAATTATTTGCTTTCCCTTCTACAAATTCAGGTATACACAGAAAGTTGAACCTTGTAGAAATGAAAGCTTCATTTTATATTAATTTTGTGACACAGATAACATAATAGATGATATGAATTTATGCATGTGAGCATATGCACATGCATACATTAGTATTTAACTCAAGATAAAAGATTCCAATATTTAAATGCTACTAAATGTTACTGCAATAACCCCTGCCCAAATGCTGGCTCTCCTCTTGCATAGTTCTCATGTCTGGATTCCAGTGGTTTTATATCTGGATGGAGTCAGTGTGATTTTCAGAAAACTTTAGAGAAAAGAAATATGGACAATAGAGAGTGGTACAACAGGAAGTGGAAACAAATTTCAAGTCCGGTTTAGGGTAAAGTCATTACCAATGTAATCCTGGGAAGAACTTAAAACTGAGTGTCCCCTAAAACCAAACTTTCATATTTATAAAAGAAATAGGTGAAAGCAATTTAATCCTGGAGATCACAGTGAATTTTAAAATACTGGACTCAATTCCAGAGAGAGAAAACCAAAAAGACAGAACATTTACTGGGAGGTAAGGGAGGAGAGCTGGGCATATAAGACCTTCTGAAGGCAGTCTCTGTTCAAGTTGTTCCCTATTCATTATCCCTTTTGATTCTTTCATTGGTTTTATAAGGCAGGCATTTCTGTTTTACAGATGAAAACAGTGGGATTAATTGCAAGTAAGTGAAAACTAAAAATTTATTGGTATACTTAGATATGACAGTCAAACAAAAAATAAAATTACAAATGATATGCAAAGCTTCCATCTTTTTTTCTTTTTAAGATTTTATTTATTTATTTCTAGAGCAAAAGAGATCACAAGTAGACAGAGAGGCAGGCAGAGGGAGAGGGGGAAGCAGGCTCCCTGCTGAGCAGAAAGAGTGATGCGGGGCTTGATCCCAGGACCCTGAGATCATGACCTGTGCCAAAGGCACAAGCTTAACCTACTGAACCACCCAGGTGCCCTGCAAATCTTTAGTCTTAATAGAATATTAAACACCAACACAAATACACACACTCCACTATTGACAACTTTGTTCTATTTTAGTATCAGTCTGTTTCTTGAGTCACTGTTTCCCAGGATGAGTTGACCAGCCAGTAGCAACTGGTTATAATTCTCCCTTTGTTATGGTATTAAAGAGCCATGTTTGGGTTGTAAAGAATAAGATATATTACTTTAATATCTGATAACTGGAAAACAGTTCCTAAATAATTAACTCTTAAGATATTAACCCAGCTCTTAAAGGTTTTCTTATAAAGAATTTGTTTACTATATCACCTTAACATATAGTGAAGGACTTAAAAAGGTAGGAAAGATAAATGTTCTCTTGGAATATGTCTTTTCTCTTATGTGTACACAAAACTGGAGAAATGGAGGTATACATCAAAATGATAAATGTAATAACTAACATTTATACCTTGTCTTACTCCTGCACTATTCTAAGCACTTTACATATATTTACTTGATACTCATAAAACTATCTTACCTTATTATACCCTATAATAACTATCTTAGGTACTATCTTACTTTATTATAACCTAGTTTGGCAGATGAGAAATTAGAGTACAATGAGTTTCAACTTTTTGCCAAAGTTCATAAAACTGGTAAGTAGCAGAGTTATGTTTTAAACCCAAATAATCTGATACCAGAATCTGTGTTTCTAACTGTTATGTTATGACATGTAGCTTCTCTATATATACAGTACTCTTTGCCCCCCACCAAATCCTCCATGGCCATAGATTTTATTAACATTAAAACAATGTGTTTTATTTTATTATTTAGATGAAAAAGAGAATGACAGAATTCTCAACATTTGGGAAATAGTATAATGTTCTATCTTGAAATCATGCTGTCTTGAAATCATACTATTTCCTACCTTTCATTGGGTTATATTACACTTCCTCTCAAAAAGACCAAGCTATTCTTCAGTCTTTCCTTTTGTATATCTCAGTTATGTTTAATAATTTATATGATATTAGCAAAGTAGTGACGAACTCATTTGTAGACATTTCTTGAGCATCTCTTATTTTGAAGTTGTGATTCTGTATATGGATATAAAATGAGAGGTTAGAATAGGAAAAACAATGGTTATCAAAAAATACTCAAATCTCTAAAAACATTGAGAACAATTAGATGTTTTTATTCTAAAAAGTCGAGGTAAGGTATTTGTCCAAGGCTGAAATCAAATGAACAAACAAAACCCAGAAAAAAAACAAGACCCTCTCAGAGCCATAATAAACTATGTGTTAAATAAGTGGGGGAAATACTAGAAACTCTCTGAGCTACAGTAAGGGGACAAAAAATTCAGTGAGAGTATACCTCATGCCGTGGTTCATTCGAAGCCTTTAAAAGGGATAATCAAAATTGGCTAAAACCTTTTTTTGCTGATTGATAGAAGATAAGTCATGAGCTCATGAAAATTCGAGTTGGGGCACCTGGATGGCTCAGTCATTGAGAATCTGCCTTTAGCTCAGGTCATGATCTCAGGGTCCTAGGAACCAGCCATGCATCGGATTCCCTGCTAGGCGAGGATCCTGCTTCTCCCTCTCCCACTCCCTCTGGTTGTGTTTCCTCTCATGGTGTGTCTCTCTCTGTCAAATGAAAAAAAAAAAAAAGAAGAAAGGTTGAGCATGCAAAGACCGTGATTCATCAAACCAGCCAATCGCAGCTGTCCAACCACGTGATATGAATTAGTAACTCATCATTTATATGTCAAAGTAATATTGTTTCATGTTACAGTTCTACTGTAGAAGTCTTTTTATTTTTAAAAAGTGAGATTTTTCATCATTATAATCACATAGTTTTATTCTGTTAAAAATGTTCTATTGCTTTCGTTTGTCAGATGTGCCTCCATATCTCATCAGTTAATAGGAACTTCTGTTAGCAACACCTTATCTAATTAACCCTATTATGGAAGACGTAAGTGAGACCCATATGGACTAGATAGGATCCTCGCCGAAACCAAGGGACATTTTATGGAACCAGTAATCCTGGCAAAATCTGATGGCTTTATATTCTGTACACACTAGAAGCTCAGTGTAATGCCTTTGAAATTGACTGAATGGGTCACCTTCAGAGCTAAGAGTGAACAACCATCTCCGTTTGCCTCAGACTGAGAAGTTTCCCAGGACTGGGTACTTTCAGTGCTATGATGGAGAAAATTTCAGGCCAAGAGGGATGAGTGGTCACCCTATGAACAGTGATATGCAAGTTGGTCCACCAAACCTATGTGTGGTCAAAGTGCTAATGTTCTTATAATGGGTCCTTGGCATAAAGCTTAGATCCTTAAGTAACTGAGAGCCACAATTCCTTTCCAATCCCCCAGTACTGTTCAGGCATTAGGGATTACCATTGGAATTAGGAAGGAAAGAAAGGGTCCTATGTGTTCATGAATTTGGTCATGTAGAAGTGGGGATAGAAGGAAGGGGGGCTTCAAAATGGTCAATGTTTGGCTGATAGTCAACATCAACTGATGCATGATTTTACTACTGCTGGCTCCATGTAAGTGTGTTTTAGGATACGAGAACTGCCATCAAGATACAGGAATCAGAGCCCATATTACGACAAGCCTGTAACATTGTTAAAAGCTCATCTTTTAATAGAATTTGAAAAATGTCCAACGATCGAGACCTGTGGCCAATTATCCGATGTGTCACATGATGTGAACGTGGTTCTTTGACCCCACTGAGACAGAAGCGTGTCAAGGTACTCGGTCTCAGCTCAGTGGCTGCATCAGCTCCCGAGTGGCAATTTGTCAGTGGCAATAAACATCAAATTAAGAATCTGCTTCCTTGAACTTTATAAATTTGTCTCCTTGAAGGGAAATGATTCTGTTACCATCATGGAGCTCAGTAAGTCTAGTCCCATGATGTGCTAATATTTGTTGTTGATATGAGTACTGATAGAATGATATGAGAAGCTGATATCCATATTATAAAAGTCATCATGGGGGTGCCTGGGTGGCTCATGGGTTAAAGCCTCTGCCTTTGGTCAGGTCATGATCCCAAGGTCATGGGATCGAGCCCCGCATTGGGCTCTCTGCTCATCGGGGAGCCTACTACCCTCCCTCTCTCTCTCTGCCTGTCTCTCTGCCTACTTGTGATCTCTGTCTGTCAAATAAATAAATAAAATCTTAAAAATAAATGAATGAATAAATGAATAAATAAATAAATAAAAGTTATCATGTTTGATTGTCCAAACAAAGAACGAGACATCACTGCAAATAGGAGATGGGTCCATTCTCCAAAATGACCATTGCTCATTGTGAGTGATCACAGAAATGTTCTGTGTTTCTAAAATGTTCTGTATTTTTTTCAAGGTCAATGCTTATGCCTCAAAGAAGGTGACAATAGAGGTAAATATTCCCATATTAAGTTAGGAAAAGCTGATTCTTATAAGATTTCACAGTAACAAAAATTACTGTTTTAATTCTTTCCCTTTAACAGCCTAAAACATTTATCCCATGGGACGGTTGTAAAGTAGGAGTGTGAGCATTTTTGAGGTGGGGATTCTAAGGTTCTAGGAAATGAGGTTACATTCAAGGTTACTTGTTTCTGCAGAGTCACTGTAGAAGTCATGTCACTTGAATACACAAATGGTGTCATTTATTATATAATATATATTTACACTTTGGTCTTGTCTGTATCCAACTTATAGTAACCTCAATTCCAGAGCCAGATTTGTTATTAATACACTTCTATGTAAAAGTACTGACTATAAAATTAAGTGGGCCATTACTAGGAGTATTTGACAGCCTTTTGCTAAATTCAAAAAGACCACATGGCAATATACTTCCTGCTAGACAGCTGTCCCCATAAAAAATCTGCTCTCATAAGAAGCATCCTTGTTGACCAGCTGAATGACCCACTTGTGTCTGGGCAGAAATCCATTCATTCTGGGGCTGATACATTGCTAGGAGGCAGGAGAAAAAATTCACTTTCTACCGTACTTTACAAATAATAAACAAGTAGGTATAAAAAATTGGGCTTCGTTATTTTAAATTTGTCATTCTTAATCAATGCAACGAGAGAATCAAAAAGCAAATTACCAATAACCCCTTGAATATTTCATGTGATAGGTTCTATTTTTTCAGTTTATTTCTCTGTGAAACTGATGTGGGAAGAGCTTTGCTTTTGCTGGTTTCTTTGTGAAAATAGCAGAGCTATAGGAATTCCCTCTATTTTTGTAGATTAGCTCTCTTATAGAACCAAAGATTTCTTTTCTTTTCAGGTAAATTAACCTTATATAGAACTGATGACAAATAAATGGATAAAAACAGGAAATGTTAGCCTCTTTTTTTTTGTAAAAACAGGAAATGCACACTTCAGAAAAAGACAGACAAGGCTAAAAGAGTTGCTGTCAGAATCCTTCACTCTCTTAGAACAACTGTGCTGCTTGCCCTTAAAACTCAAGTGAAGTGTTCCTAATGCAGAGAATTATAGCAGTCCTGCTCAATAAAGTCTCTTAATAGCAGAGAAAAATGTAAAAAATAACTAAATTATCTCTTTTTTTTTTTTTTTTTTTTGACAGACAGACATCACAAGTAAGCAGAGAGACAGGCAGAGAGAGAGGGAGGAAGAAGGCTCCCTGCTGAACAGACACCCCAATGCGGGGCTTGATCCCAGGACCCTGAGATCATGACCTGAGCTGAAGGCAGAGTCTTTAACCCACTGAGCCACCCAGGCACTGCCCTAAATTATCTTTTTAAGATATAATCTATCAGCCTATTGCCTTTTCTATTTCTTTTAAAATTTTTTTTATTATTTTATTTTAGAGAGAGAGATAGCAGGTGGCAGAGCAGGGGGTGAGGGAGAGAGAGAATCTCATGCAGAGTCTGCACTGAGCACAGAGCCCAACGAGGGGCTCCACCCCACAACCCTGAGATCATGACCTGAGCTTAAACCGAGAGTCAGACACTCAACCGACGAGACACCCAGTTGTCTCAACCTAATGCCTTTTAAGAATTTTATTTTATACACCAGATCCTTTTCCTATGCTTACCATGTTACTTCAGTTTAAAAGGCCTAGATGAGGAAAAACAAATATGATGATGCAGTTGAAAGAAGATAATACAAGATATTGACCTAACTTCAAATAATGATTCCATCAGTCAGTAGGAATTGACACTTTGTTTGTTATTTACCCCCTTTGCCTAGTTGTCATGCACATATTTAATTAGTTTTGTTACTAGGTAGGATTGATAATGACATTAATCAGAAAGTCTATCATTTTACCCAGTGTAGCACCTGGTTCAATAAATATTCCATTTTGGCAGCTCATGTTCAAATAAAATAGGAAATGTCTTTTCCTTCTTGACATATTGAAGCTACCTGAATATACCAACTTCTAAAGTATATTTATGTTGATTACCTAAGCAGGTGAATACTTCTCTAAATACCTATACATTTAGGGGCGCCTGGGTGGCTCAGTGGGTTGAGCCTCTGCCTTCGGCTCAGGTCATGGTCTCAGCACCCTGGGATCAAGCCCCGCATCAGACTTTCTGCTCAGCGGGGAGCCTGCTTCCTCCTCTCCTTCTGCCTGCCTCTCTGCCTACTTGTGATCTCTCTCTCTGTCAAATAAATAAATAAAATCTTTAAAATAAATAAATAAATACCTATACACATATCCAGTTAGACTCAAATTATGTTTATCCTAGACTGTCTTATATTGCAGTTTTAAAGTCTCCTCCCCACGAGGTGGCCTCTATGATAGAGCACAAGAACAGTAGTTTATATTTTTGCATTAAAAAAAACTTTAGTATTTATCTAACATAAGATTGTCTTGTAAAATGTTTGTTGAATGAATAATAGAACACTAATAATGGTTAGCTTTTAGTTCTGGCACAAGGTGTAAAGGAAAACAGATATGGAGGTTTTCACATGTTGTTTAATACCCCCCAAAAATGTAATAGCAGTGTCTTATGAAATATAAACCATTTTAAAAATCTGAAAGTCAATATAATGGAACACTCATATACTTGAAAAATTGTAAGGGGGGTTCTTAGACCACTGTTTAAATCAAATGGGTGGCAAGGAAAAGGTTAAATAGCAACCCAAATGGAATGCGAAAGGATAAGAGTTCAGAGAGAAAGATAAATGAGTGCCTTTGGAGTGGGAGTAAAGTTGTAAAATGGAGTCCCCCCCCACGTCCTTGGGGGAGAATACAAGGAAGAGCCTTCATCAGCATATTTTTGTCCAAGTGAGAAGGAGGCAAGATAAAGGGCTGCAGGAGAGACTCTCCAAATCTCAATAAAGATGACTTCTTTCAATGTTCATTTTAGCCATGTCTCAAGAAGTAACCCTTTCTCATTTGGGGCTCAGTTTTCTGAGCAAGTTTTCTAGCCAGTTGCTCTTTGTTGGACCCTAAAAATCACTATAGTGAGGCAACCTCCTTCATTGCATGTGAGGTTTCTTGAGTTCTCCATGGAAAACTCAACACATGTAAATAAGTAAATATAGCTTAGAGTGAGGATCACAAATGTTAGCTGCTTTCCTGGGAATGCATCCCAACTGGAGCGTGTCCTTTCAAAGGTGTCAGGAGCTCAGTTCTTGGGTAGTTCTCATCCCTCGAGCCTCTGCAGAGTATTGCTGCTTGTGATTACCAGTGAGAGTGGAATGTGCAGGAAATCAGGTTGTCTCCTTAAACCACCATCTCCCTGTGACTCTAATTTCTGCCTGAGATTTCTAGAAGAAGCCATGGACAAAAGGGGTCAAATGAACCAGGTATGCACAGAGCCCACAGAGTCCAACAAAGGCACTCCCACTTCCTTTTCTGTGGGACATTTATAGGGTGGCCATAAATACATTGATTAACATTTGGTGTTTTTGGTGGGAGAATTTGCAAAACCATCAACAGAAACTGGAAAGTAACTATCATTCTTACAATTTTTTTTTTCCATTTTACTTTTTCTTCCTCTCTTTCTCCCATCTTCCAAACTCCCTCTGACTTTCGGTATGCTTTGGTTTGAATCAGGTAACTTAAACATTTCTCCAGATTTTACAAAAGACAATCTATTACTTCTTCATTTGGTGGCCTTTGTCAACTATTATAAAAGCAATGAATTTAAACCTCTACCTGAAATTGATCTTTAGATACCTTGTTCTTTTCTGTCTGATTCTAGACATACATCTTTCAATATTAATGTTATTACTCTGAAAAAGCCCATATGTATTAATCATACTACTACCTACCAGTCTCAGGTATGTAACAAAATACAAGTAACTTAAGTATTTACCCACACAGTGAAGATATTTGTCATTCTGTTTTCCATCTGTAACACAGTGTGATGGGAGGACAGCTATATTCCCAGTGTTAAAACTTCTGTAGTCCTCTGGGTAATGCTAGAATCCCTGAGTAAATATACTGACCTGTAACTTTCTTCTTTCAACTCAGTAAGATATTTGGCAGTTATTAAATAGACCCTTTAAAAGGTTATTTTAATCTTGATTCCTTTTTTGAAAGTGTCTGTGTGTTGTGGTCTCAAAAACTGAGTTTAAATGTGAACTCTATGAGTTAATAACTATAATTTAAAAAATACTTTCTCTAAAAATTTGAATTCCTAATATATAAATATGAAAAAGGTCCATCTTCTCCCCTTTAAAATGGATATGGGTATATGATGGGGCATTTGGGTGGCTCAGTCATTTAAACATCCAACTCCTGATTTCGGCTCAGGTCATGATCTCAGGGTTTTGAGATTGAGCCCTGATTTGGACTCCACACTGGGTGTAGAGCTTAAGATTCTCTCTCTCCCTCTCCCTCTGTCCCTCCCCTCTCTCACTCTACCTCTCTAAAAAAGTGATACAGATATATAAAATTATGTATTTGTACTATTTTTGTAGATGTTTTAAAATTCCATAATTTTGAGTTATTTTTATTATCTTTCAGTCACCAAAGATGGTTTCAAATTACATCAATAATAATTATATTAAAATTATATAGTGGTAATTCATAACTTTGTGGAGAGACAACCTTCTTAACATATGTTTGGATTTTTTTTTTTTTTATGACACAGTATTTTGTCAAGATTTGTCATAGTTCTCCACATGGCCAGATATGTCTTTTATAACTATAAAAAGCATCACTTCCTAAAATTCACTATTTTTACCTTCACGGACAATACAAGGCAATTGGTAGAGTTTACTTCTAATTATCCTTTCCTTTGTCTATGTTACTTTTGCCTAGTCTTTTAGCTCCATCTTCTTTTAAATCTCACTCGAATTATTCATTGTTGTTATTTTCACATCACTTTGTTGTTAATGCTTATTTACCACTACATGTTTACCACTTCACTGGTAAACATGTAGTCATGTGGTCATCATTGTCCTGTGTATCATACTCCTTCATTCTGTATCACATTGCTTCTTTTTTTAGAATCTCCTTTAGTGCTTGATTCATTGAGTATCTCTGAGTGACAAATGTTGATTTTTGTTTGCTCAATATTGTCTTTATTTTAGTTTTATTTTTCAATAATGTTTGAGGACTTCTGGTGACAATTTAATGTATTTGGTAGTAGATCTAAGACTGGAGCAAAAGTGCGGTCAGGGTTGAAAAGCAGATGTAGTTGTTACATTTTCTGACCTGTAAAGATAGAAGTAAGATGGTAAATACATAGTGGCCAAAGAGGAAAGGGGAAATACAAGAAGAAACTCATTGGTTGTTGTGTAGGTCATAGGTGGTGTTGGGGAGATTTTATTTAAAATGGTAAAACCACATACTGGAAGTCTAAGTAAGGTAACAGAGACACAACACATTATAAAACGAATTATTAAAAATTTACCACTAGAAAAGCTATGCAAACTTTCTTAAATACAAAATATACCCAAAAGAAAGGAAAGGGAATAGAGAACACTAAGAAATACAGTAAATATAAAATGCATACTATATTTTTTTAAAAGAGAGATTTCAGATAAAATAAAACTGCATGTAAATATATTTGTAAGCCTACATGAAATCAGTAATATTCTAGGGAAAATGTCTGTGAAGGAGACAGATACAGTTATCACAAAACTCTACCTCCATAAAAATACACCAAGCCTAGGTTGGTTCACAGAGGAATTTTAACGAACTTTTTAAGACTATATAGCCCAGTATAATTTAAGATAGCTCCAGAGTATAGAGAAAGAAAGAAAATTCCCCATTATTCAAATAAAGTAAGTATAGCTTTGAAACCTAAACCTGCTTAAACACACACACACACACACACACACACACTAAAAAGAAAAAACAGAACCCAAACTTACTTATAAATATCAATGTGACATAGTAAATAATTTCTTAGAAAATAAAATCTAAAAGCACATTAAAATGTATAATAACAGAGGGTTTTTTTCTAACATTCCAAAAATATTTCAGTATTAGGAAGTTAGGAAATCTACCACATCAACTGATGTGCAAAGAAAAAAAAATGATTCTCTTCATAGAGATTAAAAAGACTTTCTTAAGATGATTTTTGTGTTCCTACATACACACGTGTGTGTGTGCACATATGATGTTAGAAAAAGTATGTGTGTGTGTGTGTGTGTGTGTGTGTGTACACACATACGTATCAATCAGTGACTAGTGAGATAGTTGAAAATAGTTGACCGTTGCAGTAGGCGTGGGATGGGAGAGAGTGTCTTCCCTTAACATATTTTTAAAATCATTTTGACTTTTGAACTCTGAAAATGTTTACATCATCACAAAATAAAACTAAGTCATAAAATCTGAAAGAGGAACCTTAAAATTGAATGCATGCATGAACAATAATAACTGTGTGAAGCTATTTGAGGGGTGAGATGCCCGTCAACTCCTACTTTCTTTCTTTTTTTTTTTTTCACACTTTAAAGCTTATATATATTTTTTAATCATTTTTTATTTATTTTCAGCATAACAGTATTCATTGTTTTTGTACCACACCCAGTGCTCCATGCAATCTGTGCCCTCTCTAATACCCACCACCTGGTTCCCCCAACCTCCCACCCCCCCCACCTCTTCAAACCCTTCAGATTGTTTTTCAGAGTCCATAGTCTCTCATTGTTCACCTCCCCTTCCAATTTCCCCCAACTCCCTTCTCCTAACTTCTCATGTCCTCCATGCTATTTGTTATGCTCCACAAATAAGTGAAACCATATGATAATTGACTCTCTCTGCTTGACTTATTTCACTCAGCATAATCTCTTCCATTCCCATCCATGTTGCTACAAAAGTTGGGTATTCATCCTTTCTGATGGAGGCATAATCCTGCATAGTGTATATGGACCACATCTTCCTTATCCATTCGTCCGTTGAAGGGCATCTTGGTTCTTTCCACAGTTTGGCAACCGTGGCCATTGCTGCTATAAACATTGGGGTACAGATGGCCCTTGTTTTCACTACATCTGTATCTTTGGGGTAAATACCCAGTAGTGCAATTGCAGGGTCATAGGGAAGCTCTATTTTTAATTTCTTGAGGAATCTCCACACTGTTCTCCAAAGTGGCTGCACCAACTTGCATTCCCACCAACAGTAATGTAAGAGGGTTCCCCTTTCTCCACATCCCATCCAATACATGTTGTTTCCTGTCTTGCTAATTTTGGCCATTCTAACTGGTGTAAAGTGGTATCTCAATGTGGTTTTAATTTGAATTTCCCTGATGGCTAGTGATGATGAACATTTTTTCATGTGTCTGATAGCCATTTGTATGGCTACAAGGATGGTTTAACATTCATTAATTAATTCAAATTAATAAGAAAAGAGAGAAGAACCACATGGTCCTCTCAATTGATGCAGAAAAAGCATTTGACAAAATCCAGCATCCGTTCCTGATTAAAACACTTCAAAGTATAGGGATAGAGGGAACATTCCCGAACCTCATAAAATCTATCTATGAAAGACCCACAGCAAATATCATCCTCAATGGGAAAAAGCTTGCAGCCTTCCCGCTGAAATCAGGAACACGACAAGGATGCCCACTCTCACCACTCTTGTTCAACATAGTATTAGAAGTCCTAGCAACAGCAATCAGACAACAAAGAGAAATAAAAGGTATCCAAATTGGTAATGAAGAAGTCAAACTCTCTCTCTTCGTAGATGACATGATTCTTTATATGGAAAACCCAAAAGACTCCACCCCCAAACTACTAGAACTCATACAGCAATTCAGTAACGTGGCAGGATACAAAGTCAGTGTACAGAAATCAGTGGCTTTCTTATACACTAACAATGAAAATACAGAAAGGGAAATTAGAGAATCGATTCCATTTACTATAGCACCAAGAACCATAAGATACCTGGGAATAAACTTAACCAAAGAGGTAAAGGAACTGTACTCAAGGAACTACAGAACACTCATGAAAGAAATTGAAGACGACACAAAAAGATGGAAAACCATTCCATGCTCTTGGATCGGAAGAATAATCATTGTTAAAATGTCTATACTGCCTAGAGCAATCTATACTTTTAATGCCATTCCGATCAAAATTCCACCTGTATTCTTCAAAGAGCTGGAGCAAATAATCCAAAAATTTGTATGGAACCAGAAGAGACCCTGAATCGCTAAGGAAATGTTGAAAAACAAAAATAAAACTGGGGGCATCACGTTACCTGATTTCAAGCTTTACTACAAAGCTGTGATCACCAAGACAGCATGGTACTGGCATAAAAACAGACACATAGACCAGTGGAACAGAGTAGAGAGCCCAGATACGGACCCTCAACTCTATGGTCAGTTAATCTTCGACAAAACAGGAAAAAATATACAGTGGAAAAAAGATGGTCTCTTCAATAAATGGTGCTAGGAAAACTGGGCAGCTATATGTAGAAGAATGAAACTCGACCATTCTCTTACACCGTACACAAAGATAAACTCAAAATGGAAAAAAGATCTCAATGTGAGACAGGAATCCATCAGAATCCTAGAGGTGAACATAGGCAGTAACCTCTTTGATATCAGCCACAGCAACTCTTTCAAGATATGTCTCCAAAGGCAAAGGAAGCAAAAGCCAAAATAAACTTTTGGGACTTCATCAAAATCAAAAGTTTCTGCACAGCAAAGGAAACAGTCAAGAAAACAAAGAGGCAACCCACGGAATGGGAGAAGATATTTGCAAATGACAGTAGAGAGAAAAGATTGATATCCAGGATCTATAAAGAACTCCTCAAACTCAACACACACAAAACAGATAATCATATCAAAAAATGGGCAGAAGATATGAACTCCTACTTACTTTCAACATACATTTATTGCTGAGATGCCGTTTATTTTTTGTACCTGAAGCTATCTCTTTTTTTCTTCAAAATTGGCTATATAATTAAGATTTTAAAAATATTGCATCTAAAAATTATTTCAGCTAATGGGGCCCCTACCTGGCTCAGTTGGTAGAGCATGCAACTCTTGATCTCCAGGTTGTGAATTCAAGCCCCATGGTGAGTGTAGCGCTTACTTAAGAATAGTTAATCTATATTCTGTGTGTTTAAAAAAATAAAAGGGTCTTTACTAAATCATTCTACCAATTGCCTAAATTCAAAACCTTTAATATTGTATTCTTAATTAAATTTCTCCCAGTAAAATTGTAAATAAAAAAAAAAGTAGATGTGTGTTCTTTGGCAATAGACAATTATATAATTATATTTTATTTTATATTCCTGAAATAGCTATCAGATCAGTCTCTCAAATGCACAGGTTTCACGCTGTTTGGTGGGAAACTGCTCTATCTACATTTCCCCCAACATTGTTAGCAAGTAGTGTACAGCTAATCTTTTGGAAAGTGTTTGATTAAAAACTATAAAATTAATAAATATTAATCATAGTCTGATGTACTTCTAAGAACAAGACAAAATGTAACTGTCTTGTGTAGTAACGGTGATTAATCACCAGCACCTTTACTCCTTGGGGCTTGATATAAGTTATGACCTTCAATTACTTCGAGTAGTCCAGCCCAATGCTAACATCCTTAAAAAGACTGGTGTATAAGATTACCTTTTTCTCAGCAACCAATAGACACAGCATATTATAGCCATAGCCTGTGGCTCAGTTCTAGGCTATCTTGGATTCTGTGTACCCATATTTCTGTGGAGATTGAAAGGATTATGTGACAGATCGTCCATATAAGGTCTGGTTGGTTAAAATCATCAATATGTTGATTTACTGGTTTTACCTAATTATATTTCCTAAAGGATTATGCTGTATTTCTTGGTGCTTGTTTGAGTTTACTGAGATTATAGAGACTGGACAGCAGAATGAAACTCATCTTCCTGGATTACACGTCTCTAAACTTACAAAACCAGGTAATTCAACATTAACAACACCAGTCAACATAAACAGTATAAAAATGCAAACAATATCCAGCACAAAATTCAACAAACACAACGCTAAACGTTAACAGCTGATGCTGATTGAGCACCTCCTACTGGCAGGCACTATTTTTAAAGATACTACATGAAGAGATTCATTGGATTCCCCCAATCACAAGATGTGGGTACCCTTGTTTTGCATAATTCTATATTTTCTAAAATTTCATGATTCTCAAGTGGCCATGTAATTTGGAAACTGAGTCAATTACTGGCTTGAACTTTTTTTTTTTTTTTTTTTTTTTAGTGAGAGAGAGAGAGAGGTAAGGAGAAGTTACTAATTCTTACACACTATCAATTGGTGTGAATTTTTACGCCACTTACCTTCTGTTCACAAAGGCACATTCTACACCTTGATGGAGGTGGGGGTTGGCAGGAGAGAGAATTGGACCTAAAAGTCAGTGTTTGCTGTCATTCCTGTGATCAAACCAGATAAGCAGCAAACTTCACTCTTCCTGAGACAAACTGCCTTTTTCAACCTGCTTGTTGTGTCCTGGGCTTGTTACTGGAAAAATCACTCTGGGATTGCTGTAGCAGTCATTGGAGGAGCTTCTTACAAAGTATCAGAGATGATTTATCCCTTCAACATTTAAAACAAAAATTCTATTCTTCACTGAAAGACCTCAAGACTGATGTCCTTGAGCAATTTTGAACACAATCCTGCAGACTTGAGAGGCTAATTTAGCATCCAAAAAGTGGGTTCTTTTTCTGAACACAGTTGAGGGTCATCCTTGATAAACAGTGTCTGTGGTTGCCATGTGCACATAATCACATGCTGGTGAGGCATTTTTGACAGATTCCCCCTGCCTTTTCTGCAAGATGCATCTGAAGCTTAATTTTCAGTTTTTTTCATTTCTGTGCCTTCTTGGGGTGGACACTGGCAGTTATGCCAGAATGTATGGGGTTTAATGATGTTCAGAATTGTTTCAGGGCCAAAAGCTGGAATGAATGATCCTTGACCTGGATACACTGATGATCCTGGACTCCTGAATGGGAAAGGGAAGATACTGATTTTTAGCACTCTCTCTGTTTTACATCCAAATCTTATGCATTGTCAGTTTGAAAATAACAGTATTTATTTTTGAAGGCTTAATGTTTGTTGATATTTATACCTCCTCAAATACACTGATATATACTGACACCTGTCTGAAAGAAATTGGGAGTTTTAGGTGTTTATTACATACTTTGGAGACAAATGTGTATGTATAACCTGAGGCTAACCTTTTGGAACAGGAGAACAATGGTATTTGAAGATTGATCTAATTGCTAATAAAAAAGGATGTTCAGAGAGAGATTATTATTACTTGATAAGTGGTTTGTGCACATTAAAATTAATTGTGTGTGTGTGTGTGTGTTGTTTTTTGTTTTTTTTTTTTTAAATTTTCAGAAGAGTACTATAACTACTTGAGATTGCCAAGCTATATTCTGGCACTTTTAAACAATATATCTAAATGTGTAGATACAGAACATGTATTATCACTAGCAACATTTTTTACTGGAATTTCCTGAAGACATTTAACATAATATTTTTAATATTTAACATAATATTTTTAATAATAAAAATATGGCTACTTAGTTTTCCACTTTCAATACAATATTTTTTTAAAGATTTTATTTATTTATTTGACAGGGAGACAGAGCACAAGCAGAGAGAGCGGCAGGCAGAGGGAGAGGGAAAAGCAGACTCCCTGCCGAGCAGGGAGCCTGATGCAGTGCTGCATCCCAGGACTCTGGGATCATGACCTGAGTCAAAGTCAGATGCTTAACAGAATGAGTGACCCAGGTACCCTCAGTACAATTTTAATAGAAGTTTTGTTTTCCTAAAACACAAGAATACATGTTATATAATTATACAGAAAAATTATTAATCAAATCATATTGTCAGCAATGAACCTAAAAAGGCAGCAACGCTTTGAGGAGCTCAAAGTGTTGAGTGAAGTTTCGCATTTTTTTTTTTTTTAAATAATCAAACCACTTTTTCATGCTTTTTGTGGTGGGGTCCAGGCCTTGTCTTTGCACAAAATGAACTTAATTGCTAGTTGTGTTATAGGGTGAAAAATTGCTACATAAATACATACACATACAGATATATGTGTAGAAGTATACATACATTTTATACTAATTTTACAAATGTAAGTATGTTTAGATGTCTGGAGAAAATCACAAACTATTGACAGTTGCTCATGGATGGTGGCACTTTTTGAAATCTGTTTCACAGATTTTCATATTATTCTTGAGTTCTGTAATGATTATATGTCACACTGAGAAGAGCTTTGCTGTTAGATTTTAAGGGGAGTTTGAATAAAAGTCAAGCCTCATTTTCTTTAGTGGGATATAAGAAGAGAAGATTTTTGGTCATGTAAAGGTTTTTGAATATGTTAATATTTAAGAACCCAGTTGAAATAATCACATGTGTCCTTATAATGTTTACTCTATGCTTGGGTAACATATATAAAGTTGCCTCTTACTTGATATAATTTGGATTTTTTTCCCTATTGTTCCAGATCACAGAACAAATTTTTCAGCTTCGTAATGTGAATTCTGGCCCCCAGGGTCTTCATCAACACTAGGATTGCTTTATGACTTCATTTTTCGTGTGGCTCCAAGCACCCTTTATTCTATTTTTTTGAGCTCCGGCACTTCTAAAACTGTGTATGATGTTGCTGCTTAGAGTGTTTGAGCATGAAAATCCTCCTTTGCAGGATACTCTGACCTGTCTCCCCATTCACTCTGCACTTGCATATTTGTAACCTGCACCATCTAAGCCCTGATTGTATTTCTTTGTACAGCTTGTAAAGGAAACATGATTAACTGACATCTCATATGGAAGTCTCCGCCACAGAACTGCTACTAGATATGAAAGCAGCTCCGAACCTTCTGCCTCCAAATGTACGTAGATATGTGTGTGCGTAGATATATGTGTATATGGATGGATTGTTCAGATGAACCGTGTAAACCTACCACACTCATTTACTGGCATTTTTTTCTCCAAATGACCTGTCATTATCTAAAAGAAAGCAATTAAGAAAGAATTGTGCCCTAAAATCACAGTATAAGATGTCTCCCTTATATTTCAAAGTTACTTTTAGGGAAAAGAAGACACTTTATCTTCTATTTTGGCATAGTGCAATACAAATATTATTTTTAATCTGTGATGTGTGTATGTTGCATTGATTGAGAATATTCCAACTTGTTCTTGAGGACAAAGGAAACAGATGGGTCTGATGAAACTTAGAAGAGGGGTTAGCTGTTGAATAGTATAGATGTGTGAACATAGAAAGGGATGAAAGGAGAGAGTCCTGATATACATGCAACACTAAAAAGACTTAATCCATGTGAGGCTCTAAATGTAAGAGACACTGAATGTTCATCAGGCATTAAATATACATGAGGTGTGTAAGCACTGAATATTTATGACACACTAAATATACATAAGGCACATGAGACACACAATAATCAGGGAAGTCTTAATTAAGCCTCCCACTGGTGACGACCTTTCTGGTACCAAGTGTCCTTTCCCTAAGAAGCACATAAAATCCAGAGCTGCTCAGCCCGCTAATTGGTGAGCTACAGCTGTGCCCAGGCCGACTCACCCCTGCAGACCTCAGAATGAGCATGTGTGGCATTGGTCCCAAGCCCTCTCAGCACTATGAGAGAAAGGACCTCTGAACAGTATGTACCCCAGGATTTTTATCATCCTTCTGCTCTGTGGGTGCAAACTTACCCCATCTCTCTCTCTCTCTTTTGAGATTCTTGCAGCACACAGTTCAAATGGATTTAATAACTCATATACAATGCAAACATTTTAGATTACTCTATTGAACGTTTCTGTCCTGTATCTCTAAGATGGCTTGCCCAATAGTTTACTTGGACCCTACTGTCATATCGAGGCCATTTTCTCTGTGACAAAATTAATTTGTGCTCCAACTCAAGGTTTATTATCATCAAAAAGCACTTATTATATTTGTATAAGAGAAATATCAATTATGGGGCTTTACTGCAATGTTTTTACACATTTGAAAAGAAAAGGGGCATCTGCTCTGATTTTTTTTTTCCCCATTGAAAAGGGAAGCTTAGAGTTAAGAAGATTCAGGCTGTCTAGGATAGGTACTATGTGTGCGTGTGTTCCTGGGGCTGAGGGCTGGAGAGAAGATCCTTGGGTAATCACCTTATAAAAATGTCCACTGAAATGTAACTAACTCCAAGAGACAATTGTACATTTTGGGACAGGAACTTGAAAACTGAGAGAGATGGTGATGATCCTAAAACAAGAAACGGGCCTGTCCTATGTGAAGAGCCTGTCAGGAGGTTTTAAATTTACAATTAGAGAATTCCTCTTTGACTTTTATTAGGGCTTTCTGAGAAGACTAATTGAGATCCCCTTGAGGAAATTTTATTCAGTGAATGTCTCCACCTCAGTGACACCACATCAAAGGTATTAGAATTTGCACTCTGATTGGATTGAACAGGAGCCTCTGTTGTCTGTAAACTGAGGTGGTGAACTTGGAATATTAACCTTTCAGGCAACACAGAATGGGAAATTCTACTTTCATTTCTTCTAAAGATGTAAATAGGCTTTGCATCTTCACCTAAGCTGACCTGAGAAGATGTCAGTGCACAGAATTTTTCTTTTTAATTTATAAACTAACATCTTCGTATAGACTTTGGATTTCAAGAAAATTTCCTAAAAGTTTCAGGAAAAAACTCAAAACCTGTCACAAGCATTTTATATCTGCAGATTTCCAAATCTAAATTCTCCTATACATTTACAAAAGAATGTTTTATAAAATTCTCTCCTATTCACCTCCTTACTTTCACTCCAGTTGATGGTGTCTTAAGTCAATAAACATGATCTCTAATGCAAATAAGGAAAACAATGTTCAGTAGTCTGATTGTTTTATTCTATTCCTAGGACTGTCCAACACTAAATAGTTTTCATAACTTGAGAATTCTTACATGAATAAAATACGAGTTTGGAAAATGCATAAGAACGTAAAAGGAAAACAAATCTACTGTCCGTAAAGCCATAAGACTTTAAAAGAGTAATCTGCCTCTGTTTATAGACTTTCGTACTGGAACTGTGTATATACTTCATATATATTCACCTTTATTTTTTAAGAATATGTATATTATCCTATGAGCTGTTTTTTAAACCAACATATTATTTTTTAAAGATTTTTTAAAATTTTTTTTATTTGAGAGAGAGAGAGCACGAGCAGGGGCAGGAGTGGGGTGGAAGGGCTAAGCTGGGAGCCTGATGCAGGGCTCAAGTCCCAGGACCCCAGGATCATGACTGAGCCAAAGGCAGATGCTTAACCAAGGGCTCCTAAATTACCCAAGGGCTCCTAAATTTGATGTACATATTAAGAACATTTTCATTGGCATCAACTTTAACATATAATCCTCTTTTCTTTGTGAATATATATGTGTGTGTGTGTGTGTGTATAAATAATTTATATAAATATCTTGAAAAAGAGCCACCACTTTGCAAAATTCTGCAACTATCTATTTGTGTCATAGTATATGTGAATTGCTGTTCTCTGTACACAAGTATCTACTGTATTTGATGGCCCTGTCTCAAACCCATTTTCAATAATTTTAAGTTTTCATTATTAAATAGTAGTATGCAATATAACAAATATCTTTAAGGATAAGATCCTTGGACCCGAGTGTAATAATTTAATACAAATTCCTACATTTGGTATTGCCTGGGCTAGGGGAAAATAGTGAATCATTTGATGTGTATTAATTTATTTTTGTAAAGGTGAAATGTACCTCACTTCCTAATATGTGTGACATTGCTTTATCTTTGAAACTTCATTGATATATCATTTTGTCATTAAAATAAAATTTTACCAGCTTAAAAGATAAAAAATATAGTTTTAAGTAAATTGTTTAATTTTTAGTTAATTTCCTCATGTGGTTATTTTTAATTTTGGTTTTATTTGATTAATTTTTCTTTTATAAAACATTGGCCATTTGTTTATCAGAACATTTAAAATATTCATTATTCTATTGATTCCTAAAAGCTGTTTATTCTGAAGTGTGTCTACTCTATATGTTAAAATATTTTTCAGGGAGGGGTGCCTGGGTTGCTCAGTCAACTGGGCATCTGCCTTTGGCTTGGGTCATATATGATTCCCGGGTCCTAGGATGTAGCTCTGCATTGGACTCGCTGCTCAGCGGAGAGCCTGGTTTTCCCTCTTCCTTCACAGCTCTTCCTGTGTATTGTCTCTCTCTCTCTGCCAAATAAATAAATCAAATCTTTAAAAAAAAAAAAAAGCAGATAAGAAGTGGTGTTTGACAGGATGGCTGAGTGGTGGACATTGGGGAGGGTATGTGTTGTGGTGAGCACTGGGTGTTGTCTATGACTGATGAATCACAGACTGGTACCCCTGAAACAAATAATACATTATATGTTAATTTAAAAAAATAAAATTAAAATGGCTGTAGTTACCTTAAAATATTTTTCAATATTTCAATATTAAATTTTTATGCAGTTCAATTTATACAATTTTCAAAAAGTTTTTATGTAAATTCCAGTTACTTAACATACACCATAATATTAGTTATTAATTATTATCACCTTTATTTTTTACATTAGAAAACTGAGGTTTAGAAAAAATTAACTGACTTGCTTTGCAGAGCCAGGGATCTAGTCCCTGTGACCATAGATATCCTTGTTCATGTACGAGGCTGCTTGCCTTGGTGAACCTGCATTCAAGTTGCTCAGGAGGGGCTATTTGCATAAAATATTGTTAAGTACAATGTTCCATTCATTTGACTATATCTTGAGGGTCTTCCTTGAGACCCTTGTGCTGGAAATTATATTAACCGGCTACTGTGAGCTGGAGCTGAATAACGAACTTATGAATTCAGATCCACCCACAAAGACAATTTAGAAGCATCACAGAAAAAGATCATGATAATGAACTCTCTGGTTGCAAATGGCCCTTATTTTCTTCCCTGATGGAGTTTCAGTTCACTTTTCCCTGAATAGACACAGTCTTAAGGAGTAACTAAAGGTATAACTGTCCCTTGAGCTTTAAGTCACTCTCATTGATATTTCAATGATGGGAGCATTATGAGTGAAAACTTCCAACAGGCATACCCCTGAAACGACCTGCTTTTGGTGGCTCTGAATATTGCACTTTCCCAATTGGAAATCCATTAAACTGACAGTGAAGTAAGTGCATGCCCAGACAAACTGATATGAAAGCTAACAAGATAATAAACAGAATAAGAAGGATCCCGAAAATCTGTTGTAATGCCACTGGAGCTGCCGACTGTGGGGTTGTTTGTGTTTGATTTCATCTGAGACACTAGAAAGAATGGCATTCATTGTTGACCATCCTTCTAGTTTTCAATTAATACATTAGTGATAACAATCTAGAATTTCTGGATGACATTTGTTATTGCTTCCCTATTTCCTATGGTTAAGCTAAGTAGCTCTGAAAACTGGCTGGTCAACCAAAATACCTGGGATTGTTCATCAAAATAATTTTATTTCCAACCCAGCTTGCTAAATCCTGAGACAAGATGATGTAGGGCTTTAGCATCTCTCTCTCTCTCTCTACATACACACACAGACACACACACACTAATTAATTCTATAAATGAGCTTCTTCCCTTTATGCATAGTCAAAACTGGGAAGAGAAAAGCCTGTAAGGAGACTTTAAATATATATGACTTTTCAGCTTCATTCAATAATTTCAGAGTATATGCCAAAAGAAAGCTACTTCAGTTATAAAAATTTCAAGTAGCTTACAGACCAGATGGAAGACAAACAGATGTTCCCTTTACAAAAATACATGATGAGTTCTACAATCAAGGCACGAGTCAAATCAAGGCTGAGGCCACACACAGGTGGTTAATTGGTTCTGTATTTTATTTATTTATTGTAAAGATTTTATTTGTTTATTTGAGACAGAGAGCCAGAGAGAGAGCACAAGCAGGGGGAGTAGCAGAGGGAGATGGAGAAGCCCTATGTGGGGCTCCATCCCAGGACCCTGGGATCATTACCCAACCCGAAGACAAACACTTACCGGGCAGAGCCACCCAAGCTCTCCACTGGTTCTGTATTTTAGATCAATGTATCTTGAATAGTTCTCCTGTATTGAAGATACAGATTTCTGGGAAAATAGCCTCCACGTGTTGTAAGGGAAGTTAATTTCTTAGTACTCAACTTCCCCAACATTATGCTTCATAAACATTTAAAAGTTTTCCACAGAGGGTTCTAAAATATAGACATTTAAATACCTCAAATTTGATTGATCTAAAGAGTTTGTCTTGTATCAATGATATTTTTGGTTTCACTAAAAAACAAAACAAAACAAAACAAAAAACGTACATGACAAGATGTGCAAAAGTAAGAGCTTCCTTAGATTGCCTAATTTGCCGGATAGTTGATGTTCAGGCCAGCATTTCCCCATTTCCCTGGCTTCCCCATTCATCCTTGGAAGAGTCCACACAGCTTTGGAGCTTCCAAGGAAATAGCTAAGGAATGAAGGTGCAAGGGGAGGAAGGAGAAAGAAAAAGGAAGAGACTGTTACTTCTCCCCACATTTCTCTCTCTTTCTCTTCTGTCATCCCACCCTGTTCTCATGTATTTGCTTGTGCTCTCTCTCTCTGTCTCTCTCTTTCATAAAGGTGGAAAATCTTCCCAGAAACTTCCAGCAGGCTTTGTGCAGTCTCATTTGCACTAGGGGATCATCTGGTTATAATCACTAGAAAGGGGAAATTAGATAACTAGATCCATCAAAATAGATCTCTACGGTTGGGGAGAGAGAGAGAAGGAGAGTGAGTAGCCATCTTCCTTGAGTATATTATTGTTAGTTTAACATGAACAAGATTAGATTGGTCTTATGAGCAGAAATGCATTTGGATAGGCAAGCAAGAGTTTGCATTAATATATCCCAAAATATCGGGATGCCTGATTGGCTCAGTCAGTTAAGCATTTATTTGTCTTTGGCTCAGGTCGTGATCCCAGGATCCTGGGTTCTAGACCCACATCTGGCTCCTTGCTCAGCAGGGAGCCCGCTTCTCCCTCTGCTTGCCACTCCCCCTCTTACACACACACACACACACACACACACATACACACACACACACACACACTCGTTCTCTCTTTATGACAAATAAATAAATAAAATCCTTTAAAAAAAATCCCAAAGTATTTGGCTTTGGATTGATCTTCTTTTTTTTTTTTTAAAGATTTAATTATTTATTTGACAGACAGAGATCACAAGTCTGCAGAGAGGCAGGCAGAGACAGAGTGAGGGGGAAGCAGGCTCTCTGCTGAGCAGAGAGCCCAATAAAGGGCTCCATCCCAGGACCCTGGGATCATGACCTGAGCTGAAGGCAGAAACTTTAACCCACTGAGCCACCCAGGCATCCCTGGATTGATCTTTGTTAAACAAAAGAAAGTGACTTAATAAATCAAAATGCCAGATTTAATAGATAAAGTCTTTATTTTGAACTATGTGATGTTGTATCTGATGCTATTTTTATATTTTATATTTTAGGTTGACATATTTTTTTTTATATTTTAGGTTGACATATTTTATTTTATATTTTAGGTTGACAAAACTTACTTTCCTTAGAATAGGTTCAACCCTGCTAAACAGAAAAACAGGCAAGAAGACTTGTATAGATGATTAGCATTTCTAATCCGTGGAAGCTCTAAAGAAGTCCAGCATTGACATGACCATCTAAAGGTTGTAGATGTTAACAGTACTTAAAACAAAACAAAACAAACAAACAAACAAAAACAAAACCTCAGGAAATTATAGGATCTTGACTGTCAACACTAATATAAACTAAAAAGTTTAATAAGAGGATATCTTCATAATGAAATAATCCTGATTTAAAATTTTCATGTATGTGAAGAAGATACTCACAGGTAACAAATTCCACTCATTTGACATCCTGGGCTAACACTAATTTTTCACCTAACTCTACACAGACTTGAACCTGCACACTGGAATTAGTAGGAGTCCTCAGTGTGGATCAGGCAGGAGCAAGACCTATTAAATCATGAGCATCATGCCAGTGAGGGTTAAAGAGGATTGCTGGAGACTCTCAAAAAAAGAGAGAAGACATAGGGAGTGGTGGCCGAACTGTGATTTATTATTAGTAATAAGCTTGGCCAAGAGGCCAGCAAACCCTAGAATTAATCTTTCCTAAGAGATCATAGCGACAGTTCTCTCAGAACTGGTTTTCTGCAAAGCCAAAGACTTCCTGAAGAGTCAAGGTCAGGTGTGTTCCACACATGGCTGCAGAAAAGTAGGTCAGTGGATCAAATGCCAGATTTAGAAGAGTGAGACTGCACTAGGAAGGGAGAGATGTGTGGTTTGGGAATGAAAAACCATGCATCGTGCATGATTAGCTGTGAAAACATTTTAATATTTTTGTGATAAATATCATATAAGGATACATGTCCATAGAATACCATCAAATGTAAAGATGACATTGATAAGTTTTTGTAGAGACTTGCTCTCTGCCAGTGCTGTGCTGGAGGTGTTAGCATCCGCTTTGTCACACTTATGAGTCTATTAGTCTATGTTCAGCCTCAAGTTTAAAATCAACATGAAAAAGACAGAAGGAGAAGCTTGCTTTTACATGAACAAATACGCGTTGGAACTTAGGATGACAATTTGTTCCCTGTCAGCATTTCACTGGCAACCTAAAAGTCCCTGTATGTTGATCTTGGCAAGGAGCGAGCCAACCAAAGCTAAAACAATAGACCAAAATGTGTAATGCCAATGTGTTCTCATTCATTGTGTTACTGTATTTGTTTTTCCCTTGAAGTAGCCAGAGCTGGAGCAAAGGCTGGGTCAGGCTGAGCACTTGTTAAAACTGTCTGCACAGTGACTAACAGTTAATGTAAAGCAAACAAAGCACACACACACACACACACACACACACACATATATATATATATATATATATATACATACATACATACATATATACTCAACTAGTTTCTGCCTAAGGACAAACTAACATTTAGCTAATCTTTACCATCAGATGACCCCTAGGGTAGATTCAAATCAATTATGAAGAGTTATGGGTATCATATATATGTCCCATATTTATTTAAAACAAAAAATATGACTGATTTGGACTTGTATAGACATTGGTTTAATTCTATATATTGAGCAAATCTTCCCTAGAGAATATAAGAAACAATTTATAAATAAATTAAGTCTTTATTCACTTGAAAAGCTTCCAATTGAATCATTTTTATTCTGAAAATCATTAATCAGATGCATCCTTACTATACAAGGTTATTTCATGGACATAATTAAATATTTTAATCCCTTTAAAAGGAAAAGTATTGAGTAAAATGAATAGAACATTTGATATTTAAAATGCAAATACAGTTGAGCATGATTTTTCAGGCTTTGAAAAGAATTCTCATTTTTGACTTACATTTTCTTCAGCATAAAATTTATGAAAATTAAATTGATGCTGTATCGGGTTATTTTTGTTGTGAATAGGTTTTTAAAAGAAAACAAGATTATATAAAAATAGGGGCCCTGTCTTTTCCTTTTTAATTTATTTGAAAAAATATTTTAATTAATCACAAAGAGTCCTTAGGTACTTAAGCATTAAAAATCCCTACTGACTCCTATGAGGTATGAACTTACTCAGACATAACATAGGTTAACTATATTAATAGTAAAATGCTAAAAAAATAATGCTGAATCAGTTATGATTTAATAGGTATGTACATCAGGAAAAGGCAGTAGGTTTAAATCTATGAGAGCAAGATTTTTTAGGTTGAGGTTACTTACAAAAGGCAGTAAGTTCAAAGTTACTTTTTTTTCTTTTCTGGAAGTTATCATAATTAACTAAAAAGTCACAAGAAACATTTTTGGCAGTGGTTTCAGCCTATTTTTCATATATTCATCACACGTAATGCGCTAAGGGATTTTTCTCAAATGTTGCGATTAACATTCACCTTTTCTTGAACCTTATGCTTAGAAAAATATCAAAAAAGAATAATTTCAGGAAATGACAAAAACACAACAATAGGTATTTAAAGCCCACAGTTGCGGGGTTCTTAATTGCATCAACAATGTGATCATCACTGAGCATTATTTCTCCGGGGACGCTAATGCTGCCTAATGGACCATAAGAAGGCTTTCAAGGAGCCCAACCTACTTACCAGCTTGGAGAAACTCTTGCTGGGAATCATTGCTTAATAGACAAAGCTTTCTCCTTTGCCAGTAACTTGATTTTTCACCACATCTTTCTAATAAACAATGCCTTTAAAAATATGCACTTGGATCCCAGTTTGGAGGGCCAAGAATAGTGACTGCAATGCCACTGTGCCTAGAATCTACCATTCAGTAAGTCATTTACTTTTGGCTCAGCCTTGTCCTTTCTAGGCATGCACAGAGGAGAAATAAATATTAACTCCTCTACCATTTTAGCATTAATCTACTTATAACCTTTCCCTTCATTAAACAAAAGGGTCTGGGAAACACTAGTGCTACTGAGGAATGAAGAGGAGCAGGTGTTGGGCAAAGATGGTTAAAATATATTGAAAATAGGGAAGAGTGGCTCTGCAGGTGCACTTTCCATATTTCACTGTTTTGCAAACAGCTAATTCATAACAGAAAGGCAAAATAGTGCACACCTGTATCATGATCTGGTATGAGATGCAATGCACAGCTGTGTGTTCATGGGACTGATGTTACTGAGCTTATGAAATAGTAAGTTGACATAATAAAAAAAATTGTTAAATGCTGACTCTCATTGGCTCTTACTTTTTTGAAATGTGATCTGGCTATACTTAATAACTAGAAATTCATGGGACCAAATAATTGTTGGTACATTGTATCATATTCTTTTGTCTTACACTTTTCTCTTTCTGTATTTTCTCTCTTGATCTGGTCCTATTTAAGCAGATAATCGACTCTTCTTTTTTTTTGCTTCAAAGAGAGGTTGTATGGTTGAGAAAATAAACACAAGTTTGTTAGAACATAGCACAGTCTTGCTTTTGCTACCTCTTATTTTTAATGCTCAAACCCATTGGAAAGATCATGTAAAATTTCTTAGAAATAGAATAAGGAAATATAAAGGGAGAGAAAGAGATGAAAAGAGATCCATCCAAGCTAGAGGACGACAACACTGGAGGTCTCAGAATGGTGGAGTCCCATCCCCTCTTCCCTGGCATTTCCTCAGAAAGTTGAGAAGCCTACAAGCAAAGATACTACAGGAGCAGCTGACCTCTACTCTCTGTGTCTAATTGCTGCCTGCTCCTCTCTCCTCATCTCCCACCTAAATCTATGAAGGAGTTCCTCTAACTGTAGGAAAAAATGCATTGGGTCTGGTGTATATAGATTGTACAGTGTGGCATGCTGACACTAAATGCAGGTGGCTCCTGAAGGATTCCAGCTCTCCTTAGGGCTGTTCCTGAAAGTCAACAGAAAGACAGATTTCTCCAGAAAAGCAGCTTACCCTGTTACCTAGCATGATTGGTTCTAAACACTAAGGGGAAATAAAGTTTAGCTGTGTTGTGCAGGTATACAATGATATAAAATGCAAAAGCATATTTTTTCAAATTTTAGTTTAGTTTTTACTCATTATTTATTCTCTTTTTAAATTTTAAAAGAGTATATTTATTTGTGAAGGAGATAATTTTGTAGGTGGTGTGGGAAAAAGTTGTGGTATTGAAACAATCTGATAGTGAGAGCAGGAAAGATGAACAAGATGGGTAGAGTAGGAGGATGATCATAAAGTACATTGTATTTTTAGATCGTGTATAAATTTCTCAGGATTTTGTATTCTATTGCAGCTTTATTGAGGTATAATTGGCAAAGTCGTAAGATATTCAGGAGTACATCTTGGTGATTCCTATAAGTGTACATGGTATCCAACTGTTATACCCATCATTCATTCTTCCATATGTCCATGTCTACTCTCCGGGGAGGGGGTGGTTTGCTTTATGATTTTGGCAGGGCCCCACAGTATAGAGTAACAATAGACAGTCATCCTATTGAACACACAATAGCAGAGACATCCTTCTTTTTAGCAACAATTTTGAGGAGCTTTTATTCTGTGAAGGATATCAATGCCACCCTAGTGCAAATATCTTCAGAGTTTATCTTTTACATTAGTTTGCAGAATGCTTTTCCTCCTCAATTCATCAAATCAACTGATTTTTTCTTCATTCTGGCTCCTGACAGGGAAGCTTTGTTTATAAAGTCTTTCTTTACTGCAAAAGTGTAGAGATACTGGGTTCTATACTCCTTTACTACCTTTCTAAATCATCATTTTTTTTAAGATTTTATTTATTTATTTAATAGAGAGAGAAACAGCAAGAGAGGAAACACAAGCAGGCGGACTAAGAGAGGGCGAAGCAGGCTTTCCGCCCAGCAGGGAGCCCAATGTGGGGCTTGATCCCAGGACCCTGGGATCATGACCCAAACTGAAGGCAGATGCTTAACGACTGAGCCACCCAGGTGCCCCTAAATCACCACATTTTTGAATTATTTTTAATTACCAGGTAATGCATAAAGCAGACATCTTCATTCCACCACCACCACTGGGTTGCCCTGCAGCTTCTTTGAGTGAAATAGACCCGAGAAACACAAAAGAGTAAAAATGAACGTGGAGCTATTTTGAGTCAAGTTTTTAAAATGACAGTATCAGTCAAAGTCACATCAGAAAGACCCTCCAATCCAAAAAGCTGGGTGTCCAGTTGGTTGCATCAAAACATTCCATATCCTTGTATTTCTACCACAAGAAGTATAAAGACTCACATTTTCTGCCCTCTGTGAGATAAAAGGTGCTTTCTATCTTGGCCAATTTGAATGTGGCTAAAGAAATTGCTGTTGTAGAAAAAAAGCAGCTGTGATGAAGATGAACACATAAGAAATAGTTTGCTCTGAATAAATCCAGCATGGGGTACGTGTGTATGCGTGTCTATGTGTGTGTGTTCTTCTGCCTGCCTGTCAAACACAATGAAGTGTTGGCATTATTCAGCTTGAATGTGACAACCTCAACCAGTCCTGTATTTTTGTCCATCCTATCAGGACACCATGTATCTGAAAAAATGATGGGCCACATGGTAAATTCTTTTGTTGTTCAGGTTGCTGACTTTTTCTTTCTTTTTTTTTTTCTTTTTACTATTTGAGAAACAAGGAAATATACATTTTTAGAAGCTTAACTAAGTGCTTGTCTCCCAAAAGGCCTTCTAGTCTCAGTAACTAGATACTTTTTCTTCTACAAAGAAAGAAAAGTAAGTGGTTTGCCCCTACCTATAACTTCCATCAATAACACGGTAATACAAACCTCTTTACATCTTAATAATTGCCAGCCAAGATTAACAAGCTGCTAATGTTTTGATTTACAAATTGGAGGCCCATTTGGTTTGCCTGGCCTTCAAGAAGATTGAGCTGTCTCCTCTATTCCCTGAAAGTAAATGACTGTTTATTCATTCCCTTGATTAGAAGGCTGCCCTCCAGCCAGATAAAAGAGGTTCCATAATAAATGTGAGACTCCCATGTTTTGTTTTGCTTTCTAGATTTAGTACTAAACATTAAAAGGAATTGGAGATTGATTTTTGTTCAGGGACCAGTGCCAGATAAAACAAGGAGTGAGCAAGCAAACTAGTTTGTAGACACGAGGATTTGGGCTTTAATGTAACAGCAACTAGGTTATTCCAGGTGTGTGTGTGTGTGTGTGTGTGTGTGTGTGTGTGTGTGTGTTTTCCCATCTCAGCAGGACATCTTCATTCATTTCCTCTGATATCCTGTTGGTAGCTGTGGTTGTCAAAGATCAAAACGTAATGCACCTCGCCCACTCCTTTAGTCTTTGAACCAAAAATCTTCAGTTGAATTTTCTTTTATTGAGACCAATTCTACTTAAATACTGTGGGGATTAAAGCACACACATGCACACACACACAGAATGAAAAAAAAAAAAAAGACTTCTATATTTTTATAATTTATGGGCATGTGAGCATTTTTTTTTTTTCTTTTCTCTCCTCCCACCTTTTAGAGGGCTTTAGGGCTCTTTCTTTTCTCCATAAGTTTGTTATTTGGCATTGCGTCACAGATCAATTTCTTCAATTCATCTCATCTCCTCTCGCCTTGGGGATGATCTTGTGTCTCCTTTGACTTGAAATGGAGCTTCTCTGCTTTCTGAGTTACTGACAAATTGGCCAATAATGAGAGTAACGGATGTTGCCGTCTCTTGCCTCCCTCTAGACAATTTACATGTTGGTCTAAAGTGTCTCTTCTTTAGAATTCTGGGCTCAGAGGAGTACCGAGTTGCACCTACTAATGGAGCTGCCAGTCCAAGTGTCTTAAGTCAATGGATCAATAAATGAAATTATCTCAGCTGCTAAGTGTATGTGCTTCACTTTGATCCATGGAGACAAGAAAGGAATGGGATAGACTAGGAAAGGAAAAGCAGCTGGGCAGGGTGGGGGGGATAATAAAACAAGAATTGATATTCGGATTCACATTCCTCCTCTATTTCTAACCCATAAACTGCCAACTGGATGCACGTTTATGAGTTGTGACATTAAAAGCTGATGTAAGCTTTATAATATATTCAACATAAAAACAAGGAGTGAAGGGAGTGTTTGGTGTTGTGAGATGTATTTGCTAGGTTTTGTTCATTTAGTTGTTAATTCAGCCAGTCCTGCCAAGGAGTTTGCTTTGATTTTAGGACAAGGGAGGCTGATGTCTACATTTTTCCCCCTTCATGGGATTCCATCTCCAAATCTCTCAAACCTAGTACTTTCACCGTACTTTCTCTTGACTCATAGGAGAATGTGTCTTTCTCAGATTACTCACAACACACTAGGCACAATGTAGTTCTGGTGTAGGATGTCTACAGAGAGAAGAAACATGCTCAGAGTAGGAATTCAGTTATTCTTTTACTCATTCATTTGTTCACAGCGTAACAGAAGACAGTGATAAAGTGGCGGCCATGGTAGACACTAAGGGATTGGTTTTCTTTGTATTTTTTTTTTTCCATTTTTAAGAAAGGGCAGTGTCCACATTGCTATAGAGCTGCCCATAATATATGCATCTCAAGTTCTTCAGTTAATTTTATGAGCCTTCATGTTTCACTTCTTATTGCTTTATTGCAGACATCTATGACCCACTCCCCTGAAGGCCAGAATACATTTACTTCTTTACTCATTCCGTAAATATTTATGGAATGTCTACTCTGTTCCTCATGCTACAAATAAGACTAAGGTTCCAATGGGTAACAAAGGCAACACCCCTGTTCAAAAGAAGGTAGCTTGGAACCAGTGTGATAATACTTCGGAGCATCTCTACTTATACAGAACAATGGCAGGAATCAAAAAATCCAAACATGAATGAAATTCATACCCTGCTATGATGGATAATAGTAGTTGATATATACAGATATGTAAAGGAATAATGACTTAAATGCAATAGGGGTGATGGGCTGGCTGTCAGTTAAGCATCAGGGTCTTGATCTCAGCTCAGGCCTTGATCTCAGGGTTGTGAGTTCAAACCTCACTTTAAGCTCCACATTAAGCATGGAGCCTACCTTAAAAATGAATGAAAGAGTGAATGCATGAATTAATGCTGTAAGCCAGAATCACAAGGTATACTAAGAACATTTAACCCAGATTATCTTATTTCATGTATGCCTAAATCCAACTTGCATGTTTATTTTCCCTAAGTTTTTCTTCCCTCTTTCTTTTCCAATTTCCCTGTCTTCTGGAAACACACATTTTGATGAACCCACATGATCCTATTTTACTAATTCTTTGCAAATTGTCACTTTAATTCTTTTGCAAACTTCTGAAATTATCATTATGTTTCCTCATTAATAAGTTATAGAGACAGGTTTATTAGTAAATGATCTCTCAAAGTTTATGAGGCTTCTTTTTATATCATGAAAATACATTTTTTTCCTAACTTATTCCTTCCTTATGGTTTGAGTCCTCTTTTCCCATTCAAGTAGGTGGTGGGTCTATGGGGGAAAGAGGGGCATCTTACATATGATTACTTTCTAACAATCTTGGTGTTTTTTAGGGCTAGAGATATCACGGCTCTCAGGAAGTCATGCTGTCTTAAAAATATTAGCCAAAATGTCTTCTGGAGAAACCTCTACCTAGGTTTCCATGTTACAATCTTACCAGTGTTTTTCCTTTACAAATCAAAAAAAGGGGAACATAAAAACTAAATATAATTTTGTTGGATCAAATTATTTGTTTTCTTTTCTTCCTTCCTTCCTCTGTTATTATTGTTGTTGTTGTTGTTGTTGTTGTTAATTTATAGGATTTGATATGTCTTTTGGCATGTAGAGATGTATTAGAAAGTTTTATGGAAATATGATTTATATACCTCTTGTCAGACTCTGTCCCTGTAAGGAAAGTTGTCACTGTGATGAATCTCCTCTATGAAATCGTAAGTTACCATTCTCTGGGGAAAAATGTATTGTACATGTGGATCACTTAATAAGGCATGATTCACACTATTAATGGAAATCATCCAAGGCCAGTAAAGAGCCTTTGTTAACCAATGTACTATAGGAACTTTTAAAAAGAACCATTTCTTGGTAGTCTCAAATGATATGTGATTTCTTGTTTATCTCCTCAGAAATTTTCCTTGCCATGACATTGAAACTTACAACATGTGTGTGGATTTGATTGTTTCTTTGAACGAGGAAGGAAAAGAGCCAGAAGAGAAAAATGGTTTAGCTGAGTTTATTTCTTTATTTATTTATTTTTAAATATTGCATTATTTATTTATTTATTTATTTGAGTGAAAAAGAGAGAAAGGAGTGCAAGCAGGGAGAGGGGCAGAGGGTGAGGGAGAAGTAGGCTTTCCACTGAACAGGGAGCCCATTGGCTTGATCCCAGATCTCTGGTATCATGATCTGAAGCATAGGCAGATGCTTAACTGACTGAGCCACCCAGGAGCCTCTGGTTCAGTGGAATTTAAATGGTGATACAGCATTTATACAACACTGGGCTGGGCCTTGTCTATGTGACTCTTAGACTGAGTTTCTATAAAAAGAGTTTTTCCTTTTGAGCTAAAGAAAACAGGACTTGTCTTATGTACTGGTCCCTATGAAGATATATTAGGGTTTTATTTCTATGGAGCAAAGCATTAGGGACAAGCCCTAATGTGGTTCTGCAGATGATGGGTCAACACTGTTCTGTAATCACAACAAGGCAGCCAAGCAGGGTCTTGTCAGAAAGAGAGAACATGAGTAGATCAATATCTCATCTCTGAGGAACCTGAGCACATCTTTGCAGGGAGAGTGGGGCACATGGGCTGATGTGCTTAGACCAGCTGGTGTCATAGTAAAAGAGTATAATTTGAGTATTGATTTAATGTGAACCATTTGTTCCCATAGACTGGAAGTCCTAGGAATATATGTATACATGAGAAAATAGGAAGACTGTATATTGCAAGTGCTAAGCTCAATGATGCAATGATACAGTTTTTATTGGTTTAATGAAATAAGCAGCTTGCATTTGACACACATTATTTGGCATCTGAGTGGATGCCAAATAAACTTGACACTCTTTCTTCCTTTTATCCCTTAGCTGTCTTCACAAAGACTAGAAGTTTCCTTTTCAGATGAGGAACAAGAGCCATGTTGTGAATCCTTGCCTATGCTACCCTTGAAATAACAGGATTACAACATTTATGTTAAAGGTAACATTGTAGAAGATAATTTTATATACTGTATATCCCAACTAATAATCCACAGTTAGGGTCTGTGAGTGATTACTTACTGCTGTTGTTATGGTTGCTGTATTCTAAAGGAATGTAAACCTTCCATCATTAAGATCATGAAAGCTGCATTGTAATTTTTTCCCAGTTAAAAATAAAGGAAATATATATTTTTGAAGTAACCATGGACCTGCAATTCTCATATGACATTAAATTATAAAACTCATTCCAGAAGCAGGGAACTTCACCATTCCAACTAAAGCACCTTGGTCACTGGGTCCTTTGCTAACCCTAATTAATAATCAAGAGGGTGGGACATTTTGTGGAGGCACCATGCACTACCTTCATTTGAGAAGCAAAACAGAACCCAAAGTGTTTCAGTGCCTCTGCATACACTCTCTGCACCTTTCTCTAGCAGAATTCCTAGTTTGTAGTTTTGCTTTTCCAAAGCCAAACCACTTTTGGAAAGCTGGTGACCCATTCACTTTTATATATTCATATATAAGTCCCCAAAGAACTATTATGTTTAACTGTTATTGCAGATTGTATTTTACAGTTGCCCAAGGTTGTGTTAAAAAGGGTGTTTTTGGTCTTTGACTCGAGCACGTTATCTGAAATATGCTATTTTACTGATTCACAAATGCCTCACAAGCTGAGAGTTTTACTATCCATGTCACCAATAAACTATATCCCTTATCAGACTTCACTATAGGTTCAAGTTTTGGACCAGAGATCTGGCTAAAACTGAGGCAGGAGAAATATCTGTTAAGTGACTGTTTTTGTAACCTTGAGTTGTATGCTATATGGATACCTACTCCCTTTTATTTGACAAGCTCCTATAGATTGTCCAAGCAACTAAGTCAGTTTTCATTCAGGTTAAAAGTATAGAGATGTAACTCTTTCCCTTGTAAGTTTGGATCAGAGAGTGGCCGATTTAATATACATATGTGTGTGTGTGTGTGTGTGTGTGTGTGTGTGTGTGTGTGTGTGTATCATGCCAAATTGATCTGAGAAAGAAGAAATATTTATAGTATAAGTATGGTATGGTAGGGTATACATTATTTAATACATACTTCCTTTATATTTGTAAAGTTCTTGATAATTTACACAGGGCTTTGAGCTATACTAGCCTAGTTGGTCAGTATAAGAATTCTATGACAGATAAATAGAGACTACATTTTTATCTTCATTTTACACTTGATGGAAAAAAGATTCAGAGAGAAAGGATAATCATTTTGTAGATACAAGGTATGTGATATGGTGAGTGCTGTGAAATGTGTAAGCCTAACGATTCACAGACCTGTATCCCTGGGGCAAATAATACACTATATGTTAATAAAAATAATTAATTAAAAATTAAAAACAAAGATCAGGGGAGGGGGGTAGGGGGAGGGTGGCGGGGTTATGGACATTGGGGAGGGTATGTGCTATGGTGAGTGCTTTGAAGTGTGTAAACCTGGCAATTCACAGACCTGTACCCCTGGGGTTAATAATACATTATATGTTTACAAAAAAACTTTAAAAATATAAAAAATAAATACAGAATTAAAAAAAAAGATTAATAAATGATGGGCTCAAGGCCAAATACTGGCCATCAGACTTCTTATAGACTTTTCAAGTTTGTTAAATTGTGGATTCAGGAATCTTGACAAACATATGGCCTCTGTACTTTGTGAGGCCAAAAGGTATATACTTAAGAAGAAACTTACACTTGACAAAGGCTCAAGGCAAACTTCATATTTCCTGTAGCTTTATTTTATGAAATTTTACCAAGGATTATAATCACTTTTTTGGAAGAAGTACTTCCAATAACACTTAGTACATATTAAGTGTTAGTGAACTTGCATGAAATGATACATTGCACCACCTGTGGCCTGGGTTACTCGATGCTATCACTACTCAAGAATTCCCAACCTCCAACAATACCTGAACAACTTAGGTGCACAAATTTGCGTAAGATGATATGATAAACAGAATTTAAATATCAAAAAGGAGATACCTAGGAACAGTGCCAGGACAAAACTGTCCATGTTCATGATTATAAGTATCGTAATAATGAGATATCTGCAATCAACCTTGAAACCTTAGAGGCTTCTTGGTTTCCCACAAATCCACTCTATTTCTCAGTTTGATGGATCCTATCCATACTCACTTTTGTTCCAAATCCTCCCTAGTTTAGGGACTTGTCCATACATTACCACTGACAGTTTTCAGGACAAACCAAGTCCCATTCATTCAATCCAACCTGCATACAGCTGCATTTTTCTCAGGTAAGTATTTTTTATTTTTTATTTTTTTATCTTACAATTCCCTAGAAATTGATTCTTTATTACTATTATTGATAAATGAATTTCTTTCCTTATTTTTTTTCCTCATGGTACACATAGAAAATGCTACTTATATAGCATTATGGGGTAAATGTGAGACTTAGTGAAGGAAAGCATTCCTTTATAAATAAAATAATTTATATAATTATATAATTATATGAATAAAAGAAACACAAAATAAAAGAAATAGGGAAAATACTAAATTTTGAATTTTTACAAAATTCCAATAAGGTATTTTCAAAATTTTAAATAAGAAAATTGAGCTGGCTTCTGTGAATATTTTTTTTTCAAATTTTAACCTGAAAATTGATCAAGACTGTCAAAGGATTCCTCCATTTTTAAAAAAATATCTTTTTCAACAGGATATTTTATTTACACGTGTAGGGGATAGCAAATGGAATAGATAATTTATTATTTTTTATACCAGTTGAAAGAAAATTTGTAGCATTAACAAGGTCTCAGAATTATCAATCTTAATACTCCAAATGTGTATTCATTCTGTACATCTATCACTTTTATTTTTATGTGATTAACAGGAAATGCTGAAATTAAATCTTTTTCTATTGTAAGTTCAAAATATTGTTAAACATTTTTGATAAATTATTTTGTAGAATTCAAATTTAAAGATTAATTAAAGAATAGCGTGAGCATTTTAACCATACTCTCCCAAAGTTTAATTTTTCTTAAAAACATAAACTATATCAATACATGGTAATATGTTTCATGTAGTTTTTGCAATTAAAAATACATTTGTTCGTGTTCAAAAACTTCAATTCAATTAGCTGCTTTGACAAACAAATTATTATTCAAGTCTACAAAATATAATTATCCACCATAATTACACACTAATTAAGAAAATAAATTTCTTAGCTCGTAAACATTTGACAAAAATTTTACGTGGCAAAAGCCCCTTGTATGAAACAAAAGAAAGTGACATTTTCATCCTACTTCTCTGCACAGAGCTGAAGAGATACAGTGACCTGAACCCTATTAAAATCACCTACTGTTATTGTATTTTTCACTACTTTTAATATCATTTAATATAAATCTGAATCTACAAGCATGCCATATCACGTCAGGTCTTTTCTAAATTAAACAACGTATTATTCAAACCCCGACTTCTCAGAATAATTATGAGTTAATGCAATCATATAATTTGTCTTCAAAGGCAAGACACTTTTGTGAGTAAATGGGCATTATTAACAATTAGGAATGGAAAGGAGTAGAAACAAGAAATATTGTGGGCCCAGTTAATATTGATTTACTAATATGACTAATATTTACTAATAAGGTTAATACTACCAACATTAATTTACTTAATCCTCAAAACAGCCTATGATGTAACACATACTACCCTCTCCATTTTAAAAATTAGGGTGCTAAGACAGAATGTTTAAATATTTGCTGTAGATCTATCAACAAATAAATGGCAGAGCCAAGGTCTGCCCTGGTGATGCTGAGATTGGGGCCAGAGCATGGATCTTAGAGCTGGCACTTGACTTTCTATTCCTGCCTATATACATATTGCACATAGAGTTCTAAGATGATTCGTACAGTCCTTTATTTAAAAACATTTATTTCCACTTGAATGTTTGTCTTAAGTAGTCTGTTTTGATATTTCCATGAAGAAGAGATTTCAGACAGTCTTTCCATATGGTCTTTATGTCATTGGATACATCAGCAATGCATTACTCAAAATAGTATCTTTTCTACCTCTTTGCTTCACTGGTCCCAAACGCGAGCTTGGGATATTAGTTTATTATGTAAGGTGGTAAAACAAGCCACTCTGTAACGTGTGAAGCATTCTCCATATCTCAATCATTTGTGTGATCTTGTGACTAACTGCTTCTATTATGATCCACATTGCTGGAACGAATCCCAGGAGGGCAATATTTCTTTCTTTTGTACTTTCAAACACTTAAAAGAGTGAAAAACTCCTTTTTGCCCCATATAGATATTTGGTTCAGCAGGATATCAGTGTAGTTAACTTAGCGATATTGTTTATTTAAAAAATATCACTGACAAATACAAGGTTTAGGCCAGGGGGGAAAATTACAGGGGAATATGAAGGCAAATATAAGATAGTCTTCATTATATTACCTAATTAATAATAAGCTTGTTAAGATTATGCTACCTGATATATTAGATAGCTTTATAGCTTCGGTCAAATAGTTGCTTGTCTTCGTATTAAAACAGGGAGTTATGATAATATTTTAAATACATACACATATACACCCATACTTAAGGGAGTTACTGGTCTTTATGGTTTCAGAGCATGATATTTCAGCATATGTATTTGGCAGCTATCTTTGGCCCCTTATGTCACATTCCTGTGGCAGAGTTAGGGGTTCAACTGCAATTCCTGGAGACAGTTCCATGTGGAGCTTGGACATCCCTCACTCAAGCAGTCACTCTTCAAGTAGGATGTGTTACATTTTTCACTTCCTGCTTCAGGGTCTTCCCCCAAACAAACAAACAAAAAAATCATCTAATGCAAACCTAAATCCAGCCATAAAGCCCAGGAGGGTGGGACGCCTCCGTGTCTGCCTTCAGCTCAGGTCATGATCACCAGGTCGCGGAATCGAGCCCCCCCTGGGGCTCCCTGCTCTACAGGGAACCTACTTCTCCTCTGCCTGCTGCTCACCCTGCTTGAAAGCTTTTGTCCTCTCTCTCTCACAAATAAATAAATAAAATATTTTTAAAAAATCATCCATGAACAGACATTTCCACAAAGAAGACATCCAGATGGCCAACAGACTCATGAAAAAGTGCTCCACATCACTCGGCATCAGGGAAATACAAATCAAAACCACAATGAGATATCACCTCACACCAGTCAGAATGGCTAAAATTAACAAGTCAGGAAATGACAGATGCTGGCGAGGATGCGGAGAAAGGGGACCCCTCCTACACTGTTGGTGGGAATGCAAGCTGGTGCAACCACTCTGGAAAACAGCATGGAGGTTCCTCAAAATGTTGAAAATAGAACTACCCTATGACCCAGCAATTGCACTGCTGGGTATTTACCCTAAAGATACAAACGTAGTGATCCGAAGGGGCACGTGCACCGGAATGTTTATAGCAGCAATGTCTACAATAGCCAAACTATGGAAAGAACCTAGATGCCCATCAACAGATGAATGGATAAAGAAGATGTGGTATATATACACAATGGAATACTATGCAGCCATCAAAAGAAATGAAATCTTGCCATTTGCGACGACGTGGATGGAACTAGAGGGTATCATGCTTAGTGAAATAAGTCAATCGGAGAAAGACAACTATCATATGATTTCCCTGATATGAGGGAGAGGAGATGCAACATGGGGGGTTAAGGGGGTAGGAGAAGAGTAAATGAAACAAGATTGGATTGGGAGGGAGACAAACCATAAGTGACTCTTAATCTTACAAAACAAACTGAGGGTTGATGGGGGTGGGGGGTTCGGAGAGTGGGGTGGGGTTATGGACACTGGGGAGGGTATGTGCTATGGTGAGTGCTGTGAAGTGTGTAAACCTGGCGATTCACAGATCTGTACCCCTGGGGATAAAAATATATGTTTATAAAAAATAAAATTAAAAAAAAATTATCCAGGGGTCATCTGCAACTGGCAGGCATTGCGAGTTCATGGAGAGATGCTCTGGTCACCCTTTCCAAACAGGCTGCTGTGAGCTGCCCAGAGATCCTGCAGGAGCCACATCCTTGCCGCCCTCAGAGGCAGCTGGAAAAAGGCGATCTCATTCTGGCCAGTCTCTTTCTTTGCATTACGCTGTACACTCCCTCATCCTGCCGCCTCCAACCACCTCCCTGACAAACTATGTGTGCTACGGTCTTATTTTCAAACACTGCTTTTTGAGGATATCGAAAGAAGGCAATACAAACTGTATATAAACTATAGAGAACAAACTGATGGTTACCAGAGAGCAGTGGGGTGGGTTAAGCAGGTCATGGGGATTAAGAATCGCATCATTGTGATGAGCATCAGATGTTGTTAAGTGTTGAATCACTAGATTTTATACTTGAAACTACAACTGCACTGTAGGCTAACTAACTGGGATTTAAATAAAAACAAAACCAAAAACCAGAAGTCAATATATAGTGTAGATCATTTTAAGAATATTTTTATTTAATTTGCAACAATGATTTTTAAATATTAAGCATGGGGTAAACAAAATATAAAATTAAAATACTACTTTTAATTAAATTTCTGGAAAATATACAAAATAAAAATATGACATATGCATACATGATCAAAATATAATTATTATTGATTATTAATTAATTTCTAAATTCTGAAATGTTATCAGACATTATTTCTTAGAATATCAATTTATTTTTTTCCTAAAAAAGAATTTATTATGAAATTTTACCAGGAATCAGCATTTAGTTAATCTTTAACATCAAATGCCAAAAATAATTAATAGTTGAAAGAAACAGATAAAAGAGACTTGCGGGGGGGTGAGGGGAGAGATAAGGAGGGAAGCAGGAAGGAAACAAAACCATTCAGAAAATGACTACCTTCTAACATACCTGTAATTCAATCACAGATCACAGCTGTACTGTAGGTTTTGGGACATTCTAATCAAATATTAATAACTCTGCCCCAACCTCCACTCTCTCTCTTTTCCCATGAATTCATTCAAGTTATTCAAGCTTGTCCCAAACATCCTTCCTAATTATTTTATATGTTACACAAGCCTTTTCAATCATACTTATAATTTTAAAATTTAGTATCAATCTGTCTACCAGTCTTCCTTTTTTCCCTTTCTTCCCTCCTTTCTTTTTATTCTTTATTTCATTTTGGGTCTTCTCATACACTCACTTCTTGTGTTAAAAGTTTTCCTCTTCTTTCTGTCTGCCAATTCAAATCTATAATGCCTTTCAAATCCCAACTTAAAAGTGATCCTCATAACATTTTGTCTCACCAAAGTTATAAATATTTTTAAGAAGATTTTTTGTTTATTTATTTGACAGAGATCACAAGTGGGCAGAGGGACAGGTAGAGAGAGAGAGAGAGGAAGAAGCAGGCTCCCTGCTGAGCAGAGAGCCCCATGCGGGGCTTGATCCCAGGACCCTGGGATCATGACCTGAGCCGAAGGCAGAGGCTTTAACCCACTGAGCCACCCAGGTGCCCCCAAAGTTATAAATTAATTTAAAACCTTTTTGTATATCACTATAGTATTTAAAAACTAGATATTTGAAGGGGAGCCTGGGTTGCTCAGTTTGTTGAGCCTCTGACTTCCCCTCAGGTCATGATCTCAGGTCCTGAGATCCAGCCCCACATCAGGCTCCCTGCTCAGTGGGGAGTCTACTTGTCTCTCTCCCTCTGCCCCTTCTCCCACTTGTGCATGCTCTCTCTCTCTCCCTCTGATAAATAAAATATTTTTAAAAATTAGGTACTTGAAGCTGAGTATTTATTATATTCAAAGCACTGTGCTCTATGCATTATGTAATTATTACTTATAAAACACTATAGGGAAGTAATATGACTTTTTTCCTTCTAAATATTGTGTATCCTCTTGTAGTCACACAGCTAGTGACAGACTAGCATTATATAGCATTAATACCCACTGTACATATGTAACTCTAAACTTTATATTAGCATGATTTGGAGCAAAGGAGAAATTTTATGTCATATATATATTTTTTGTATCAAAATTCATATATATACAAAATTCATATATATACGTATACATATATATGCATGTATATGTATGTATGTATATATATGAATTTTGATACAAAATATATATGTATATATGTATATATATGTATATATGTGTATATATGTATATATGTTCATATATATGTATGTATATATGTATGTATATATGTATATGTGTATATATATGTATATGAATTTTGATACAAAATACTAAATTTTTAAAAATAAAAACTTTAAAAATAAGCCCTCAAATTAAATATGCAAGTATTTCTAATTCTATAGTACCTATGTGTTCCTTCCCACTCCAGCTGCTCTATTTAAACCAACCCCACCATATTGTTTAGTCCTGCTTTATGAGCTTTATACAAATAAAACTAAATTGTAGTTATTCTTCTATATATCTTTTTTTTTTCCTATTCAATGATTTATTTGAAAGATCTATCCATGTTTTCATATAAAGCTCTGGTTTACTTATTTTTGCTTTAACATACTCTACTGAGTGAATATACTATAATTTATTAATCCACATTACTTTTGGTGGCCATTTGTTTTTCTCCTGTTTTCTTTTTTTCAATTATAACAATGCTCCTAAGAACATTCTTTCCCACATGTCCTAATATAAATGGTTGACTTTATCTATGGCAAAGTATAGTTGCTGCATATACACATCTTCAAATTTACTAGATAATTATTTTTTTCTTTTCTTTTTTTCAGTACTACCATCAGTAGCTTAGGGATGTGCACTATATTGTCAAATATAGAATTGTTCAGAATTTTCAGACTTTAATTTTTGCTAACTGGAAAATTTGAACTGGGATATCATAAAATGATATCTAATAAACTGATGAGATTTTTATATACAAATTGACATTTGATACTTTTTCTGTGAAATAACTACACTATTTTTGCTTATTTTTCTATTGGGTTATTTGGAGTTTTTTTGTTGTTGTTATTGACATGCAGAAAATGTCCTATATTCTGAATATTAATTTTTTTGTTAATTATGTTTTTCATGTAACTGCTCTAAATGTATGATTTTTTTTTTCATTTACTTGGTAGTCTGTTGGATAAACTCAGGGTCTTAACTTTAATTAACAATTCTACTCAGTATTTTCTCTAAGTTTTTTTCATTGTATGCCACAAATTTATACATATATTTTTTTCTAAAATTTTCAATTTGTTTTTCATGATTATGTAGAAAATTTTGTGTATGATATAGATTTTGGATCTGGTTATATTTTATCACATGCCTATTTGATTTGTCTATCAATTTTTATTAAACAATTTGTTCTTTATGATCTACAATACCACTTGTTTTAGACTTCAAGTTTTAGTATGTATGTGGACTCTATTTTGAGACTCCCTGCTCTATTTATTGGTTGGATTGTTTATCTTAGCCAAGACCAGACATTTTAAAATACTATAGCTTTGTAATAATACATCTTGTAATATAATAAAATAAAATCTCTTATATTTCCCTATAATTTTATAAGTATTAACTATTCTTTGCTTTTGCTCTTCCATATATTATTTAGAATGGACCTAATAAATTTATTGGCATTCTATTTGGAATTACATTGATTCTGTAGACCAAAAAACAAGGATTTCCATCTTTATCATATTTTACTTTTTATCTGTAAAAAGGGTATCCATATGTCTCTATTAATTTAAACATTCTTTAGTAGATTTAAATACATTTTTATAGTTTTATTTAGTGCTGAATTGTTATGTTAGGTTTGTTCCAAATACATTTTGGTTCTTTGGCAAATGATAAGTGGATTTTTAATTATATATATTTTTTAAAATTACATGATTTCTTTATTACATCAATTTTGCTCAAGTAGAAGTACGATTTAATTTTTTTTAATTTTTGAGTGATAATTTTTTATCTAATTATCTTACTGAAGTATATCATTATTTCAAGGAATTTGTAGATTTGGAGGATTTTTCTTATTTTGAAAAAACATTCAACTTGGAAATATCATGTCAATATGGAACAGAACATTGTCTCCTTTCCTTATCCCATAGCGTGTATACAATTACTGATATGTTTTTAGTATTTAATATTTTTCTTATCTTCTAAGCCAGATAGCAAGCTCATTCAAGTCATATGCCATGTCTTCAATGACTTTTGTATCATTTTCTCATAGTACATAGGAAAACACAATTTATATAGCAGAAGAAAAATATTGTAAGCATGTATCTATGGCAGTATTCTGTTACCAACAGGGTAAAATCCTGCATCTTTACCTTAGAACTCAAAGTAGTTGATTATTTAACCCCAACCTCCTTTTCTATAACAGTTAATGAGTATTTTGGGTAAATTTGACTGTGCACAATGACACAATTATGTCCTTAACATTTGTTAGCTCTATTCCCTTCTCTTCAATTGATTGAGGCCTACCTGAAGAAAAAATAAATGAAACGACAGAACATAGGTGTTGAAACATATGAATGCATATCTGGTGATCTCTAGTCTCTTTTCATGCAGACATGCCAAGTATATTCATGTATGTTTAAAGAGTCTTTAATTTTATGCAATAATCTCCAAATTATAAAACTAGTGTGGAGGAAAACAATGATTAGAAATCTACAGCCTAAATACCCGTATTAAAGCCAACGTTAAGACCCTCAGTTACATTTTACGTTTCTTTATTTGAACGCACAGCAGGCAAGGGAACTGAAGGATCTAGTTAGTGACCATCGGTCCCAAGATATGTTCATAGTCTTAAGAAAATACTTTCGTGCAAAAAATCTGGAAAAGAAATCTCAATGCTATATAATAGAAGTATTCCAGAAGTAATTAGTTACTTTATTCTCATTATTTATCTAAAGGAAATAGAAGATAAAATAAAATAAAAACTAATTTGAACATTGAGTTTGAATATTTTTTTAGTTTGATCTGCTATTGTATTCTTATTATAACACATTTGATTTCAGATTAGATTTCTCTAAAGAGTTCAACACATCAACACTCTTGGTTTCAAGATTTGATATTTTACTTTCATCACCTCACTCTTTTATTAAATTGCTTCCCTGGAAATCAGATAAAAATTATATTTCTAATTGTCAAAATAAGATGATACTCTTTAAAGTAACCGGCACTAATATCACAATTTGGGTTTATAAGATGATTGGTACATAGAACTACAGCTGACATCTGAAGATTTGTTTGTTAATTAATACAGTTAAGAAGTTAAAATAATTAAACTGTAATAAATTAAATGTCTTCAGCAATTTAAAAAAACAACAAAATGAATATGCTTTAAATTTAGCAAATTTGATAACACTTCTTGTGTACTATAGCTTCTGGTAATTTGTAGACCATTATTTTAATTTTTATCAATTTATGACTGTAGTTTAATTTGCTTAAATGATACTTACCTAATATGCTAGTTGTATAATTGTTGGAAGATAGTTAAGTGTTTTATACCCATGAAGGTAAACTAGTTTTACTATGGTCTAAACCATGATTGAAACTGAGGGGTCAACTAAAGGTTAAATCTTTTATACCAATGTAACACCAAAAGAAAAAAATATGAAAGTTAAAATAAAAAAGCTTTATTGCATGTGAAATATGATACTGTTATTGATTTATTGTGGTGGAGCTCCCTGAGATTATCCAGTATTCTTGAGAACATATTATTTTCTAAAAAATGTTTCCTCACTGTAAAACTTAATTATGTTTTATTTCAATTAATTTGAGGGTATCAAATAAAGAATGAAATCTCATCATTTGCAACATGGATGGATCCGGAGGGTATAATGCTAAGTGAAACAAGTTGGCAAAAGACAAATACCACATGATTTCACTCACGTGTGGAATTTAAGAAACAAAATAAATGAAAGAAAAAGAGACAATAAAAAAAGACTCTTAACTACAGAAAACAAACTGGTGGTTACCAGAGGGAAGGTGGGTGGGGGATGGGTAAAACAGGTGAAGGGGATTAAGAGTGCATTATGATGAGCACTGAGTAATGCATAGAATTGTGGAATTGTTATATTGTACACCTGAAAATAATATAACACTAAGTATAATGATAATATAACTAAGAATGTTAGTTATACTTCAATAAAAAAAGAAAAATATATGCCAAAAGGAAGCACAGAAGTGTTTAATATGAAAATTATTGGAAACGTCATAAGGACAAATCTTTTAAAGAGGTTTGTGATAACTTTTGTTTGTTTTGAAAAGTTTTGTTTTGTTTTTGTTTACTATGAAAATTATTGGAAACATCATAAGGACAAACTTTGTGATAACTTTATCGCATTTACAAATGTAGTCTATATGTTGGACCCAAGATTGTCATTACTTGCTAGTTTCCAAAATAAGTAAGACATTACAGCTATCATCTAGGTCAAAAAATAATGCTCCAAAATATTTTGGAGAAAGTTGGGGACTTAAATATCCTTAAATTAAAGAAAAATCACATGTGAAATTACCATTTGAAGTCTCAAATGACCACAATAAAGGACAGAAAATCAAGAAGTAGCTAAAATCCCCAAATTACAAAATATACAAATTTTAAATTACAAACATCCACACTCTAATCCTATTAATTTCTTAATGGGAATAGTGAATTCATCCTATTGGTGTGAGTATCATGAGAGAGGACAATGGGTCTGATGAAGGGAGGGAGAAGAAGAGGCTCATTCAAGCACTGGGTTTCTATAATGAATGTTGGGTAAGAAGTAGGATGATACCTTCTATTAAAGGGAGAGCTGTAAGAAAGGAAGCATCAGATTCATAATGTGATCAAGCAATAGTCCAGTGCATACATGAAGACAGGACAATGGCATGTGTTCCTTTGTCAAATGTCCCATGGAACTGCACGTTTAGGTGCTATGCAGGGGTACAAGTATTTTTCTCTTCGTATAGTTATATCATTCATCCTCTTGTCTGGCATGGACAGAGGTCAGTATGCCAAGTATTAAGTAGTGGTGACCATGCCAAAAGACATCCTGCGTAAGGGGCAGATTATGAGCAAACTAACCAGTAAATGAGGAGGAGGTTAAAAAAAAAAAAAAAAGGATAAATCTAAATTTTAAATTTTAGTGACATATAATTTTGTTTTAACTTGCTTTCTCAGCAGGCCTTCAGCCTATCCAATTCATTCCATCGGAAATGACTACACACAGATACACTCACACATCTTTTAAAAATAATCCTCAGAGGACTTAGCGTGATTAATAAATGGATTGACATCTTGGGAAAGAAGAAAAAAAAAAAAACAGTGTTAGAAGGGTAAAAAGTTCAAGCTGTTAGAGAGTTCCAAGTTCCTGGTTCCTATTACATATTTTATTATTATAGTTTTTTCTTTGTAAGACTGTATCGGTCCCCTTGTAACCTCAACACTTTGAAAGAAAAAGAAAAGAGATGTGAGCTGTAGTGAGACAGGAACCTGCCTCCACCCTGACAGATATTACCCAAATCCAACAAAGCTCTGTAAAAATTTCAGTCCTCAGATTAACAAAGGAGACCTTAAATTTTTGAAAATTCAAAAATAACAAGTCTACTTTAGCATGTCTGCTATCAAAAATAATTTCACCCACTTGAAAACAAATTATGGAAACATTCCCTATCTTGTTATTACTGTCTCTGCGGCCTTCTTTTCTCTCTTTGATCTAGAGTGGAAAGTGATTACTAAAGACATGGACACCAAGAAAAACAAAAGCTGTTGTGACAAATGCTTTCTATTTGAAAAAAAAAAAAAAAAAGATGTATTTTCTTCACATATGATATCATGAGATCTGTATTTATCTTTTGTAAGGACATTTCCATTTTTCACCTTTAAGCAGCTTTTAGTTTATTATTAATTTCAACTTCTTTCCACTGGGCATTGGGTTTCCTGAATACCACACCTATTACTATATTCATTTAGAGGAGGAATCTGGATTCAAAGTATGACAACCCACTTGTCCAAGGATATGAAATGTCTTTGGCAGTCAACAAAATGATACTTATAAATTCATAGGATTATATTAAGTGCTTGTATTAGTGCAGACAGTAAGGCAGTAAGGCACATTCTTCCATTGTTAAAAACTGGCCCATGAAAGTGTTCCCACATTTATCACAGAAGGAATGCTCTGGAGTTAGTTGGAAGAAGTGAGTGAGTTCTAAAGGATGGACTTTATCATATATATTCTAGCATTCACAGCTGGGGCTGACATTCCACAGTGAATTATTCCACTGGATTTTTTTACTTCTGTTTCCAGAAGACAACTAAGAGGAGAAATACATACATATACATGCAAATGAACAGTTAACATGCAAAGGGATTATTTGAGTGTCTTCTAAACTTAAGGAGAATTTTTAGTGAAAATTAAGAAGTTTATCATTGTATCTAAATTAAAAAGATGTTTAGGGTTTTTTGTTTGTTTTCTTTTTAATAGATGTATAACATCCAAGGCAAGTCATTTGTATATCAAAATTACTAAGCAAAAGAAAATTAAGGAAGTGTTAGAAGTAAGTGTATTGAAGTTGACTATTGATGCAGGACAAAATAAAAGCAACCAAAATATATTACTGCAGATATCATTTGAGTTTTGGTTTAAGATTTAAGTGAGGCCTGTGAATTTTTGCCATACAAGTGGGTAAAGTAGAAGGGACTAGTGACCATCTTTAACATACTCAAATATGGGGCTACTTTTAAGGGATCTGAAACTCTGCCAGACAAATAGACCAAAAAGATTACCAGGAAAGCAAGGCATGAGAAGTCTCAATCAATGTGTGAGGAGACTCACCCTAACCAAGGGCCATTCATTCAATGTGACTTCTCAAAGTGGGATATGGCTTTTGGTTAGAGGAAATTACAGGTCAAGATTATCAGTCCCTTTACATCAGAGGCTGTACCTCTAAATGTACTTGTCACATTTAGGTAATAACTTAAAGTGATTAAAAAATAAATAAATAATTTAATTTATTAAGCAGTGTAATTTTTTTATATACCTATGGGAAAACATCTTATAGATTATATTTTGGTTTTCTGGTTAATAATAATGGGTGACATAAATTGTTCTTAATAGTCACTCCAGACTTGTACTTATATAACACTGGTTAAACTTCTGGCCAAAATGAAAATTAGGTAAAATTCTGTAAGCAATTAATAGCTAGAAAAAGAGGAGAAGCTAATGAAATAAAACAAATATGAAATAGAGTAGCTCAATGGAACCAAAAGTTGGTTCTTTGAAAAGACTAATATTTATCAGTTTATCCCTCTCATTATCAAGAAAAAAAGGCAAGGAAACAAAAGAATCATTTGAAAGAGGAAGATATAGCTGTAGGAGATGCAGTCATTGAAAAGATAATGAGAGGGTGTTCCTGGAGACTCAGTCACTTAAAGGTCTACCTTCAGCTCAGGTCATGATCCAGGGGGTCTTGGGATCCAGTCCTGAGTCCTGTGTGCTCAGTGGGGTGTTGGGTCCGTAATCAAAGGAGCTAGACTGATACAAAGCGAAGGTCAAGCAAAGCTTTATTTTGCGCCAAGCATCGAGAATCAAATCGACCTGGTTGGGGCCGCCTCTTACAGAGAGGGTGACCCTTCTCTGCCTTGCCGACTAACTTTTATAGGCCATGTGATTGAGCCTGGCCACACACAGGTGGCCAATGAGATTGCAACACACAGAGAAAGCTGCATAGTCATGCTAGGTCACACACAAGTGACCAATTGAATTGCAATTTACCCTATAGTAGATATTTGAACTAGCCTATCACCTTGGTCAGAATTGGAGCCTAAAAGGTGGGGCCCACACTCCTTGGTAGCTAGGGAGACAGTATGCGAGCCCCACTGATTGGATGTCTCCACCTGGCCTGACCCGCCCTTGTATTTGGGCTTTGTTACCTGGGACTGGTTTGCCGGATTCGCTTTTAAGTTAAGTCCCCAGAACGGGCGCGGGAGGCGGGGTGGGGCAGGCAGGGTCAGTTTAAGTTTTACTGCATAAAAAACAAAATCACTGTTTAACCGAATGGAATTGCTCTGCCTAAATAGGCCCTTACACGGGGAGCCTGTTTCTTCCTTTCCCTCTGCCTTTCCCTCTGGCTCATGTTCTCTCTCCATATCTCTCAAATAAATAAATAAAATCTCAAAAAAAAAAAAAAAAGAAAAAAAGAAACAAAAAGATAATGAGAGGATATTAAGAACAAATTTCCATTTGAAATTCTAAAAATCAGGTTAAGATAAATAATTTTATCTAAGTTGCCAAATCTAAGTCGCTGAAATCTAAATAAAAAAAAATTGGGATATCTGAAAAATCCTACAGTGTTTTAAAAAGTAGATATTTTCCCATCAACAAAACAAAATAAAAAAAAAAAAAAGGAAAAGGGATCTCCACATTTTTGAGGGTATCTATGTCCAAAATGATGATGTCTACCAAACATTTGTAGAACAGGTAGTTTAACTTGTACAAGAACTATTCCACAATAGAGAAGAATGACTACTTACTTCATTGAAGTTAGGATAACATAGTTACTTAAACTCACAAAACAAGAAATGAAAGAAAAATTAAAAGCCAAACCCTCAAGCCATTGATAAAACAATCCTGAAAAATAGTAAAATAGTAGTGATTTTATCATGGAAATACTTAAAAATTATAATTTACCTGGGGCGCCTGGGTGGCTCAGTGGGTTAAAGCCTCTGCCTTCGGCTCAGGTCATGATCCCAGGGTCCTGGGATCGAGCCCCGAATCCGGCTCTCTGCTTCCTCCTCTCTCTCTGCCTGCCTCTCTGCCTACTTGTGATCTCTGTCTGTCAAATAAATAAATAAATAAGATCTTTAAAAAAATAATTATAATTTACCATGCGCAAGTTGAGTTTATCTAAGGAGTGAAAAAAAGAAATTTAACAGAGGACAATTTATTAATCTAATTTACTAAAAATGATTAAAGAAAAAATGTATGATCACCTAAATGAATAGCAAAGTCTAGTAAAATTCAAGTTTCCTTCATGTTAAACTATCTCAGAAAAAAATATAACTATAAGTGAATCTTCTTCCTTTTTTTTTTTTATAGATTTTGTTTATTTATTTGACAGAGAGAGATCACAAGTACGCAGAGAGACAGGCAGAGAGAGAGGAGGAAAGCAGGCTCCCTCAGCAGGGAGCCTGATGCGGGGCTCGATCCCAGGCCCCTGAGATCATGACCTGAGCCAAAGGCAGAGGCTTAACCCACTTAACAACCCAGATGCCCCTAAGTGAATCTTCTTAACCCAAGAAAAGATTCTGCAGCCCAGCGGTGATGGGTATGGTAATGATCAATCTTTGACAGCATCATCTTCAAGATTAAGAATAAGAGAAGAATATATTTCAGAATCATTATCCTCCCAAATTTTACTAGAAAGTCTGGCCAATACAATAAAACAAGGAACATAATTGAAGGTTAGAAGCAATGCAAGTGAAATTATAGCATGGTCCCTATGTATAAAGGATATAGTTATTTAAGTAGAAATACAATTCAATTATTCAGAGTTTATCAAGTTTTCTCAAACACCAGAGAATAGAAATAAAGTCAATTCCATAAATTAACTTCTGGAAAAGGTGTTACTAAAATTCAAAAATACAAAGTTTTCTTAAGAATAAACTAAAGAAGTTGTACAAGACTTTTGTGGTGATATTAGAATATTGTATTGAAAGACATTATAGAAAACCTGTGTACGTTGTTCATCTATTAGAAGCCTATTATCAGAACTATTTTCAAACTTATCCAAATTGATCTATTTACAAATATAATTCCAAGCAAAATCTCAGTATTTTCACGTATTTTTAATGAAATTTGACATGTTAATTCTAACGTTGATATGGAAATGCAGTGGTCCAAGAACGGCCAAGAAATTCCTGAAGTGGGACAGGGTGGATGAAATATTATACTGATTATTAATCCATAATAAATTTATTAAAATTAAGACTATGGTAATGGAACGGAGAAAAAAAATCACCAATGGACCAAAATAGAGATCCATGACTGGATAATGTGGAAATTTGGCATAAGAGAGATCTGATATTAAATATCAGTTGTTTTACCTCCTCTATTTGCACATTCCTTTAGCATTTTCTTGGCATATTATTTTATCACGTGGGGCTCAGAAGAAACATCTTTTTTTTCTTTCTTTCTTTTTTTTTTTTTTTTTTAAGAAACATCTCTTTTAACCTCCCACTTCAATAGCGAACACTATGGCATGGGGTTGTATACATGATACAACACATATATCATATGTGTCTGTATATGTGCTGGGGTTGTAGATAATATGTAGTATTTATTGACTATTTGATATATTTCAACTTATTCTATGTGCTGCATCCTTTTTGACTTGTAAACGTCAAAGCAATGGCTTCTGTGATCTATATTATTATTATCATTTTAAACATGAAGAAACTGAAGATCAAGGTAGTTAAGCATTTTGGTTAAGGTTCTTCACTTTAACAAGAATAAGAGCTAGCATTGGGATTTGAATGCAGGCTATCAGGGTCCAAGGACTGCACTGCTAGAAATTAGGAGCATTTCTCTAAAAGCCACATCTTTTAAAACATTGTTTATTTTTTTTTTAATTTGTAAACTAGAATTTTAATGGAATTTAATTGGCAAAACTAAATTTTCTAGAGAGAAAAGTCTGAGTAACCAGCATTAAATTAATACTCTAGGAAAAAAGGTGTTCACTTATCCTACTTGACTCAAAATTTTTCTATATAGCAATATACAGAAAATAGAGAAAAGTGACATAGGTGTTGAAATATGTGGTTGTTGTTACTAAGTCACTGTGAAAATGAAATAGAGTTTTTATTATCATAGCATTACATTTGTGTTGCAATGCCAGTGGAAGTAATCAGAACACAAAAATAAAAATACAACATGCCAGCTATGCCACAAATACACAGGTGAGAGATTGGAAAGAAAATGTTAGTATTTTTTACCTTGTTGGAGGCATATGAGAATGATTATTCCTTTTATTTTCTGTATTCTCCCTATCTTTAGCAAAAGTCATGTGTTACCCTGTCAGTTAATGTGTGTATGTGTGTGTGTGTGTGTGTGTGTGTGTGTGTGTGTGTGTATGCTATTTCTAAGTATTGTTTTAGCAAATCAAGAGACATTTTCAGTTTCATTGTTCTAACAAAGGCTACGGTACAGAGAAAAGACCCGTTTCTGGACCTGTGAACTTGCTCTGTGGTTGACCAGTTTCAAGCTTGGGTAAACCACACATCCTCATTTTAGGATGGAGAAAACTGAAGTTCAGAGAAACCAACTAGCACACAGGGATGTTCTGAAGATCAAATTAGATAATGGACAAGAAAGGACTTTAAAAACCATAAAGGCTCATAGAGATAAGGTGCTACTGCATTCTGGTAAAGTGTGAAACCTGTAGTTGAATGAAATACTTGTGATCTAATGGCCCAGAAAAATCAATAGTATGTTATTTTAAGCTCTATCCTTGACTCGTTTCTTACTCAAAGAACATCTTCAGGAAGGGAAGTTAAGCTTCCTGTACTAGACTTTTCTCCTGCTGAATAACATGCATAACACTCTTTATTTCTTTGCAAAATGAATAGGAATCAGTGCATTAAAGCAGAATATTATTACCATCACAGAATGATATATTCCAGCCCAAAAGATTTTAGGTCGTGCCATATTTATATTACATAAAAATCAAAATTCTAGCACTAACTACATGGTCATTTGGTTTTCTTTCTTTATTTCGGCCAAATGCCTTCATGACAGCATTTAATATGATTTTTTTATAAATCCAGAGGCCATTGGGTTGGGTGTTAAATTACAATTGAAAACTCTTACTTGGTTTAAAGTGGTTAGTGCTATTAGTTTGAAGGTTAAACAAGTACTGGAAAACATTCTATAAAAGAAACTTAAGTGCAGGCAAAAGCATAGACAAGAGGAGTAGGTAAGAGCCCCAGTTGGCCTGCATTGGTGGGAGAGAGGGCATTTTGTTAACAAAAATTGATGTTAATGGTCATGGTTGATTGAATATTTCTTTTCTTTTTTATCAAAGGTAGTCTATTGTGATCAGATCCAAGGCCAGGAAGTTAGGAGCATTTCTGTAAAAGAACCAATACCGATTAATCTAAATGTCTTTTGAAAAAAAATATAAGGCAAGCATGAAGGCAAGGAGAGTCCTATTTCATGTGTCATTTGTGGTGATTCTCATTTCTATATCAAAACTATAGCCACTGTTTCTATTCTCAGTGGCAATGATTGCTTACATCGCTTGGGGTTTGTTTTGTTCCTGGTTTTTACCCAGTTTGCCTATGTGACCATTAATACAAAATATGAATAATTTGCTATAGATATATTAGAAATCAGTTGTTAAAATAATATTCTGAAAGATCAAGACATATTCTACAAGAGAAAGGAATTTTAATGTCCCTTGAATGCCATAAAACTCAATTCCTTTCTTTTTAGTGAACATGTACATTTTATTGCTTTTACTGGTAAGGAAAAAAAGGACAGATGGCACAGAAATGGAACCTCGGAAAATCGCTTACAGTGAAACCAATTTTAATACCCTTGCTAATAAAGTTCTCTCTATACATATGGGCCTGATATTTCCAGGAAAAAGAGAGTAATTCTTCATTTTGTCTGGGGAGTTTAACTCTTTCAATACGCCCGGGCACTATACGGTGCATTAAATTATACTAAATAGCCCGAAAGAATTAATGCACTTTTCAAGTCAAGTCTTTTATTTCTTTATGCTGGGTAACATCAGGCCATTGATCATATTAGAAAGTCTAACCAACTCCCACAAGGCACTTTCCCTTATGTCAGAGCTAGCCAGGTGTGATGGTTTCCTTTCTTGAACTCCAATAAACTTTATAAGACCTATCCAACATCACTCAGCTAAATCACATAATGGTAAATTTATAGCCCAATGGCTAAATGATTTAGTTGATTGTCTCTACTGCTTGCTAACTAAATATTAAAAATAAAGCCAGCTAAACCAACGCTTATCTAAAATTGTGTTTCTTGACCTTTATCATCCCCAAACAAGGGAAAAGCTTCATGCCACACCGAATTTCCCTTAATTATGCCTTTCCCCAATTGGTCTTGTAAAATGGGGTAGCCAGTCAAGCTTTTTATCCCACCTCAGGGGGTCGAGAGAATAGGAAACCTGTCACTAATTCCTTTCACCTTACAGGCAAAACTCCTTCACCCAATTAACTAAGACCAGGTGCACCCTCCAGTGAGTCTGAGGAATGCAGAGAACTCACAAACCCTGCTTCCATTTTGGCAGAAAGGGAGTCCAGCCTGCACCTGATTAGCAAGCTTTGCTAGGGCTGCAGAAAGTCGGTAAATGGATATAATTTTTCCCAGGGAAGCTGGTAAAGATCACAGATACTGCATGTGGATGATGATACATGGCAGCCATTCACACAAATCCGCAAGCACCGACATGCTAAGGTACCATTCAGACACGAGTGGTATTTAACAAACTCCAAGGACATATTCAGAGGATGTTATTAATTGAGTTTTCTAGAGTAAACATTAATATATGTGGATGAAAATGGTGAAAAAATAGCAGCATAGGGGGAATGGACACTAATCCTAATTTTTGAAATTAGAAAGGACTACCCTAAGTATCAAGCTATGACAAAGGCAGCAGCAGTAGCTAATGGCTGTAGAAGAGGATGCTGGAATTCCAAAGACCTTGATTCGAAACACTGACTGAGTTATGACCCCACTAGTTGCATATGTTTGCATAAATTTCTTAATTTTTTAAAAATTTCTTTTAATTAATTAATTAATTTACTTACATACTTACTTATAGATTTTATTTATTTATTTGAGAGAGAGAGAGCACAAACAAGGGAGAGCAGCAGAGGGACAGGGAGAAGCAAACTCCCTGCTAGGAAGTGAGCCTGATGTGGAGCTCAATCTCAGGACCCTGAGATCATGACCTGAGTGGAAGACAGAGGCTTAACACACTGAGCCAACCAGGTATCCCCCCCAAATTTTATTTATTCATTGAGAGAGTGCATGTGCACATGACTGGGGAGAAGTGTAAAGGGAGATGGAGAGGCAGACTCCCCACTGAGTGTGGAGCCCAACATTGGGCTGGATCACAGAACCCCAACATCATGACCTGAGCCAAAGTCAGACACTTAACAGATTGAACTATCCAGGTACCCCCTTGCATTAATTCCTTAATCTCTCTCATACTCAGTTTCCTCGGGAAAACTGGAAAATTAAAAATAATAATAATAATACCGATTTTATAGGGTTGTAGTGCAGATTAAATGAGATAATGTCAGACTTTAGAAGGCTATGGCCAGCATATAGTATACACTCAGTAATTGTGTGCTCTTATGATTATTGAAGATATTTAATTATTAAAAGTAGCAAAATAAATGAAAATATGTTCTTTTTCAGAAGGTAAGTCTTTTAAATGAGAAGTTAAGACTCGACCTAATAATTGGGCACCAACTGACTGGGATCCAGGAAATTGAAAGGAAACGGTTTAGAGCTGTGATTTTCCAAATGCACTTAGCTGGGTCCTAGAGCAGTTTTGGAGGTGCCTCGGGGCTCATGTTGCAAAAGAGAAAGAGGCAGTGTGGGGGCTGAGTAGGAAAAGTTTCCCACTCCCACTTTAATCAGGGACCAGGTATCCTTTGATCTATTTTATATATTAGATTTCATCATACAATTTTATTTGAAAATTGTAAAGCTAAAAAATTTTAAAAGCACAAACTTAGTGTAACTTGAAGGCTGTTGGTGCTGAAAATAACAATTATATACTCCCTCCCTTTGGGTTATTTCCCCAATCCATCATAGGTAAACACTGAAAATGCCTCCACTAAGAGTGCTAATATTAAATACTAATAATCAGCCTTCCTTTGCTGACTTCTTGTAAGGTGATCACATTGTAACTAAACCCAAGTCTATCTGCCTGATGCACTAAAGCCAATCACTGAGACATTATGTTTGTAGCAAAGGAAGAATTTATTCCAGAGTCTGACAAATGAGAAGAGGGGACGATGAGCCTCAACTCTGCCTTCCTGAAAGGGGGAGAGAACAAGTTTTTGTTCTCTTAGGGATTGAGATTACATATAGATTGATGAAAGGGCGGGGGGGGACTAGTGACAATTTATAAGGAAAAACAGAGCAGGAGCTTTGAGCAAACATATGTAACACACATCTCATATACACTTTGGGGTGGATACTTAACATGGCAACGAGGCAAAATGTAGCCTCTCACATCAGGAGGTTATTTTAGGACAAGGAGAAGGGGCTATGGGTTTGTCCCAAGAGCCAGTGTAAATTGGGTAGGGTCTTGGGCTCCTTATCTCTGGTAAGGAATGCCAGGGTGGTGCTTGTTCATAGGCAGGAAACCCATCAGTTGACCTTGAGTCTAGCTTTCTGCAGAAATAGCTAGTGGATTTTTTAGTGGGGTCTAAAAAGACAATAGCTGATTAGGAAGAAACAGGTCTCTGAAAATCAAGCTTTGAACTTTCTGCTAGTTTCAACCTCATTAACCCTATGGGGCATGGTTTCAACAATGACTCTTGATCCGTTGGATTTCTTTAGTTTCTGTTAGGGATTACACCCTATCACGGCTCACAAAAAACTTAATGAATCACAAGTTCTCCAAGAAGCAGTAGAGAAGAACGTCTGCTCGTTGTTGGCGATGTCTGGAAGAAGATTTAACCAATCCTAATAAGTCAGCCATTGACCACTTCTTTCCAACCAAGGAGCCTATGATTCTTTAAGAAAGCACGTGTCTAGGAGGTTGCCTCATTTACAATATACAGTTTCGTAAGAGGGTTTTAAGATTTCATCAGCGAGGTAAACCCACATAATACCACATAAGCTTCCTTTTTTCTCTACAAAAATCCTCTTTCTATTCTCGTGTCATCTGCACTTCGTCTCTGTGACTTTGACATCTCTTCTTAAGAACTATAGCAGCTCCTGTCTGACTGATTCCTGCTCTGTTACCTGAGTAGCTCAACAGTCCCTCTGATGGAGGGGACACCTACTTGGCTCAGCTGTACAGTAAAGATTTTAAGTTGCATCTGGACACTTTGGGTTTGAGACCATCAACCATGTCTTCCAAAATGTAAACTGAGCAAATATAAATTATGGCCCCCCACTTAACTTTGGCTCAGTCTGAAATAGTCAAAGTAGTACAATCCCAAAGACTCTTCTTTGAAGGCTTCTTGTGCTCAGTTATCACTTTCAAAGAACCTTGAAAGGGATGTAAATTATAACCCAGAGCAACATCATCGAAAAAAATTTTAAATGATCTTTCACCTTTAATTATCTTTCAAGTAGTCAGTGAGTATTTCATTGGCTAGTCACCCTCCTGCCACCCATTCCTGAAAAATTCCATTCTATTCCAAACTTGAGGAGTCATTCTATATTTCCTTCTCAGAGATAGCCTGTTTTGAGCCCCTTCTCTTTCTTCACATACATAACAAATGAGAAATGGGAGTGTTCCAAAAGCCAAAAATATATTTCTATTACTAAGTTTAGCTAGAGCTTTCACAAGATATTTCTTATTGATATGTTTAGACTTTTTGTATAAATAGCTGAAATTTAGAATCAGATGTTGGGGGGGAAAGTCAAAATATTTGGTAGGAATTTAATAAAACTTGATTGAAAGCATTTGTCATCTGCGTATTTCTTATACATTTCTTAAAACAGCCCCATCCTGAATCTCCTTGTGTATTAATTTTCCATGGTAGTTACCACACTCCTATTTCCTATTCCAAAAAAACAATAATACATAATTTTATGCCATTTTATAGCCCTGGACCTATAAGCCAATAAATTCCTGAAATATTAAAGACTATTAAATAATTTTTGCCAATTCAGGTATATAAAAAAGCATTCTTCTCCTAGACTGGATTTTTCCCCACAAGTTGTTTTAAAATGTCTTTCATTAATGAGAGAGTATTTTTAAGCCTAACTTTTCCAATGATTTTTCCCCTAATAAATCAAGGGAAAAATGAAATTAATAAAAAAGTGCTTTTTGCAATGGTCCAAGTCGTATATGTAAGTTTCCCAATAAAATTTTAAACTGTTTTTCTTTAATGTCCACTACTGCAATAGGTACATAGTGGAACCAAGCAAATCCTTGAGGAACACATGTGAATATGGAATTCAGGATCTCAAGATGTAATAGTGAATGGGAATGCAGAGGATTTGAGTTCTAGCCTTCCTTCTTACTCCATTGGATGACTTTGCAAAGAAATGTGGGTGGACATTTTGAGGTAACTTTATTCTCTAGATTTTGGATAATTACTGTATAAAACTAGGTTAAGACTTGCCATCACTACTAAATAGGATTACTGTCAAGCTCAATAAAAATTATTTAAAGTAGAGGAATAAAATCTATCACTTGAGTGTTGCTCTAGGTCAGACAATTAGAGCATGTATTTTACCTGTTTGTTCATGCACACACATATACACTTAAAATAGCTGATGGATATTTTAAATCTAAAATAATTAATTTGGATATAAGCTTCCATGGGGAAAGAACCTAATTGTGCTCGATTTTTCTCTTGTATCTGTGCTATCTAAAGCAGCAGCCCCTAGTCACATGTGACTGTGGAACATTTGAAATGTGTTTAGTCTGACCAAAGATCTGAATTTTTAATTTAATATAATTAATTTAAATTTTAAAACAATACTTAATTCAGTTAATGGAAAACTTTAAATCACGTTTGGAATGATTTGGACACATGAATCCACTTTTTCAACTGCAAATTTTATGAAATATAAATTCAAATAGATATTTCAGATGAAAATTTAGCATCCAGATGGAGAAGTGTTGTGAATATAAAATACTCATTGGGTTTTTAAGACTTGGTATGAAAAATAAGATGTAAAATATCTTATTAGTAAATTCATATTTTAATAATCTGACATATTATTTTGCACATACTGTGTTAAATAAAATATTTCATTAAGGTAATTTCACTTTTTCTTTTTTTTAAACAAACTTAATGTGGCTACTAGGGAATTTAAAATTACCTATGTGGTTATTTTTGTTCTGGATAGAGCTACTGTATATTTACAAATGAAATTATGTTGAAATAAATTTAAAATTCAGGCTTTAAGTCCAGAAAAAGATGGCATGGAGGTTGAGGGTATGTATAAACTAAGGAAAAGTGAATTATAGGTCTTTGTATTTTTTATTAGAGAACCTATACAGACCTGAAATAATTTCATGATATCACAAACATTGATAATACATTTTGGTGGTATGGAATTTTACTGCATTGATCTTAGCTTCACAATTAAGTTAAAAATTGAAATAGATTAAAATATCCCCAAACTTCACAAAATAACATTTAGGTGGCATATTTATGATAACGAAAATAGTTTTTAAAAAACGTGGACTTCTATTTTTCGTCTTTGAAATGAATGCATCCTAAACATCACCTTATATTAAAATGGAATATTTTATGGTATGATATTCCATAAATGGAATGATTTTATGGAATGACATTCCATAAATGGAACGACATTCTCCAATGCAGCTATTTTATTTATTTATTCAACAAATATTTATGTACAGGCACAGCCCTTGGTTCTGGGATATAATATAGTAAACGGGGAGATTTGGTCAACACATCCTAATGGGACTTATATAGACCAACTGTAGAGAAATTTAAATAAATATACATGACTTAATAAATGTAAATAAAACATAGTAAGTCCTTTTCAGAAAGAAGTAATGGAATTCAGGAACAGTTTTTAGTGACTCTCAGAAGATGAGAACCTCACTGAATTGCACCAAGGAGAGAATAAGTGCGAGAATTAGTCAATGAATCTGAATAGCTCTGACAGTTTGACCACAATGTAGTTCCGTGAAAAGATAAAATACCAGGGGAAAGATCTGGGGATCAATGTAGGGTATTTAAAGAGGAGACTCTCTAGGAAAGGTAGATGAGCCATGAGAGACTATGGACTCTGGGAAACAAATGGAGAGTTTTAGAAGGGGGGGTGATAGGTGAGCCCGGTGCTGGGTATTAAGGAGGGCATGGATTGCATGGAGCACTGGGTGTTATACATAAACAATGAATCATGGAACACTTCATCAAAAACTAATGATATACTGTATGATGACTAACATAACATAATAAGAAAAAAATTAAAAAAAAAAAAAAGGCAATGGGAATAACCAGTAGAAAGTAAGGGATCAATGGTGTAGGAAAGTGAGGAGGAGAGTTTCTTGGAAAGTGGAAGGCATGGCATCTATACCACAAGCAGACAAATGGGTTTTGCAATAGGAAGGACACTTGATGCATTATAACAGAAAGGAAAAAGGAGAAGCTGGACTCCAGTGTAAATAGCAAGAAGAGAGAGGAGTTTCAATCTGATGAATATAATTTACAGTATAAAGCAAGATTATCTGCCAATGTCCTGAGGGCTTTAACAGATAAGAAATTGTTACTTGAAGGCAGGATAAAGTGAGCTAACTAGAGAGACACAGTAGGGCTCCTGGGCATGACGTAGCACAGATCTGAGGTTTATGTCCAAGAAATCATATTTAAGAAGTCTGTTTGGTTGTGTGTTGATTTATTTCATGCCAAATATGGTGGTTCTGGTTCTAGTGTGGAAAAAGTAGATAACAAATTCATTCAGAATTGGGATTTTGCCAATAGAGGAAGCAATGGCCATGGGACTACTCTAGGATTCTGGGTTAAAAGACTGCTTTTTACACTATCACACAAAGCCACCTCCTTGTAGACTTTATTTTGAAACTGCTTATTCACTTTTTTCTCTTTTATATGTTATTCAAGGTTAATGGCTTAGTTTAAGAAATGTGACTTCAAAAAGATCATATGTGAAACAGCTGTATCTGGCACATTGTCCACAGAATAAATTCAATAGGTTTAAACGTTTAAAGTCTTTAGGCAAGAAAAAAAAAAAATGCTAGGATGAATGACAGACTTAAAATGAGGAAGTTGTGCAGTGTGAGCCACCATGATTCTGGTGAGGTCATGAGGAAAAAATGGGTGCCATGTTTAGCCACAGTAAAGTGAATGGATCTTGTGCCAACTTGAGATGCTTATACATTCTCCTTAAAATGTTGTGGTTAACTTCTCCAAGGAATGTGAAAGTTGATTTAAATAAGTTTCCAGAAACTGAACTGTTTATTCCAACTTTCTCCAAAAAGCTTTGATATGTAAATCAATTTGGAAACAAAGATATTTTTGTCTCTTAATGTTTCCATTCTCTATGTGTGTTAGATGGCAACCTTGGAATAATTTCCCTTGATCTAAGAAACAGCCCTAATGTAGATTTTGTGAAGGTCAGTTTGAGATGAAGAGATTTAATTCAATTCAACCAAAATGAAATGCATTTGCACCATACTGGGCGTATGAAATAAAAGGATCTGGGAACAGACTTACATTGGTTTAAATCTTTGTCTGACACTGTGGCCCAGGTCAAGTCAATGAAACTTTTGGAGCCTCAGTTTTATTATCTATGAAATGGGAATAATCACAATTAGTTTCTGAGCTTTGGAGGAATTAGAGAATATGTACTTGAAACACCTAACCCAGTTCTGATTAAAGAGTGAGCATCCAGCCAATGATATTTGCTGATTTGGCTATTTTTGCATTTCTAAACATTATTTAGGTCAGGACACTGCTTCCTGCTGGATATACTAAGAAGAATAAAAAAATTATCCCTGAAAAATCCAAACACACATACACATGTGCGTGCACGCGTGCACTCACATGCAAACCCCAACTTAGAATGTAGTAAAGAAATGAATGATTTTAATATGCCATGGTTGTTCTCATTTATTTATTTGAAGTCTGGCACCTAATAGGACAATAATATGTTTCCCTTTCCCTTCTGCCAGTGAGGACGACAATCATTCATATATACCAGCATTACACACTTTTTTATGCAGCAGATATCCATTCTGACTGGTCAGTGCCTCTACCATACCCATTATTAGATATTTCAAAGTTCACCCGTACATTCATGCCATATTCTGAGTATAATAAGCTAAAAGACACAAGGATCGTCTGACAGAGGCTGAAATTGTGCAAATTGTTTTCTTGTTTTGAGTACATTTTCTTTGCTCTGCAAAGTCTCATTCACATCTCGCTAGGCAAATGAACTGTGAGTATTTTCAGAATTTGACCTTCCATAAAATAGACATAGATAAATCATATCAGACCTTTGCACACCAAAAAAGAAATAATAAACTTTTTCCTAACCTGGAGGAATAGTCATCTTGATCAGGTTGAATGTAATCTTAGCACGTTTTCTTCATTCTGCCTCGTGAAACACTTACCACATGACCAACAGCTGTGTTATTTTTTAAACAAACAGATTTTCAATAAAAACGTCAGTGTTGGCATTTTAAAATAAACAATTACATTAAAAGTTTGACAAACCAGGAGAGAAATATTGTGGAGTTTTAGAAACAGCATCTTTCACCCATTCCAGTAAGCCTCTAGTTTTCATAGACATCAGTAACAATTGGTTTTGTGTGCTGATTACTTACTGTTTATCAACAAAATAAAAGTATTATGATTACTGATGCTTTTTGTTCTTAATCCCACACTGAAGCTGTTCTGTTGACTAATGATAGTGTTAAAAAAAGAAAATTGCAGGCCCAATATGGTATCACTTATACTGAATTCCCAAACTGAGCTTAATATCCAATTAATTGAAGTTTTAACCTCTCCCCAAAATGCAGTCTTCAGTCAGTCAGGATTTTTTATTTTATTTTATTATTATTATTGTTTTCTGTCTGCATCAATGAGTGTGTCACCTGGGTTCTTCCCATCCTGCATAATAAGATGCTTTGTTTTATTCCCCCGTAGAAAACACCTCATTTAGAATAAACCTTTCCTTTTACCAATAACTTTCTTGCCCCCCATCCTGTATCTATAAAAATCTTCCATTTTGTGCAACTCCTTGGAGCTCCTCTCTACATTGCTGGATGGCATGCTTCCTGGTTATCACATCTTTTATCGAAGCCAATTAGATCTTCAAATTTACTTGGTTAAGTTTCTTTCTTGAAGACATATTTATTTATTTTAGAGAGAGAGTGTGTGTGAGCGAGGGCGGGGGGGGGGGGCAAAGGAAGAGGGAGAGAACTCCTCAAGCAGATTCCCTGCTAAGCATGGAGCCTGAGGTTTCCATCTCGGGACACCAAGATCATGACCTGAGTCAAAGTCAAGAGCCTGATGCCTAACCAACTGAATAACCCCGGTTCCCCCCATTTTTTTTTAAAAACAGAAATCAACTCCTTTAGGGGGAAAAAAAAGACCCAAGTCCATGGAATATAATTTATTCAAGAAGTAGTATATGGTCAGTTCTCTTATAAGGCTACGTGTGTATTCCTAAATCACCATGTTGTGCAAAATCACACATTAAAATCCATGAGGCTTAGGAGAAAAATGGCATCAGGGCATAGCAATCAAATACATCATCAGGGACATATTAAAGAAGTAGGAACTTAACAAAAATGAAAGTTAACATGTGCTAAATGGTTAAGGAGTAGATGGTTAGGATAATAAATATGGCCCCTTACTTTGGAGAAGACCTGAAGTTTGCTTGTGCAAGTACGTGTGGAAAGGGTTGCCATTCATGAGTTACTGCAAAGTGGTAAAAGGAAGGTTCTCTGAAATCAGATGGAAAGTCAGATGCAGGTGGGTGTGACTCAAGGTGCTGGCAAGTGAACTGAGGTGAAACACAGGTGTGGGAAGCATGTGCAGTCTATGGGCTCCCTTGTGCTGGGTTTACCTGGGTGCAGTCCCCTGTGTTCACAGAGTGCTTCTCATGGTTGAAACTGTACAGAAACAAAGGTGAAATTGTAGTGATGCTCACATTGTTCCCTAATGTATCAATGCTGCTGGAATGAAATCTGGTTCCAGAGCATACATCAGAGCACAACTGCCCCAGAATCATTTCATGAATGAGATGTCTGGTATGTGAACAGTGTAAATATTTCTACATTGAATAACATTTTTTTATGTCCTAAGAAAAGCTCATGCTCTGGCCTGTAGGACATTCATTAAGCGCCCAGGCTTTGATTCAGATGGATTTGCATTTGATCCCAGCTTTATCTGTTTGATCAAACATCCTTAACCTCTTTAAGCTCAGTTTCCTGAACTGTGAAAGAAAGATGAAAAATTCTACTTCATGACATGGCTATGATGATGAAAAGATACAATGTATGCAAACTCCTTAGGGAAAAGCTCACATGTGAATCACTTGGTAAATGATAGTTGCTCTGTTTTTAATCATGTAATATACTACTGTATTATGCTACACATATGCTGAGCCTGTTTTGACTTGTGTTATTTTTCTTTAATATTAATCTTGGTGATTTTTAACAATGAATCTTTTCAAAGCTTGTATTTGTGTACATTTCTTATTTTCTTAGAACAAAGCACACCTGATTTCAGGATATATGCTCCTGTCCTACTCACACCCACCACACATGAATGGGTATTCATTCTGTTGTTGTAGTTGGAAATTTGCAGTTACTGATAGGTGAGTGGAAATTTGTGGTTATTTTATCATTAGATCCCTCATCTTTCTGGCTTTAACATTATAGAAGTGAGCCACTTCTCCCCAGAAATGGCTGTAAAATTAATCCTCAGTGGGCAATTTAGGGAACATCTAAGTTATTTCTGCTGTCCATCTTTATGATCTGCTGATGATCTCAGAAAAAGAGGAATATCACGCCATTGGAACTTGAAATTAATGGACACTAATAGGTGGATTAGAGAGGATATAATATGAGCTTTTGTGCTTTCCCAAGAAGCAAATGTCTTCTGCAGACATCTGTGGCATGACAGAAAATATGACATCTGCTAAATGTAGATAAACGAGTCTCTTGCAAGTTTAGATAGATATTAAATTTTTTTTTCATTTTTTCTTTCTTATTTTTAAATTTACTTTTAATGATTTTGTATTTTTTCTTAAATAACTTAGGAGATGCAATGTTGATGTAAAAACTGACATTCCTTGAATGTTGGTGCTTTTGTTTCCCAGAGGAAATAAATATATGTCAAAAACCATTATCATTATTATAATATGGACAAAAAGTACAGTAACTGAAGTACATTTATTATACTGATGTGGTACAGAAAAGAGCATACATAACTCTCGTTGGAACAGTCAAAAAAGTTTCTAAAAAGGATATGGCTTCTAAATCTTTTTGAAGGGTACACAAAAAAACAAGGGCAGGGAAAAATAATGGAAGACAGAAGGATCAACACTTTAAAGCATGGTGTGCTAGAAGACTGATCAACCATTCCCTCCTGTGGGAGAGGAGCGGTGGGAGGCTGAGATAGAGGCAAAGCCAACACATGTGAGCCTAGTTGATTCAAAAGCTTGGCTTTTCACGTTGCAGTTTATTATTTGGTGATTAGAATCTCTCACTTTAGCAATTATATTTAATGCCAGGCAGGGTGATGTGGGAGGAGAACCTCAGGAATATTTCATGTTTATTTCTTTTGAATGAAAAGAGTGAAAACTTGACAATGAGAGGGATCATGAGCCACTCAGTGACTAGGATACTAAAGAAAAGCATATCACTCCTGCAGAAAGTTAGATGTATTGGTAATATGGTGAATTATGGAGGAATTTCCAAAGAATTTTAAGAGGAAGTGAAACTCAGGATTAGGGTCAAGATCCATTGCTTTAGCTACCTGGCCCTAAATGACAAACTACAGTTTCCTAAGCCCACATTTGGAGGCAGCTTATGCATTGGTCTTTTGTTCGATGTAGCAACTTCAACATTGTCTGGCATCCAAGCACTTGATTCTTCCCAGTCATGACCACTATTGGATGGGACTGATCCTGTCATTCCCTTTGGGTTCCCACCTATTTATCTCTTTTCTTTCCTTCTAAGTCCTTCCTTTCTAAATACATTTAAATATTCAGGGGCTTCACCAATATTACAAAATAATGAAAGAAAACCTTGACCCTGCTACCTATTTCATGTCATGTAATTTCTCTCCGTTCCAATTCCATTTGTGTGTGCGTGCACATGTGTGTGTGTGTGTGTGTGATAAGCTGTATCACTGCTTCTACTTACCCATCCATGCCTCTTTTAAACCTCAAGCACATCATTTATGTTCTGAAACACAACTTTGAGATCCCTCAAATGGCTTTCTTTTTGCTAATTCCAATGACCTCTCTCTCCATCATATTTTAAATCTGGAGTATTGAATATCACTTAACTATACTTCTTCCTTGACATCTCTAACACTACTATATTATTGGATTTCATTCTTCCTCTATGACCATTACCTTGGTTTTAAACACTATATCTTCTTGACAAACTCTGTTGTATATATCAAAATTCATTTATTTCATAGGTCCAAGTGTTTCTAATATACTGTTAAATCCCTCAACTGGGATTATATGATGAAATATAGATATTGCCGGAATATCCAATATATTATTATTATTATTATTGGTAAGATGTGTTACAATCCTAGGTTTTAGTGCAGTACTTATCAATTTAAGAAAACAGAAATAACATCTTCTTATAAATATCAGATACTAAATACCATGTGCTTTACAGTGTTGTTGGAAGCATTATCTGAGTTAAAGTTTATAAAATACTTAAATCAGTACTTGACATATAGTTGATGCATACATTGTCAAGTGTTAATAATTTATTTTTGTTAATAAAGTGTATATGAAATCTGGAATGACACAAAATGTAGTCATTCTTCAATTTTAAGTAAACATTTTTTTTCCTAACTCATACTCACTTGGTATTAAAAAATTCCCACAGTTTTTCCTTTGTAATATTATGTACAATTTCTGTCTGGTTGCATTTTTTGGTGTGCATATTTTCCCATGAAAAATACAAACTGACTCCTTCCTAGTCTAAATAAAAGAAAGGGCTGGAGGAAAGCACCTAATCATGAACTTAAACATCTGTGGTCAACATTTTGGTGACAACCTAGTTTTCAAATATTTTGAATCAAATTGCTTTATCCTGAATGGTTAATAGTTGTTTGCATTTTATTACTCAAAGTTTGCAAATGGTTTACATCTGGAGAATGGATTATTCATAGCAGTTAAGGAAACACTGATTTAGTTTTTGTGGAATAGATTTTATTTTTGTATGTATTGAGCTTATTAATGTCATTATAAGACTCAAGCTTATTAAATAGATAGTTGTATCATTAGTCCTTGGAAATTATAGTAGGTGGGTCCAGAAATTTCATATACCAAGTGAAAAATTGTAGACCCAATTTTTCTTTACTTACTTTTCATAAAGATTATCCTCAACCTTTATTTTTCATCATAGCTTTAACTTTAGGTCTCATCCTTTTGGGTTATTTATTCCTATGGTCATGTTTTGAACATATCTTCCATTTCCACCCTGATCAGACTGCCCAGTAATATTGTAGTCAACTCTGAGATCACACAATTAGCATGGTGTGGAAGACTGAAAAGCTAGCTGATCCAGTAAAGGAAGGATCTGGATGGTGAGGTTGATAATCAAAACATTCTTCAAATAAGAAATGAGGAAAATAGAAACTCTTTAATTTGGAAAATAAAAGAAGGGAACTAGCTATTTCCTCATGTTTGAACAATTGTTTCTTTGGGTAAGAAAGATTTAGGTTTACATTATGCTGTTCCAGAGAACAGAGATATAAGTGGTAGGAAGCCAGTTATCTTGAATATTCAGAATTAAATGAAAGGGATACTGGAGGAATGGCAAGTTCAAGTGGAATTAGTACAACTTCTTAGTGAGGTTGTGCCAAGGATTTATGAAGATTTTCAGCAAATACATTGAAGGTAACTTTTGAAAATCTAAGACATGATTACTCTTGGAGCATCACTTTAAATGGATTGTATCCTTCTCATAGGACGTTCAACTCGAGATAGTAATTGCTAAGATAGCAGGCACGTAAATGACTTCTGTTCTCTGTGATGTGATCCCAGTACCCCAACACAGAGTAAATAGCCCCCAGTATATTTGAATTTTTAACATCACATCTTGTATCTCTTTCTTCTGGTCTAAACAAATCTGTATGTGAGAATTAGTATCTTTCCTTGGTTTTCTTCAAAAGACCATCACGCAAACAATTGTTGTGAGTCACAGACTTGACTGAATTATTGGAGAGTTAGAGCCATTTCACACCGTGAAACTGTAGATTAGCATCCTGTTTTAGAAAAATTCTTTAAGAACATTGTAGATCTCCAGTGGCCACCTTTCTCTTCAATCACAAACCTCTCCTGCTGGGATGCTCACCTCTTTTTTTCTCTCATAGAGCTTTTATTCAAACTATCACAGCACTAAATTATGCAGGATAATTTCTCTCTCTGTTCACTAAAGTCTCCAGTGACTATGTCTTAAAATCTCATTAATATATAGTTCATGACTATAGGCCATCCACTTTGAGTCTCACTTTTTCCCAACATAGCTTTTCAAATTTCATTTTATCTGATCTCTTTCTCCCCCAATACTCTATGTAATTGGAAAGAAAAAAAAAGTTATAATTATGTCTTACGATATTACATAAATGATGACAGCCATCTCACTTATTTGTGCTCAAAAAACCACTTTATACATTTAAAGATATAGGTCTATTTGCTATTTCTTAATATATTTCATATATTTACTTTTCTGTAATTGTGTCCCTCCTTGTCTGGAATTAATCACTATTATACCTATTCAAAGTCTATTCAACTTTTAAGCCTGACCAAGTTGCATGTTCTCCATGAAATCATCCATTTCAGTGCAATCACTCCAGTACATACTGACCTGTCATATTATTTTCTGAAAATGTATAACCTTATTCCCTTATATTTTAAAAAAGTTATTCCCTACACATTGATATTATACTGTATGCTGTTTGACACTAAATACTGCGTTCATCTATGTGTATGTAAATGTTCCCAAATAATGATGGTGTTGCTGTTGCAGAGTGATTATTTCTGTTTGGGACTGCCTGGCTTTACTAGAGCTCAGTGTCTCCTCATCATTTCCTTTAATTAGGCTTAATTTTTAAAAATCGTCTGCAAGAGACATTTGAAAACTTCTAATAAAAATTGAAGTCTACATTTAACTGTCAAAAAAGAGGCCAAAGATCCTATGAGACAGAATTCTTTGATTTCAGTCCTACCTAAAACTCATGATCTTTGGCACTTGGAAGATCAGACTTTCTCATATTACATTTTCCATTCCCACATAACAGGCCGGATATTTTAACAAATTTTAACAACACACTTTCATCTCTGTCTTATACACAGAAGCATCAGCATGATTCATAAGAATGAATTATGGGACTAAATGCCACCATAAATGCTTATTGTCTTATGCCCATGCAGTTCAGAACATTGTGATTCAATTAACTCTGCATGCCCAAGATTCAAATAATTTTTTTTCTCTTCCAGAATCACATCTTAATAATTCCATTATCATTATCCCTTAAAATGTTGGCTCTATGCATCCTGCTATAGTTAGTATGAGAAAAGTAGCAGAAATTTGGGTGGTGTTCAGGCTTTCTCTTAGATTAGATTTCAAAATATATTAAGAAAGAAGTTAAGCTATAGATGAGATAAAAACATAAATGGAGCATGGTAAACTCAGCCATTGTGAAAAACTGAATATGGAAAATATTCCACCTTTGAAAATGGTTAGACACATGGTCTCAGATAGATCCCTTTATTTCCTGGAGCAGAACTGTCTCTTTTTAACAAAATAGGGGGAAAAAGCAACAACAACAACAACAAGCTATGTCTTCCAGGATGCGAGTTTGAAAATACCTGTAATGTTCCTATTATACCTGACACAAGAAAAATTCTCCCATATTTTAATGATTTCCCCATGTTTTTAATTATTATAACTTTTATTGCTGTTGATATTTAAATTACTGAGATTTTAGAATATAGCTAGAATTGTGGTAAGACTTTTTTTTTAATGATTTATTTGTTTTATTTAAGAGAGAGAACACTAGTTGGAGGGACAGAGAAAATCTTAAGCAGAATCCACACCGAGCATGGAGCCTGATGAAAAGCTTGATCTCAAAACCCCAAGAGCCAAAACCAAGAGTCCCCAGATACTTAACCTACTATGCCCTCCAGGGGCCTGGTTAGCTGGGTTTGAAAACGTGCTCCATTAGATTGGTAAAGCAATGACTTTGTGTTTTCTATGATTCTGTTTCCACACACTAATATGAAAATGTGCACAAAACTGAGTCTAGGTGATAGGATTAGAATAGTAATCTAAGAGGACTTCCCAGGAAAGTTGAGCTTTTAAACAATATTCTTGAAAACTGTTAAATTCAATGTTACTTAAATCCTCCTAATGACTCTTTGTTTCTTGTTGTGTTGTAAGTCTCAGATGAATGTAAACTCTTTTTTTTTTCCAAATATTATGCAAACTCATGGCTATTTTTTTTTTTAAGATTTTATGTATTCATTTGATAGACAAGTAGGCAGAGAGGCAGGTAGAGAGAGAGGAGGAAGAAGGCTCCCTGCTCAGGACTCAGGGATCATGACCTAAGCTGAAGGTAGAGGCTTTAACCCACTGAGCCACCCAGGTGTCCCAATGAATGTAAACTCTTAAGTACATGACCCTATAAATGCAAGCTTTCTCCTGGGAAACCATGGCAAGTTAACTTGTTCATGCTAATTTTTTCCTGCATATATACAGCTAGACAGAGTTCAAATTTAGGCTGCATACTATGGTTTTGGTGTTAACCTTGATATATTTCAAAGAAGCATTTTTAAATCATTGTATTTTGCTCCCTTGACGAAGAGAATCAAGTTCAATATTTATGATAATCCTATTAAGACTCTAATATTGATGTGAGTTCTACTCTGTAACTTTTCAGGCTGCTTTTCAGACTGGAGTGAGGAGGAAGAAAAGTTCAAGAGAATAACTCCTCAGAACAATTAGTTCTCTGGATAACCTCTGCTATGGTGCTTTTAGATAAAACATTTGAATTAGGGAACATTTTAGAATGATTAGCATTGATACAGTATGGAGCACTCCTAATTAGATGACCTCAAAAGCTGATGTTCCTCTAGATATTAATGAAAATTCTCTATATATTTTGAAGAAAAGTCATTCTATAATTTCTTCTAATGGTTTTACCCCCAACCTCACCAAGTCTAAACATACCTTACTTATAGGCAAATGTACTCAAAAGTTGCACAAGTTTTGTGTTTGTTTTTTTTTTTTTTTTTGCAACTTTGTTGGAGATTGGCATGCCATTTTACTTGATCCTGCAATCAACCATCTACTATTCTAAGCAAGAGCGTATGAAAAACTGCAGAAACAAAATGCAGTTTTGTTGGAATTATTATATGGAATCAGTATACAAAGTCTTTGAAAGTCTCTTTTGATTCAAATGTTGCTGACTTGCTAGTTCATTCAATCTTTTTTTTTTTTTTTTTTGCATTATTTAGTTTTTGTTGAGTATGCTGAGGTCAAAGGGCTTTCTTAGGAATTGCATAGGACTAAAAGATGATGGTGACATACTGTCTGCCCTTGAGAAACTTACATTTCCCTGGGAATGAAAGCATGTCACAAACCAAACTGCAATATAATATGATGACTTATCAATAAAGATCAATGAGCACATTAAAATGAAGCCATGATACTGCCTGAAAAGGAAGCATTTGCTGGTGGACACATGATTGAGGATGATCTGAAAGTTCCCTGGGGATAAACTTGTGTTAATTCCCATTTCAGAGACTAGGACCCTGAAACCAGGTTTTTTCCATTATAGGTTGGAATAATCGTTGCAGTCATTCATGGTCTCAGTGTGGTATGATTGAACCCCATGTTGGCCCCTGCACTCTGTGGGAAGTCTGCTTGAAATTTTCTCTCTCTTTCTCCCTCTGCCCCTCTCCTCACTCTCTCTTAAATAAATAAATAAATAAATATTTTTAAAAGTTTATTGTTTTAAATTGCTTTATTTATCTACCTTGGTGAATATTTTTGTGGAGATGTCTAATCAAAATAACCCCATAGTTTAAGGAAATGGTGTGGAAATAAAGTTGTGGTTAATATATCAACTTGTAAATATACTTGTCAAAATTCTCTAAAAAAATCTGGGTTAACTTAATGTCAATGTTGTAATATTTAGGAGACTCTCTTAAGTACCTTTGAACGATTTATTTTAAAGTTAAACAAACATGATTCTTAATATATGTGTATTTGTAAAGCTCCATGGATATTTAATAATGTATACTAACTTGACATCAACTCCACCTCCTTCTATTTTACAGGTAAGAGAGTCAAGAGCATTTTCAGCTAGATGTAATACCTACAGGGCTGACATTTCCTTGAAATGTGGTGAAGGGCCATAGAGTTTTTGGTAACAATGTATTTTTTAAGTTAAATAGAAGTAAGTATGAAAATAATTGAAACTGTACCTTTCTGGGATGTGATGTTTGACCACAGTTAATATTTTTAGTAAAGAAAGGCTTGCTGGAGATGTTGAGTTTTAGATACAATTGGGAGGAAGCATGGAAAAACTATAAAGTTAATGATTAAGGACCAATGTGTATATTCACTAAAACTGACTGGATGGTTATTCACCAAACTACTTCTCTTTCCCAAAGTTCAGAGTTATACTACTTTATTCACTGTCTTTCCAGTTAGTTGAGATCATGTGAATAAGTTCTCACCAACTGAATGTGAGTGAATGTGGTCCACACATGTCAGCATGATTCTCCATTTTCTCTTGTCTGTAGGGTAGCTGTAAAGAGCCCTAATGACCCAAGGTCTGCAGAATCCCAAGAAAGAGCCAGTGTTTTAGAGTTATCATATTTAAGGTGCTCAATGAAGAGCCACAGTGAACTGTTCTTTATATGGGAATGACACAACTTATTGTGTCAAGTCATAGCAAATTTGAAGTTGTTTGTTACAGGGATTAACCTATGCTGACTAATACAGAATTGAGTACTTCTGATTGAGATAACTTATAACAACAACCTAAAATATGTGGTAGTGGTTTAGCTGGTGTCTGTGAAGAATAATGGAAAATGAAGAACATTCCAGAGGGAAAACCAGGGACTATTGAAGACAAGAGACAGTGGAGTGTCTCTCAGAGAGTAGAATCTGGTCTAACTGATGAGTTTTCCACACCTCCTGGTTAGAGGTGTTACCTAATGTTAATTTGGCAGGGTTTCAGGAAGACATGGACCAATGTCTGCTGTTTTCTCCAGTCTTCCTTTTTCTAAATGAAGAAGTCCACTGAATTATCCCCTCCCTATTTTAATATTATATACTGGATGTTGGCAAGTCGTTTTAGTTCATATATCATTACACCATGAAGAGCTCCTGAGGAATATACAGTTCCTATAGATCTCAGACTTTGGGTACAACAAGTAGACAGATCTTTAAGTTGGCTTCCTGGGGGAGAAGATGTATGTATTTTCTGCTGTGGGGACAATGAAATGGATATTTTATTTCCTAAGGTACAGACCATGGCAGAAATAAGTTGGCTAATTGTTCATCAAGAATATTTTACTTTCCCAGAGGGCTCCAGGTACTCTGCATGTCCCTTCCTGCCTTCTGTTATGTATGGCAGGTTGACCGAGTCTTAGCTAATGGAGTGGGAATGGGAGTGATACTCTCCACCTCCAGGCCTGGCCCATAAATGTTCTTGCATGATTCTCTACATTCTCTTTTCCTCCCATTTCCAGGTGGATGCAGAGATCTAGGACAGAATAATAAGGCCCAAGGGAATGATGAAGTCACAGATGGAAGGAGCCAGGGTCCTCAAGTCACCATCAAACACCTGCACTGATGTGTTACATGAGTGAGAAATGAGCCTCTATTGTGTTAAGCCTCTGAAATTAGGGAGTTGCTTCTAAGACCATTTAGCTGAATCAACCAAATACATTGGCTTGTGACCCTAACAATTTACACTGGCACTCAATTTCAAATTAGTCACTTATAGGACAAAGACAAATAATTACCTGTAATTGACTTAATTCATATGAAAAACATATGACAAACTGCTAAAGTAAAAATAAACACACACACAGACAGAGAACAAGCAATAAAATAATAAAATGAGAAGGTGGGAGGATTATTCCCAATGTACATAGAGATAAATGCAAAAGTCACAGAAAATAGGATCTCATAATCTAGTATCGGAGATTGGTCCAGATCTTGTCTAGAAAGCAGGTAAATTGATTTACAACTAAGCCTAATGATTGATTTCCTTGAATCTGGTAGTTAATTAATTATTCTAAGAAAATTGAGTGATTTAATTTATATTTCCATGATGTGGTGGACTGTTTGTGGTATCCTACAACTTTCCTGCTGAATTAGGGAAGATAGGTCAATAATTTTTTCTACCTTTAATCATGGAAAAAAGAGTTGCATTAATGGGAAACAAGAGATAGAACAGTGAGAAATGACTGTATCTATCTGTATGACAAAGGAACAAAGCTTACACAAATCAGCACAGGAAACTTATGCAAAGGTATGGATATGTGTATAGCTCCTTTGTTGAATGGGGATCCTTTCCAATTTCCTATTTCAGTAACTGTAAGTTGATCATATAATCATAGTTCCTGATGCATAGTAGGAACACAGTAGGTATGATATTCCAATATCTTTTCTTACACTTAAAAAAAAAAAAGACAACACTAATATGTGTATCCTCATTTGGATTATAGCTTCATTTTTTTTTAAAGATTTTATTTATTTATTTGACAGACAGATCACAAGTATGCAGAGAGGCAGGCAGAGAGAGAGAGAGGGGAGGAAGCAGGCTCCCGGCTGAGCAGAGAGCCCAATACCCACTGAGCCACCTAGGTGCCCCTATAGCTTCATTTTTGTGGGTAGGATTTTTCATCCTTGGAGTTTATTTCCATCCCACATAACAGATGGTATATTCTCAATAAATGTTAATTGATCATTCTGTTTAAAAAGAACCTCTAGGTGGAGCAGTCAGTCGAGCATCTGACCCTTGATTTTCGCACAGGTCATGATCTCAGGGTCCTGAAGTCAAGTCCCCTGTTGGGCTCCATGCTCAGCACAGAGTCTGCTTGAGTATCTCTCCCCCCGCCCCCCATCACGATTGTTATCTCTAAAATAAATACATCATTTAAAAAAATAAAAAAATAAATATAAAGACACTTTTAATAGATCGGAAGGTGTTTAGCAGTCTACACAAATTTTAAAAATCAACACTTTAGAAGACTCTTCAGTATGAAAGCCTAATTTTGAGGCAAAGTGTGAGAGGTGGTGAAGACAACAATGGGAGGTAATTAGATGCACCTAGAAATGAAGATGCTAGTTCTCAAGGTCCTGCAAGGAAGAATGGTTGCACTTTAATTCTGTCTAATCCTTTCCATTCTCTCCCAGTTCTCTTCCTGGGGTGTCCCTCCTTCTACCACGTCTAGCAATTGCTTATAGCAGTTACTCTTAATGCTTCCCATGTGCTTAAATCATTTTGTCCCTATAGCTCACTTGCATAATTAGTATATCTAATTTTTTCTCATTCATTCGTTCTTTCATTTCTTTGTTCATGAATAGGCTCTGGATCCTGTTCTGCTTGTTCAGCTAATCTGACAAATTCTGGAACTCATTAAACTAAGTATGTATTTGGCTACATCCCCCCCCCTTATTTTCAGAAACTAAGCAGTGGTTTATCTAGTCCCTCCCACTCAGTTCTGATCCGTTAATGCACAGGCACTGATGTAATGCATGCCACCAGCAAGGAAAAGAATTCCTTGCATTGTGATCACTGATTTTGTTAAAGAGGCAGTTTAGAAACATGAGAGAGACCCTTTCCTAACATTCGAAGTCATGAAAGATTAAATGGAGAGAAGCTTCCGCTTACTTACAGGGTGTCCATCAGAGGTATGAAGACTTTGTCTTCAAAGAATAATACAGTATAGTTATCATTAACTGAATACTAGTTTAATTATGGCATGGCATAATGCTTTATGTGAATTTTTTTATGCCTCACAATAGCCCAAGGAAAGTTGCTCTGTCATCCCCATTTTACATATGAGAACCACCAAGGCAAAGAGAAGTCAGCAGCTAGTAAGTGGTGGAAATGAACTTCAGACCCAGGTCTGTCTGAGTCCAATGCCTCATGCTTTCCTGGTTTCTTCACCATAAAACAGATGATAGGTTATATTGCTTCCAGTTTTCTAGGTATTTTTCTACCTATTCTTTAATTGCATCCATGTAGTAATTCTGTGATGAAAACACTACTGTTCTTCTCATTCAGTGCTGAGGGGGATCGAGGCTTTACCATGTGATTTTCCCCAGGTAGCATCATCTTGGACTCACGAGGTTGGGATTTACTATCATGTCTTCATTTTTCTGCCTCCCGTCATAACTACACAGAGAATTTCTAATGAAATCATGTACACATGCACACGTATATATTCCCAGAGGCCTTATTCAAATAAAAAATCCTTCATCATTACATGAGTAGAGAATGCAAACACCAAGCTAATGAGATTTGAACTGAGAACAAACATTGGGGCGGCTATATATTCTGGCTAAATTAAAGCAACACCGGGAATTACAAGAGGTCCTGCTCAAGAACTTCAAAGGAAATAACCTATCGTTATTAAGAGTTTTTAATGCAAACTTATCCGAAACAGAATGCCTGCTATGGGTATTTTTCTATGCCTCTCTCACGCATATCATTGCCTGCTGGTCAATCCGAGACGTTAATAAAAAAAAAGGAAAATTTCAGGTGTTAAATGAGCCACCCTGGGGCACTTCTACATAGTCCCTTGAATGCCATAAAGGAAATATATGGTATGTGACAAAGAAAATTAATTAAAATAAGCCATAAAGGCTGCTGAGTTCAAACAAACGGTGGCCCCTAGCACATACCAACTCTAGATGTGCAGGCCAGACTTCATGAAGTCCAGACAAACTAAAGCGTGTTTTTATGCTTTAATGAGGAATGGAGGTTGTCATGTTTCTTAAGTATTCAGAAATCTATGGTGACCACCTTGCATTTGAGAATTCTAGGAAGGAAAGTTTATTGAATCTTACCACTCTTTCTTCAGCGAAAGCCTCAATGCTCATTCAGTTCTATTGGGGAGTTTTCAATAGATTAGGTTATTAAAAAACAGCATTTTGCTTATTGTCCAAAGAAAACTAACATAAGCTTTAGGTTTAGGTATAGGACAGTTTATTTATTGGCAAATTTCAATATGAGTCTGGGTTTTTATTTCTTCCATCTTCTTCCGTTAATGCTATCTTAATCATCTCTCCATAATATTTCTTTGTCTGTCTCTCAGAAATGGCCAGAGGATCCTTCTTTGATTTTCTTTGGTGAATATTCAAACCCACTTTCTGTGGAATTTCTCCCTTTAGGTAAAAACCTACTATCTTTATTATCCCTCCCCTATTATTTATTTATTTATTTTATTTTATTTTTTTCTTTTCAACATAAGGTAGCAATGTGATGGCAAAACTCCATGGCTACCCTACGTTTCTCATAATATTTTACCCTATTTTACATGCTTTACAAATTTACCTTACCTGTTTTGGGGACTCCCTGCTCTCCTCTTCGAAACTTCCTATTGAGACAACCTTCCATCTATTTTTTTTTTTTTAATTCTTTTGTGGGAGAAAATATCACTGAGCTGTCACTTTCAAAACTGTGAGTGAAGTCAAATTTATATCGATCAAAGTGACATATTTGCAGAGCCAAATAAACTGAGACATCCATACAATTTATAGCTTGTTATGTTTGGTGATAAACAGACATTTTAATTAAGTTTGAGGTAGGAGATTTTAAAAAATTCTACTTGCATTTTATCACTCACAACAAATACAGCCTTGGATCAAGAGAAAGATAAATAGCAGAATGGATCCTATACATACATACAGACTAAGGATGTGGGTATTTGCACAGCTTATATGAGATGGGGCCATGAAATAAAACAACAAGAAAGTCCCATCAACTCATAAAAGATCAGTAGAAACCCTGTCTGTAAAAAAAAAAAAAAAAAAAAAAAAAAAGGCATTTTTTCCCTCCTCTGAGCCAAAACTCACAGACTCTTAAAGTTACAGGTATAATAATGATGGGAAATGAGGAGTGATTCCCATAAGTAGAGAGCTTTACCAAAGCACTTACCCATGGAGTAATTTGTCTCTGAAACCTTTGGAATGACCTCATTTGATGTATTTGTTACAAAGGAGAATCATGGGCCCGGGTGGAAGAGAAGAACTGACTCCCAACCTGTGGTTGTCAAGGACTCCTTTGCATCCTGGCTGTGCCAACTGGCTTGTATCAGAGGCTGAAGCAGCAGAGGGCCCTTAAGATTTTTTCATTAGTAACTTGTGTCTTTTTGATGGAATACGTGGAAAGCCTGAAGCTAAAACCCAATTTTAAAAGTGACTTTTAAATTTTAAATATAGCAAAATCTGCTGAAATGTGAATATTCTGCTGTTTGGAGAGACAAGTGTGAGTATAAAAAATTATGGTTTATGGATCCGTTATAGATATTTGATGGGGATATACTACAATAGATACAATCTTTCCCTCAAATCCTGATGTGTTAGTTTGCTAGACCAGCCATAACACATTACCAGGGACTGAATGGCTGAACAACAAAAATTGACCTTTTCATAATTATGGAGATTAGAAGCCTGAGATCAAGATGTCACTAGGGTTGGTTTCTTCTGGGGTTCTGTCCTTGGTTTGTAGATGACTTCTTTCTCCCTGTCTCCGTAGTACTGCAGAATGTCCATTATATTGAAAATCTATAACGAATCTATACAATAAGAGAAAAGATCTTAAGCAGGCTCCACGCCTAGAATGGAGATCACAGAGTTCAATCTCATAACACTGAGATCGTGACCCTAGCCGAAATAAAAAATTGGGTGCTAAACTCACTGAGCCACCCAGATGGCTCTGTGTGAGTGCCCCTCTGCGTCTCTGTGGGTGCCCAAATTTCCTGTTTCTTACCAGGATACCAGTCAGACTAGATTAGGGCTTCATTTTAATTTAATCAGCCCTTTAAAAGTCCTCTCTCTAAATACAATCATTCTTTGAGCCACTGGGGTATAGGACTTCAACCTACGAATTTTGGAGGTATACAATTCAGCCTGTAACACCTGCTACACTGGAAATTAAAGCTTACACAAAGATGAATTATAGACAAAAGAAACATCATTTTTCTATAGAAAAGTTTCATATCTTGAAAATTACTACCAAAAAGAATGTTTAGAACATGTTCAAAACATGGGTGATGAAATATCTGAACAAAAGGATATGCAAATGCCAAGATGTATCATTTTAGCTGTCTGTCAAGTTTAGAAGTACATCTAAATGTGATGTCTGAGAAAACAGTCATATCAATCCTCACTATTGTTCAATGTCACTGTAATGATGTTTCATGCTTACATACTATGTTTTTTAGTTTCAAAGCATATTCTCATTCATTGTTTAATTTTAGCCTTGAAATAACCAAAGGAGTACTGGTATTGAGAGGCCAGATTTTTGTTTGTTTATTTGTGTTGGGAGAACTAAAGTGTTAGTGGGGTTGAGTTGAAGGAGAGCTCTCTTTAGAAGATGTTCTTTATCTTCTATTCTGGCTAGTATTCTGTTGGTTATATTCTATTCATTGGCATCAAGGAATCTTACTTCATATGATGATTCTTTTTGAAATGGGCATAAACTTTTTCTATAAGTTAAAAATATATTTTGATATTTACTATTTTAAGAGACTTTACCATGTGTCACAAAATTAATTCTCTGTGTTACTAGGTATAGGATTATAGTTCTAGTTTTTTTAAATTATCCATTATGGCCATAACGGAAACTAGCAACAATTAGAAATAATTAAATCAAAATCTTGTTATTTGAGACAACATGGAAGGACCTAGAGGCCATTATGCTAAGTGAAATAAGTCAGACAAAAAAGACAAATATCATATGATTTAATTTATAATTGTTCTCTAAAAATCAAAAACAAGGGACAACTGGATGGCTCAGATGGTTAAGCATCTGCCTTTGGCTCAGGTCATGATCTCCAGGTCCTGGGATCGAGCCCCATGTTGGAGTATCTGTCTCTTCCACTCCCTCTCCACCTCTCCCCCAGTGTGCTCTGTCTCTGTATCTCTCTCAAATGAATAAGTTTTAAAAATTAAAACAAAACAAAACAAAACAAAACAAAACAAAATGAATGAACAACAGAAATAACAACAAAAAGCTTTAGCAAAAGTAGAAACATATTCATAAATATAGGTAACCAAGTGGTGGTTACCAGAGGGTGGGTGAGTAGGGAAGCGGGTAGGCAAAATAGGGAAAGAGGGTTAAAAGGAACAAACTTCCAGTTATAAAATAAATCGTTCATGGGATGAAACGCACAAGGGAATAATATTATTAATATTGTTATAATATTTTAAGGTGACAGATGGTAACTACACTTACCATGGTGAGAATTTCATAATTTATATAATTCAATCACTATATTAATAGCACTGTAGCAAGTGCTATTTATTAAAAATAATACAATATTAGATGACAACTATGTGTCAATTAAGAATTAAAAAGTAAAACAAGACTATTTTTACAAAATGCCTTTTGTCTGGGGGTGGGTGGGAGGGTACTGAGATAGATGTTCATGTGGATCTGAGTTAATGCAAGAATTCCCAGAATTTTTGGCAATGAAATTTTGGCAATGAAATTTGTTAAAGTGCATTTTTTGCTACTACTATTTTTGTCTTCTATGTGATTATCCCCAAAGCGATAATTGTCTCTTTATGGAATGATAATTACCAGTTAGATTAACAAAATGTCAGTGTTGTGAAGGCAATAAAATATAGAAAATTTATTTATTTTCAAACTAAAAAAAAGTAATGTATGCTTACCTAAAATATTCATTATATGGCTACATAGAGATTAAATATATAGATCTGCCTTTATCTCTCTTCAGTCTTTCCTAGGAAGTAACCACTATTAGAAGTTTGTAAATGTACATATCATTATATGTAACCTGCATTATATCTTATTGCTTATTGTCCTGTTTTGACATGAGAAGGTTGTAGTAAAACATTTATCAACTTACCATGCAATAAAAATTAAAAATAACTCCATTTTTAAGTCTTTCATGAAAATAGCAAGTGCTATTTATAAAGTGAATCAAAATATCTTAATTTTTTTTATTATTTTCTTCAGGCTTACTCTCCATACAGCTGATGATTCCACTTCTCTCTCGCCCACACTGATGTTCCTTATAACTGTTTCCCAAGTGCAGACCAAGAGCCAGACTGTTTTTCTCATTTTCCCTCTTTAGCTTGGAAATTTGTTAATGGAGCAGAAGTTTCTCTGTTTTCTTTCAATTTTTCTGTTGTCTCATTATTGGAATCCTGGGCTTCAAAGGAGAGTCAAGAAACTAACAAAGATTGTGTGAATCTTTCTTCCTCAGAGAGGGGGAATGGAAGTATAAATACCCCAAATTAAATACATTCTTTCAAGTTTGCCACATCTTCTTGTGTATACACATATAGATGTGCATGACGTATCATGTATGCCTTTAAATTATAGTTCTACCTTTGGGCATTCCCTTTTACACCAAAGAGTGTACACCATCATGTGGAAATGAGGTTCTTGGATTTAGAAGTGGGTAACAAGTAGTAATTCAATTTAATGAAGAACAATTGTCTCCTTTTATATATGACAAGAGTTTTTCTAAAAGGAAAAAAGAAAAAGAACATCTTAAATTTTCAGTAACCCCTGGATAAAAATTAAACATTTACATAAAGAGACAAGATCTTTAAATGAGAGTATCTTTAAATAAGAGTAAGTATATTGCTCAGCTGAGAAAACCAGTTTCTTATGAATCAACAGAAAACAGAAGCTGGACTTGAGTCAAAAGTGGGATTTGTGGGAAACAAAAGTCAAAGCATTTTTGCTAGCAAATGAAGGTTGAGGGGGCAGTTGTTTGTAGTGCAAGTGCTACATCATCTGGTTTGTTTAATTTTTGAAGTTGACACATCACACATTGTTGAACTGACATGCTGGATGAACTTGAGTGTAGGATAAAAACTATAATAAGCCAAGGGCTCTGCCCTCCCTTATGAGTCATCAGTGGTAAAAAATAAATGTGGATCAGTTTGTCTGGAAGAATTTGCAAACTTCTCTGGATGTTGTGAACATGCTGTGAACAGTGTCATGTCATCTGAAAAACTTGAAACAATGTTATTTTAAAGCAATATGCCAAGAATTGAGATAATGCAGACATATATTCATATTTGAACAAAGTGACATCTTAATAAGACTGAAGCAATATGTTTCAGACTTTGAAAACCCTGAGGTCTCATCACACATAACATTTATTAAGAGCAGTTTAGCTTCTACCCCATAATGTGATCACAAGGAATATAAAGCCATATAACAGGTCTGGTTGGGAATCATGGAAGGAAACAGGGTTGTAACCCTCTGGGTAACATTTCAGGTCACCAGAATATAATTTAGATACACTGTATTTAATTAAACCCATGCTGATAGATGGAAGGAAGGAAGGAAGGAAGGAAGGAAGGATAGAAATGAGGGAGGACAGAGGGAGGGGAAGGGAAAGGAAGGAAAAGGAAAGGAAGGGAAGGGAGAGGAATTTTCAAATACAAATAAACTGAACCTAATGAAATAAATTGCCTTGTGTTGTAGCCAGAAACAATAAATACCCTTTCACCATAAGGTGAATGGGACCCCGCCTAATGAAAGCTAAGTGAGTGAATTAACATGCAATTTTTATTGTATATTTTCAATAATTTAAGGAAGAAACTTACTTTTTTGTCTCTTTGCAATTATCTTTGATTTAGAGACCCTTCTGCTGATAGCTATATTGTTCATTTTTGGTATTCAAGTTTAATAAACACATAGATTGCAAGTCCTATAAGGGCTCTTCAAGATCGTGAAGCCTGTGTTGAAGACAGGGGAACCTTTGACTTGAATCTTGATACAAACTACTGCAGAGAATGTATAAACAGAAGTAGTCAAGAAATCAACTCCAAGGCATTTATGGAGTTATTTTTACAGAGAATAAGAGGAAGTGAAAGGAGGTCATTTACTGAAGAATAGGAGTGATTATCTTAACCTTATTAATGAGTAGTGGATCCCAGAATTTAAGGATGATGCAGTTACAATTTCTCTTAACGGGCACCTGGGTGGCTCAGTGGGTTAGGCTTCTGCCTTCCACTGGGGTCATGACCTCAGGGTCCTGGGATAGAGTCCCACATCAGGTTCTCTGATCAGTGGGGACCCTGCTTCCCCCTCCCCGCCCTGCTTGCTTGTGAACTCTCTGTCAAATAAATAAATAAAACCTTTAAAAATTCTTCTCTTTACACTTTTTTTTTTTTATACACTGGTTTGGTGTTTGGGAACTATGAAGTATAAATATAGATTAGGACAGATTATGATTACAACTTGCAAAACCATTAACAACATATGAGTCATGGCAATTACTAGCACAATTTTATTTTTCCACAATTTTCTAATGGTATATAAAGCTTGTCCCAATTCTACTTCAAGCTGGGTTTGTTAGGAGAATTCCTGTATATTTTTCTATAAAATGAAGTTTATTTAACCCTAGGAACTTCTGCTAATAAACAATATGGGATACCTATAGTTTACTAATTCATCAGTGATGTTAATTTAATTTTATTTTTTAAAAAATATTTTATTTATTTATTTGACAGAGAGAGAGAGAGAGATCACAAGTAGGCAGAGAGGCAGGCAGAGAGAGAGAGGGGAAGCAGGCTCCCTGCTGAGCAGAGAGCCCGATACGGGGCTCCATCCCAGGACCCTGAGATTATGACCTGAGCTGAAGGCAGAGGCTTAACCCACTGAGCCACCCAGGCGCCCTATTAATTTTAAATGCCAAATCCTTGGCCATAAGAATTGAAGGAACTCAATTGCAGATCACATGTGCTTTAGACCTTCTTCCTAAGGAATTTAATTTGGGGATCATATTTTTCCCATTTTAAAAAATATTTCTTTTGGGATGCCTGGGTGGCTGAGTCAATTAAAAACCTGCCTTCAGCTCAGGTGATGATCTCAGGGTCCTGGGATAGGCCCCCACATCGAGCTCCCTGCTCAATGGGTAGCCTACTTTTCCCTCTCCCTCTTCTGGTTCCTCTACTTGTGTTCCCTCTCTCTTTCACTCTGTCAAATAAATAAATCAATCTTTAAAAATAAGTTTCTGTCTATGACATCAGTGATAGAACGTTGTCCACTGCTCTCCACTAGCTATCCACTTCCTAACAGTCTGTGACTGGAGGGAAGTTAGCACTGCCCCTACCTTATGAGGTGGTGTGAATGATGTTAACTAAATCAGCCAGTCTTTCTATTGAGCTCTTCACATGCTAAGGTTAGGAACAAGCATCAGATCTAAGCCAGACCAGTTGCTTTGAAACTCCTCCACTGCATATGAATGAGGAAGCAGTAGCTCTAGGAGACCCTGTACCTGTTAAAAATTTGGGCTAAGATCGAGCCTTAGGATAATGTGACACTGCAGAATATAAAAGAGACTGAAAGAACTGGGTTATTTGATGATATCATTGCTCTGAGTCTTTCACTTTCCATTGCCAAAGAATGGTATGAATCAGGATATCTCATTTACACTGAAAGTTAAGTTCCATCCATGATACTGTTACTTGTGTTGGCAGTCTATTTCTGAACTCATGAAAAAGGATTTCTAGCATACATCGAAAAGATTTTCATGCAAAAGACTATTTATCTCTGGAAATGTAAGCAGTAAAGAAGCTGGTTTGATTGAAGCTAGGAGTTTGCCTTGAGAGATATTAAGACCCAGTGTTGGACATAAAGAAAATGCTTTTTATATGCATGTTCACTTCTTATTCATTCATCTCAACTCCATTTCTTCTTTTTCCTCCTTCCTTCCTTCCTTCCTTCCTTTCTTCCTTCCTTTCTTCCTCTTGCTCCCTAGTCTCTTTCTTCCTTCATTCCTTTCTTCCTTCTTTCCTTCTTTTCTTTCTTCCTTCCTTCCTTTCTTTCTTTCATTCTCTCTCTCTCTTTTTCTCTCTTTCTTTCTCTCTTTCTTCCTCCTTCCCACCTTTCCTCCCTCCCTCCCTTCCTCCTTTCCTTCCTTCATCCCTTCCTCTCTCCCTCCCTTTTTTCTTTCCTTTTCTTTCTTTCTTCTTTCTTTCTTTCTTTCTTTCTTTCTTTCTTTCTTTCTTTCTTTCTCTTTCTCTTTTTCCTTCCTTCCTTCCTTCCTTCCTTCTAGAAGATCAAACTGTACCAAAGGCAACAAAAGGTACATTATACTACTGTCTTGTCTGTTCTTTCAAATAAAGTATTTAAGGTTCAAAAGAACATTAACGTAGAGGCATTAGACTATTGTATTTCTAGAAGCTCGTTTAGTACCTGACATTTACTAACTATCTAGTCTGACTGAATAATTAAATAAGTTTTAATTTAGTGCCATACTACACAGGAAAAAAAAGAAAGTATTTAGTTTTGTTGACATTTATTTCATGATTATTTTTTAATAAAGTGATGGCTAAGGACCATTTTTCTTCCTCCCTATTCTAAGTGATGTTTATACATAATTATCATGTGCTCATTTGTATGCGGACTGTGTACAACAATAGCTAAATAATATACAAACACAACTAGATAGATTAGATAGGTAGATCTATAGTTAGTTAGAGATATTATGAAGGTTAATTTATGTGTCAGCCTGACTAAGCCATTGAGTGCCCAGATTTTTTTCTCATTTTCAAATATATATTTTGGACAAATTAATTGATTAAACATTATTCTGAGTATATCTGTGAAGGAGTTTCTGGATGAAATTAATATTTGAGTTGGTAGACTGAGTAAAGCAGATGGTTCTTCCTAATGTGAAAGTGTCCCATCTAATCCACTGAAGACATGAATAGAACAAAAAAGCCTGAGTAACATAGGTTCTCTACGTCAAGTTCTTCTTGACTATCTTCAAGTTAGAATACTGGTCTTCTGTCTCTGGACACTGATTCATACTTGAACTTACTCTGTTGGCTCTCATGATTCTCAAGCCTTTGGACCAGGACCAGAACTATAACATCGGTCCTGGCCTACTGACTGCAGATCTTGGGAATTCTCAGCTTCCATAACCATGTGAGTCAGTCAGTTTCTTATAATAAATTTATTTATTAAGAACAGAACCAGTAGGAGAACCCAGAATAATATAGATTAATATGCAATTAATGGGAATATATATTAAAAATACAATAAAAGAAAATATTAATACTGAAGGAGTGATGGGACAAGTTAATTTAATGAAGGAAACAGGTTGTGAACATAAATATATATATATATACACAAATATTTCATTTTTAAAGTCTACCTTTTCTACTATATCAGTATACATTTTATTAATTATTAATGTATTCACTCATTAATTTTTCAACCTTCACTCATCTTTGAATCTCCAATGCCTACCATGTTAAAAGCACTCAAACAGTGAGACCCTCTAAAGATCATTACCTACTATCCAAGAAAACCACATCCCAACAATGAAAAACTCTATGCTAGGGTTAGGTTCAGTGTGCTCTGGGAGGAAAAAGAAGGAGGGGGTGGTATATGGCTAAATTAGACTGGTAGATCTGTCTAAACTTCTGAGGAGAGATAAACACTTTAATAGCAATTCTGAGTTTTCTGTATTTGCATACATAGTTTCTTCAGTCTTTCCAACAGTCAGGGGGGAGGGAGAGTACATAGCTCCCCTTTTGAAACTATAGTGATTTTGCTTTTACTTCTAACTCTCAAGCTACTGTCAAAATTGAGTTTGCTGCATCTATTTTGCAATAACTAGGCAAATGGGAAGAGTGCATCACCCTGTTAAAAAGTATTTTATTCCTGCAATTCAGAAGACACTAACCTCTGGCTTGAAATCTGCACTGCATAATGCTCTTTGCACCCAGGCTATAGGGTCCTACTTCTTTGAGGTGGAAATGTCTGCACAATTTACTGAGGCTTTAGGCAGGGTTATGTTGGTCTAGCAGTTAAATAGTTATGTTAGGAATAAAAAAGTATTTAATGGTTTATTGGAAAGTCAATGGCATAATGTGTGAGGTGCCTCTTTAACCGTATACTAAAAGTGTCAAAATTCCATGCAATTTTCCACACATAAAAATGGCATAATATCCTACAGGTGTCAGCCATTTTTTTCCACTTGCTCTGCTCATTAGTAAAATATTTCAATACATAGTCTCCTGTATATTAATCTGGCATGTCCTACTGAATAGCCAGGCTAAGCAAGAAACCAAGTAGGTTCTGAAAAGTATATTAAACACTAAGAACTTATTGCACTTTATCTGGAGTGTTTATATTTGTTGTGGTCACTTCCTACAACACTAATTCACTATGCTGATTGTTGCACTGTCCACTTTGAATGTAAATTCTTTGTGGAAAATCCAAATGTCGTTGGTAGATATTTAATATTTGCCTTAAGCTCTCTACCAAAAATAATAAAGATTGCCTCAGGGCAATCTACAACCTCTTAAGAAGTAGATCATTTTTTTTAATGGTAATTGATTTTCAGTGGACATGGACTTTTGAAAAATACATGCTGCTATAATGGTGGACATATTCCATGCCCTTCCCCAGTTACACTCTGCACATAAAACCTCACAGCTGGATGCTCTGAAAAAAGAATATAAAATTTTCCCACAATTAAAAAGAAGTCCCCCTCCAAAGAAGTCCCTATTTTATAAAGAAATGACCTTGTCATTGTAAAGTAAGTATGTATCATTGATATTTTCTGTGTTTAAAATACATATACTTTGCTTTAAGTAGACTTATTGCTCCATATGGTTTAAGAGTTACTATTGATATGGGGCGCCTGGGTGGCTCAGTGGGTCGGGGCCTCTGCCTTTGGCTCAGGTCATGATCCCAGGATCCCGAGATCCTGGGATCGAGCCCCCCGTCGGGCTCTCTGCTCAGCGGGGAGCCTGCTTCCTCCTCTCTTTCTGCCTGCCTCTCTGCCTACTTGTGATCTCTGCCTGTCAAATAAATAAATTAAAAATTTTAAAAAAAGAACTGTTTAAAAAAAAGAGTTACTATTGATAAATATACATATTATATAAATGGTGTGTGTGAGTGAGTGTATAGCTAAGTATTGGTCGAGCCTTATGATATATATTTACTTTGTACATAGAACTATATTTTATCTTATATATCAGTGTAAGGTTATCCACGCAATGTGAATTATATACCATCATATCATCTATTCAATTCCTTTGTGTAGCAGAAATATGTGGTGTGTGTGTGTGTGTGTGTGTATGCGTGTGTAATTATAGGTATAATTTCTCTTTTTTTTTAATTTCTTTTCAGCGTAACAGTATTTATTGTTTTTGCAGCACACCCAGTGCTCCATGCAATCTGTGCCCTCTCTAATACCCACCACCTGGTTCCCCCAACCTCCCACCCCCCCCACCTCTTCAAACCCTTCAGATTGTTTTTCAGAGTCCATAGTCTCTCATGGTTCACCTTCCCTTCCAATTTCCCTCAACTCCCTTCTCCTCTCCATCTCCCTTGTCCTCCATGCTATTTGTTAGGCTCCACAAATAAGTGAAACCATATGATAATTGACCCTTTCTGCTTGACTTTTTTCACTCAGCATAATCTCTTCCAGTCCCATCCATGTTGCTACAAAAGTTGGGTATTCATCCTTTCTGATGGAGGCATAATACTCCATAGTATATATGGACCACATCTTCCTTATCCATTTGTCCGTTGAAGGGCATCTTTGTTCTTTCCACAGTTTGGCAACCATGGCCATTGCTGCTATAAACATTGGGGTACAGATGGCCCTTCTTTTCACTACATCTGTATCTTTGGGGTAAATACCCAGTAGTGCAATTGCACGGTCATAGGGAAGCTCTATTTTTAATTTCTTGAGGAATCTCCACACTGTTCTCCAAAGTGGCTACAAAAACTTGCATTCCCACCAACAGTGTAAGAGGGTTCCCCTTTCTCCACATCCTCTCCAACACATGTTGTTTCCTGTCTTGCTAATTTTGGCCATTCTAACTGGTATAAGGTGATATCTCAATGTGGGTTTAATTTGAATCTCCCTGATGGCTAGTGATGATGAACATTTTTTCATGTGTCTGATAGCCACTTGTATGTCTTCATTGGAGAAGTGTCTGTTCATATCTTCTGCCCATTTTTTAATATGATTGTCTGTTTTGTGTGTGTTGAGTTTGAGGAGTTCTTTATAGATAGATTCTTTATATGGAAAACCCAAAAGACTCCACCCCCAAACTACTAGAACTCATACAGCAATTCAGCAACGTGGCAGGATACAAAGTCAATGTACAGAAATCAGTGGCTTTCTTATACACTAACAATGAAAATACAGAAAGGGAAATTAGAGAATTGATTCCATTTACTATAGCACCAAGAACCATAAGATACCTGGGAATAAACCTAACCAAAGAGGTAAAGGAACTGTACTCGAGGAACTACAGAACACTCATGAAAGAAATTGAAGAAGACAAAAAAAGATGGAAGACCATTCCATGCTCTTGGATCGGAAGAATAAACATTGTTAAAATGTCTATACTGCCTAGAGCAATCTATACTTTTAATGCCATTCCGATCAAAATTCCACCGGTATTTTTCAAAGAGCTGGAGCAAATAATCCAAAAATTTGTATGGAATCAGAAGAGACCCTGAATCACTAAGGAAATGTTGAAAAACAAAAATAAAACTGGGGGCATCACGTTACCTGATTTCAAGCTTTACTACAAAGCTGTGATCACCAAGACAGCATGGTACTGGCATAAAAACAGATACATAGACCAGTGGAACAGAGTAGAGAGCCCAGATATGTACCCTCAACTCTATGGTCAAATAATCTTCGACAAAACAGGAAAAAATATACAGTGGAAAAAAAACAGTCTCTTCAATACATGGTGCTGGGAAAACTGGCCAGCTATATGTAGAAGAATGAAACTCAACCATTCTCTTACACCATACACAAAGATAAACTCAAAATGGATAAAAGACCTCAACGTGAGACAGGAATCCATCAGAATCCTAGAGAAGAACATAGGCAGTAACCTCTTCAATATCAGCCACAGCAACTTCTTTCAAGATATGTCTCCAAAGGCAAAGGAAACAAAAGTGAAGATGAACTTTTGGGACTTCATCAAGATCAAAAGCTTCTGCACAGCAAAGGAAACAGTCAACAAAACAAAGAGGCAACCCACGGAATGGGAGAAGATATTTGTAAATGACAGTACAGACAAAAGGTTGATATCCAGGATCTATAAGCATAATTTCTGCAGAGCTCACAAGAATATAGAAAAAAGAGAAAGAAAACTATTTATGTATATGTAGTATGCATCCGACCCATTCTTTAAGCTTAGTATCTCATAGCTTCCCCCTGTTGTTTTATGATAAGAATAACAAAGAAATAGCATCATTACATCTACCAATCAGTAGATTATTAGCTATACTTTGAGTGACCTGCCATTTATCTCAACTCCACGATAAATTTATTTAGAAAAAGTCAATAGTAATATTAATAAAAGATTATCCAGTTCAAATGTTTCAAGGGTATTATTCTGTTTAAGAACATAAAGTCATTCAGTAGTAATAACTATTCTAGCAAGGTCAAATTTTAACTAAATATTTTATTGGGTTCATCTTATAGATTTATCTGTTTATTTTTTTTTAATTAGTAAATCAGATGGCATAGCTGGAATTTAAGTGTTTTCTTTCTTGTTTGCTTTCAACTGTAGTCAAAGAAGTTTCAAAAAACAAAGATGCATGAATAATTCTGCCAATGTTTTCTGACTCTTGAAAATTAGAAACCCACAAATACTATTAATTTATTCATAACTAGTAGGGTGGAAATTAACAATAATTATTAATAAGTAATTGGGCGGAAAATAACAACCTTTTCATTTAACTTTACTGATCTGTTAATATTTGAAATATGAATCTATTTACATTGTGATTTTTAAAAGAACTTTGTAAATTACTTATATAATTTTATTAATCCTTCTTTCCTTTTTTTTAACCTCATTGTCCATTTCAAGAATTTTTTTAGAGTGGTGAAAATTTTTTAGAGTGATGAAAATTTCCATCTACTTCTATCACACATAACCCAACTCATATTATGCTGTGATGTCTATCTGTAAATTTTTTTTTTTGAGGGTCTTTTTTTTTTAAGATTTTTTTTTTTTTTTTTTTTTTTTAATTTGACACAGACAGAGAGATCACAAGTAGGTAGCGGGGCATGCAGAAGGAGAGAGAGAAGCAGGCTCTCTGCTTAGCAGGGAGCCCAATGCAGGGCTCGATCCCAGGACCTTGAGTTCATGACCTGAGCCAAAGGCAGAGGTTTAATCACTGAGCCACCCAGGTGCCCCTATCTGTAAATTTCTATGACTAATATGTTTCCTGCATTTATTCAATATTTTTAAATCTTGCTTTCAATTATATTTCTAGCCTTTCCAAAGTAAGGTTGCTAGGCTGCTTCCCATTTTCCTGAGAAATCTGAGGAGAGATCCAGAGGCCTGTACCATCTCATCTCCCCACATCCCTGCTCCCCACTTCCCTGCACGTGTTGTCAGTGCCCAGAATGACCTCCTGATGCTCCCACCTTAGACCACCCCTTCCTATGAGCATCAGATCCAATTCATTCTTGACTGTTCAATGAAATCATTCCAGCAATTCTTTCTTTTCTCATTTTTAATAATTAATGCTCCTTTTGATACAATATATTTTCCATCAGCACATAAAGTATTCATATTTCTGCAAAAATTTAATTTTTTTAAAGAGTAAAGCATAAGTAAATGAAATAAGGCAAAACAAAACTCTTATGGCCTCACTGACTTGGGTTCAGTGATTTCTTGTCTTCCTTTGCCTCACATTGCCTATTCTCACTTCCCTCTAATTTCTTCCTTCCCCTCTTGTTGAACCTAAACAAATTCAGATGTTTTTATCTTCACCATGCCATGCCACTCTTCTCCACTTTTCCTTTTTAGCTCACCAATAGCTGCCATATAGCTAAATCCAATAGTTCACCTTTAGTCCTCATACTACTTCGACTATCACCCTCCCAAAACTCATGTCCACCTGGAACTTTAGAATATGATCCAAGCTGAGGAACTCCAAGGATTGTTAGCAATTACTGGAAGCTGGTAGAGGCAAGGAAGTGTTCTCCAGAGTTTTCAGGGGAAGTATGAACATTTAATTTACTTGGCAACCAGGAAACTACCGTCATCTCATTTGACCGCTACTTCTCTGGATACTCCTTATCTCCTGGTCCTTCTTTACCTCCCTGACTTCCAAAAACCAGAGCACCTAAGGCTTGATCCTTATACTAACATCCTCCCTGGGTGATCTTATCCAGTCTCATGGCCTTAATTATGCTGATGACTCCTCAATTTATATTTCCAGTCCATACCTTGCATATGAACATCTGTGTAGTTTTTTCTTAATATTTCCACTCCTATTCCAATGGGCATCTAAAATAGAACATGTCCCAAACTGAAAAAGTCATGAGTAGGACTATGCTATTTTGTGTACCAATAAATAGAGAACATTTTCCTTCTCTCTCCAACCAATAAATAATAAAAAACAATAATCTGACTATAATTTAGATTAAATACCTTGGTATTGTGTCTTCTTCATTGTGGTTTGGTTTTTGAAATCTCACAATGTTTATTAGGTTTCAAAATACACGTTTGGAAACGATATAAGAATTAAGGCTATAGTAGCCCTAATCCAGCCATAGGAAGTCGTGTCAGCTTTATATTTTATTCAAAGTCAAATTTTTACTCCCTGCTTCTGCATTGTCATGTGGCTGCAAACCACCATGATGCCTCTGCTGGAATATTGCACTAGACCCTCAACTGGACTTTCTATTTCAAACATTATTTCTCTATAATCCATAGGAGCCAGAATGATCCTTTATAAATATAAATCATATAATGATACCTCTGCCTCATAATTTCCAATGCCCTTGTGTTGCATTTATTGCAAAATGCCAACTTTATGCTGTGCTTGTAAGATCCTATGGGATGTAGCCTCTATGACCCCCTCCCATGTGCCATTCTTCTCATTGCTTCTTCTTCTCATGCTCTTTTGCTCTTCCTTTTTCTTAAACAAGGCGAACATCTTCTTATATAGGTTTTGCCATGTCATTCACGTCCATCTTACTGTAAATTTTTAAAGACTGTTTTTTTGTAATTTAAGTCTTAGATTTAATGTGGCCTCAGAGAGGTCTTCCATGACCATCTGATTCCAGTTATTCTAAAATTCACTCATATTAAAAGACACTGTATTATGATAGTCATAATTTATTTCAGAAGTATCAGGTTATGCAGTTTTATAACACATGAGTGCCAGTTGTCTTGAGCTTTGATTAGGAGGGTGTCTACTTCCCTAATCGAGAATTCACATTCCTGGGATTATTTAACTCTGCCTTTATGACAGGAAGCATACATTCCGGGGGGACCTCCTATAAGCCTTTCAGCCATCACATTGAGAAATCAGATTTGATTGGTAAAATTAGTGTCTTTTTAATTAGAATAATGAATGTGTAGGATAGGGTCTCATTAAATCTGAAGGTAGAAATAAAGTGTGGTTGGCTTAAATGCCTTCCATACATTCAACACTCCCATATGAATAGGATATCAATAACCAGAAGGGTATATAAAATGTACTTTCGGGGATGGGACATGTGAATTAATCACTAACAATCGTCCACACTGAATTTGGCAGCTTTCTGTTTGATTTTGGTTCTAAGGGGAACACCTTTGTAATGGAATTTCATCAAATTTATAAAATTTATAAAGCGAGGCTCATGGACTGTTTAGTGTCTGCTTTGCTAATTAATAGTTAACTAATATATGTCAGTATAGTGGCAGCAATGGGTCTAAAATGTGCTGTTAATTTGTGAGTAGAACAGCCTATTGGTACTCTCTTTAAGCAGATGACTATTCTTAACTACTACAAAGAATCTGAGAGCTATGCTTTCCCATGCTAGTCTTCTCTCCAAGCCTTGCACCCAGTGGTGATCAGTAGAACAAATTATTTAAAAGCTCAAACTGGCTTAGACTTAATCCATTCTGATCATTCAGTTGTTCCTTGAGGAATATTCAGCTGGCTTTGCAGGAATAAATTAATCCTTCGTGAAGCCACTCTTTTCTCTCTCTCTGTTCCTGAGATGACATGAATATACTGTGAAGAAAAAGCACTATGCATCCCTGCATCAAACATGAAACTTGTCCTCAGTTAAAATATCCTCTGCCCCCTGGGTGGCTCAGCTGGCTGAGCATCCAACTCTTGATCTAGGCTCAGATCATGATCTCGGAGTTGTAAGACTGAGCACCGTGTCAGGTTCCACACTCAGTGCAGAGACTTATCATGAGTCTCCTTCCTGCTCATGCTCTCTCTCTCTCTCTCTCTCTGTCTCTCTCAAATAAATAAATCTAAGAAAAGAAGAAGAGAAGAGAAAGAGAAGAGAAGAGAAGAGAAGAGATGAGAAGAGAAGAGAAGAGAAGAGGAGCGGAGGGGAGGGGAGGGGAGGGGAGAAGAGGAGAGAAGAGAGAAGAGGAGAAGAGAAGAGGATATTTTTTGGAATTTATGCCATGTCCCTTTTTGACCAGTGACTTCCTGCCTTGCAGCCACTTGTAGCTGAGTTTTGCTCAGTTTGTCAACAAACTGAGTGACCCTGGAGACAGATTTAGTGTCAATGTCAGAATGGAGAGTTCAGTTCTGTCACCACCCTGATTAAGGCCTTTGTGAACGCTAACTCAACCAAGTCTGCCTAAATGAAACTATGGGATGATAAATTCATGTCACATTAAGTCGTAGATGTTGCAGTAATTTGTTACATCAGAAATGTGAAATTAATAAAACTAGTTAAGCTTTAATGGTGAATAGGCTTATGTTCTCTGCACTATAACAGAAGTGTAATAGCTGAATTCTAAATTTCATTATTGACACCTTAAAGATTAAGTTGAAAGAATTTGTAATACTCTTGCTAATAATTATAACTGAGCATGTCAGGATATTGTCTTAACTATGAGTTCGAGTACCTTCTCTCCACTATTCCTGTATAACTAGGTTTTTTTGACTACCTTAAAGAGATTCTGCCTTGAGAAATGATTCAGAAGGAGATATTAAAGACATTAGCTTAGATGTTAGAAAAAAAAATCACACAATTGCTAGTAAATTTTCTTTCAACTAAAATTAATTTTATCCTTTGCTAGGAGATCCAGGCTTTATAAAACTGATAGATTGGGAAGACTCTTGAAGGTAACTTTCCTTTCCCTCTTTTTCTTTATGCTGCATATCCCCAATGTGTAACTTGTTTCTGTAAAATTGTAGATTAGCCTCAAGAAAACTCACCTTCCTCATTTTAATATAGAGATTTAATAAGTATGGATTATACATAGTGCCATATAAATCTCAACTAGCCCACCCCATCTTCTATTCAGCCATCTTATACTTTGTTTGTTTGTTTATTTGTTTTTATTTATTACTTATTATTTTTTAGCGATATTTTATTTATTTGTTTGAGACAGAGAGAGAGCATGTGCAGGAGTGGGGGAGGGGCAGAGAGAGAGGGAGAAGCAGACTCCTGACTGAGAACAGAGCTTGACCTTGGGCTCCATCCCAGAACCCTGAAATCATGACCTGAATGAAGCCAGATGAATCATGAATCATGAAGCCAGATGCTTAACAGACAGACACCTAGGCATCTCATGGATGTTTTACTTTTAAAAAATGTAAAGCAAATGTAGGTGTTTTTCATGAAAACATTTGCGTATAGCATTATCTGAAAATCTCCATTTCTGTGTGTGTGTGTGTGTGTGTGTGTGTGTATATACATACATACATGTATGTATGCATGTATCTATTGTCTTTATAGCTCTCCCTGCTTTACCTTATATCTTAGCTTATTTACAGTGAAATTATTTTAATTTTATTGTTTTTGCAACTTTTTGTGCAAATTAAGATTTTGCAAACTCTAAAAGAGAGAAATGTAAGGAATGTGACTGATTCCTTTGTACAGTAACACTAAAGTTCAGAATGAGTGATATGGGAGTGAGAAAATAGAGTCAAGGTAAGTAGAAGAATAAAGGAAACATACCTTCAATATCATAAGGTATTTTATCAATGTTTTTTAAACCTCAAATACCACAGAATTATTTTATCAATATCTATAACTATAACTGCCATTTAGGATTCCACATTAACAAAAAAGTGATATTCTTCTTTTGCATCAAATGCTATCTATAAGGATATATATTAATTTTCCATGTATTATAACATTTGATCTTCAAAATTGTGAATTAGGTATACCATAGCCATTTTGGATAGTTGTAATAATGCTTCATTGAAGGGAAATGACCAAAATTAATTCAATTAGTGTTGAAGGACCTGAAATTGAGCTCAGGTCTTTGGAAATGAGATAATATACAAAGTTGTTTTTGTTTTTTGTTTTTCCCTACTATACTGTAGCAAGGTATTTCTCAAACACTTCTACTACTTTAGATTCTCATTAAATTCACTTGGATCAAGTTCTTGTTACTCAGAATTCTACACTGATTCTATATTGGACACTTGATATTGCAATTTGTTCTTTAATTATGTTAATGTTCCAGAAATAGTAAGTTCATTCACTCATTATCTTATGCCAAACAAAACAAAACAAAACAAAAAATCTGGCTCAGAGTAAAGTGTGGATATGAAAGATCAAATTTGTATGAATATTTAGAGACCCACTATCTGTATAACATGAGAATAAATGTTACAAAAATAAGAGCACTAAGAGACCACTTTCTTATTTTTTTAATTTTTAAGAAGATTTTATTTATTTATTTGACAGAGAGAGACACAGCAAGAGAGGGAACACAAACAAGAGACTGAAAGAGGGAGAAACAGTTTCCCCATCGAGCAGGGAGCCCATTGCAGGACTTGACCCCAGGACCCTGAGATTATGATCTAAGCTGAAGGCAGATGCTTAATGACTAAGCTACCCAGGTGCCCCAAGAGAACACTTTCTTTAAATAGTGGACAATCTATTTGGACAGGTAATATACAAACCAAAGTTAAAACACTATGAAATAATCTACTTATACCAACATATGGGTATGAGGACTTGCAATGTAGATAATTAATTTTGGGAGCTTTGTTTTTTTAAGTTTTATACTTTTATTTATTTTTTAAGTAATTTCTACAACCATCATGGGGCTTGAACTCAGGACTTCAAAATCAAGAGTTGCATGCTCTACCAAGTGAACTAGATAGGTGCCCCATGGTTGGAAGGATTATCATCTGAAATGGCTCAAAAGACTATAATGAAAATAATTTTGCTTAAACCAGTTTCTAAAATATGTGGATAGTTGAATAGGAAGATGAAGGGTATTTGAGGGGTAACAAAAAACATGCATGAAAATGAACATGGGATTTTGACACTATACTGTGTCCCTCTCAGGGTCCCCCTACAATTCCATGGATAATTTTGAACTAAATTAAGGAGAGTTTGGGTGTTTGAAATCAGAAATTAGCACTTTGTTCAAGTCATAGAGAGCCATTTGAACATTTGTGGGCAAGAAATCATGAAAATTCAGTGTTTGGGAAAAATAACATATAGAATGAATATGGAGGGAGAAACTGAAAGTGAGTAGTTAAGTTAAAAGCTAAGGGGACACAATAAATGTGAGCATTAAGAAGATTATTCTGGGGTGTCTGGGTGGCTCAGTGGTTAAGCCTCTGCCTTCGGCTCAGGTCATGATCTCAAGGTCCTGGGAATGAACCCCACATCAAGCTCTAGGCTCACCAGGGAGCCTGCTTCCCCCTCTCTTTCCACCTGCCTCTCTGCCTACTTGTGATCTCTGTCTGTCAAATAAATAAATAAAATCTTAAAAAAAAAAAAGAAGATTCTTCTACTTGTGAATTATAATTATACTTCACAGTGCTTGGGAGTATAAAAATATCACTTCAGCTTTCCCTGGCTCAATATTTAATTCACCTAGATATTGGCATTCTGGCATAGAACTGGGGTGGGAGGGAAGGGAAGAGATAAGAGGATAGAGTGATCCCAGCATTTAATTTCAAACTACTACCCAAGATATCTGGGTGGAAGAGAATAAAGAGAGCAATTTGCTCGGCATCACTGCACTTAGTACATGAAACATTATAAAACCGACATTTTGTGAAATGCATTGTCTATTACCAATTTACATGTCATTCTTTCTGTACTTCTGACCCGTCTTTCCGATTAGATGGTAAATATCATTGAACCTTCTCTCTTACACATGCTGATAAAGGGAATTAAATAATGGTTATAGATGAGTTGTCAAATATTTAAAATACTGAGGGAGACCTTAATTTAAAATGATTTTCTGGATGCAAATTTAGACTTACCTAAATGGTCTGTTATTCTTATGTTATATTATTAACCAAGGTAATAATCATTAATTCAGTCAATCAGCATGGTTTTAGATACTGGGGGCTTATTGGTAAATAAAACAAGATTCTCGTGTTCCTGAAAATTAATGTCAGTGTGCTGCACATGGTATTAAGATATTTTATTGATCTGCATGAGAAAGTTATGCAAGCAGCAGATACTGATTTGTCAGAAGCATCTTCCTTATACAGTGAGGAAGATTTGGACTCTCATCAGAGCTTGCATTTTAGTTTGAAAACATTTTCCTTTCATTCATCCAGGATACCCATCGTGGACCACTCTGCTTGGCTTTCTCATCCTATTTCTCTGTATAGAAAGTTGTATATGGTGACAGGGGTAAAAGATAGACAATATTTCTAGTTCTCTGTCTTCTCACTAGTTTTATGATCTTGACCTAGTCACATAAGTTTAGAAACTTTCATTGTCTAATCTGGGAAACGAAGTAATAATGACAAGGGAAAATGTTTACCAGAGACCACAGGTTATATAAAACCACCTGTCATTGTTTCAGGAGCCTAAATTTTGTTTGAGTTTTTTTTGTTTTGTTTTGTTTTTTGTTTTTGTTTTTGTTTTTTTTACAAAAATTGTGTTTAGTAACTAACTACAATACACATACAAAAATATAAAATAGCTCTGTATGGGAAAACTGAACAACAACAACGGCAACAACAACAACAAAAACAGGTGTGTAACGGGATAGAAAAGAATGCAGAATTCACCTTTAGAAAAGATGACAGTAAAAAAATTCAAAGAAGTTTCCACTTAGATTAAGATTTTCCAGCAACAGAACCCCTCCCAGATATGAGATGTGTAAGGAAAAAAAAAAAATACCCTTCTCTTTCTTTGTGCTAAGTCCTCCGGTAGAAGAAACCTCTTTTTCTGTTTTAAAAGTAGCTGTAAAAATAGCTAGAATAGTTCTATGGGCACAGTGGGTTCTCAATCACAGCAATTATAAGTGTTGTCATTATTCATACTACCATGGGAGTGTAGTATATTTTTTTGAATTGAAGGGAGTATATTTACCATATGTTTCCAATAGCGTAAAATACACCGGCTGGCACATTTGGGCATTCAGCATATGTTTTGTGATTGAATTCTACTTCATACACTCAAGAAATGCTTTTGATTCTTCTTGGATGTCTTGCAGGCTAAGATGTATTCTAAATGCTTGAAAGACATTGTTTCATCTTTGTTTTCCAAGCCCCAAACCAAAATGGTCTAGATTTTCCTTGCTTTGAATTAACAGCCAAAATGACTTTACTCAATAAAAATCTCGGAGAAAACTCAGCCAGAAATTCAGGTCTATTCACATCCATACTCATGCACATAAGAAAGAGCTCCAAAAAGCTTCACTTTGCCTATAGGTATCACTGTTACATAACAATAAGTGTTGCTTCAGGAAGTCAAAAAAACTTATCTAATAGGTCCGTTAATTCATCAACTTGAATGGCTTTTGGATAAAAACAAACAAAACAAACAACTTATGTGTATCTGTCACTGTGTAGAATAGACTTAGTCATATTTATCTCAGATGTAGTTTTATTTTGAATTGTATCAAAGGGGGACAAATGAAAATTAGTTTTGCAAATAAGAAGACTTTTTTTTTTTTTTTCCCTAGATCTTTGTTTATGTGCTTAAAAATTGCATGGTAGTCAAAACTGATTCATGTTCTCCTCCAGCAAGGGTAATGGACTCCTGAAAGTAGTGAATGAAGAGCTGGAGTTTCACTGCACAGGTCATCAGGGTGGACTCTGTAGAATCCAAGAGCTTGGAATACAAAGTAACCTGCACTGAGATTTTTGTCACTGTTCTATTTACCAGAGGCTCAATGACACTTCTTCTTCCCAGCTCAGGTTCCATCATAGGTCTAGACCCTCTGGTTGTGTGTCCACCAAACTTTAGCGCCATTGTATACATTTTTTTTTTTTTTTTCCTAGAGAACTCATAGAGAGGAATGGAGATGAGTGTAGAATTAGGATTGTTACAAAAATATCCTAATCTGGAGCCTTCTGGGTGGCTGAGTCAGTTAAGTATCTGACTTTTGATTTCAGCTCAGGTCTTGATCTTAAAGCCCCACTTTGGGCTCCAATGGGCATGGATCCTACTTAAAAACAAAATAAAACAAAACAAAACAAAACAAAAACCAAACCTGACCTGGATTGGTTAGGAATTGGAATCAAGTTTCATCTGAAAATGTCCTTGTGTACTAAGTCTTTATCAGCTGAGATTCACTTCTTGAGAAGGGCTAATATTTAAACACCAATCTCTAGCAGAATCAAAACAGGGACTATAATAAATAATTTACTTAAGATACTTGTCCAATCTAAAAGATTTTTAAAATACTAAACATACAGGACTGTGCCATTGCTTTGCAATTTGCATCACAGTGTCTTTTGTCATGTTCTCAGGAAGGCAGTCTTATGTTCTTATCTTTTCATATATTCTTCTCTATCTGCTCTGATCATGAACATAATGTTTATCTTTCTCTTGTTATTCTTAGACTCTATTTCAACCTCTTTCTGGAAAGAATATATATAAAATTGCAGTGGCCATCATTAAAAATAGTTTAAAATCAATGAGCTTTAAATGAAAACAAGTTACTTTATCTTGTAAAGTTTTAATTCCCCGACCACCCCCTCCTTTTTTTTTCCTTTACTGTGATTATAGCTGTATCTTTTAAATAAATAGTCTTTGTTTTCTAAGCCCCTTGCATTAACAGAGAGGATTTAAGACCAATGGCAAGAACATGCTTCTGATGGAATTACAAAGCAGGGGTTTGATCCCACAAATATTTACATAACTACTTTTGTATACTGACTCTCAAATACCTTTTGAGTATCTCCATTTGGGTATCCTATAAGCACTTAAAATTTTTTATAAAAAGTTTTTCTTCCTCTTTTCCACTTTATACCCCCAGACCTGTTGTACTATCCTTACCCCAAATCCCAGGGACTAGTACCACTACTCAGTGTCCATAGGAAATTTGGGGGCCCTCCTAGTTTCCTCCATCATTTCTTATACTCCCTTTACAGTTGTCATTGTGCATTTTGAGCATATTTTTGCTCACGAGCCAAATATTGCCAGAAATACAGAAGTAGACAAAGTCGGTTCTATTATTGTATCAAAAGAGGCCACACACCATGGGGCCCATAGGGTGTCTCTTTGGGAGAATGGGCTTGCTGTAAGATTTGGGCATGGGTAAGTGAACTGGGAAGGATTCAAGGAAGCAGGGCTTTGTTATGGGTTGAGGAACATCTGAAAGCAAAGATAAACTGGTGACATGATAGTTTCACATCAGAACTGAAGATAATAAAAAAGATAGCTAAAGATGGAATTGGTTTAAAAAATTTATCAGTCAGTTTAGCTAGACAAATGATGGGTGGTCAATTTTGTGGTCTGTAGAGTCTATTTGTTGTTGTCTGTGCTCAGATATACATTCAAAGGTGTCTTGTTTTGCTCACTGTTCATCACAGTCATAAATAGGATGCTATGTCATGACAATGGCCTGGATGTTGGTGTCAGGTCATACTCTTTAGTTCCTACTGGCTCTGGCTAGTAATTTATCCTGAACTCTCTCTCTCTCACAGACATTTTATACCACTCTAAAGTTGTCCAAGTACCTAGTGCTTTATGTCTGCCTGTCTTTTACAAGAAGTTCCCTTCTCACAGGGTGCATGTCTGCTGTATTTTCAGATCTCTTAAGCCTTATCTTTAGAATTTGAGATTAACACATCCCTCTGAAAATCATCCTTTAAAGAGTCTTTTTCTAAATAATGTCCCCTCCTCTTTGTTATTTCCAAACATCAGTAAGAGCTTGAACTCTTAGGGTATAGGTTGTCTTTAACATACTCACCATTGTTTCCCCAGCACCTCCCACAGGTAGTGAACTATTAGAACATACAGATTGAAACAGTGATTTATTGTGCACTGTGTGAAGATAAGGATAGAATAAGGTAAGGATAAGGATAAGAAATGAGGCAGAAATGTATAACTATAACCTTGTCTTGAAGTAGTTTTGTATCAATGGGGAACAATGGAATTTTATGAATTCAAAATTAGTTAGGTAAATTTAATTAAATAAATAGAACTCAGTATTGTAGAGACTTTTGTTTTGTTTTTTCTAGGAGGGGAGGGTTGAAAAAATATGTTAGGAGGGAGATCGTGTGAAGCCATGTTGCTATAATGAAATTCCTGGTTGCACACACAGAGACTTTGTATTGATTTTTCAAATTCTAATGTTATGAACAAAATCACTACATGCACAGGAGGACATATTTTGATCTACTTCTGCAAAAATGAAATTTTTACTCAAGCATTACTTGATTGACCATCACTGTCAGTTTGCTCCTTAGGAGCCAAGAGAATTGCCATTGTGGGGACATATACATGTGAAGTTCAGGGCTACATGAAGAGAATAATTTGTAATTTAAGGTGTATGGAATCTCTCTTCAGTACCTTGGACATTTAGATATGAAATAAATGGCAATAAATATGTAACCAGATTAGACAGAGGTCTCTTGACAACAGAGCAATATAAGAAACTTGACAGTTCCATTTACATGTGCTGGTAGAGGCAAACATTGATTGTCTCTCCCTTATGTGAGCAGTTATAAAACCCAACAAATACAAGGGCAACTTCCAGTTTCAAATAATCAGACTCGTTAGCAGAACTTGGTTATTCTTTTCCTCCAGATACTTGAGGTAAATTCAGTGTTCTTGGCTAATACATTTAAAAGAAAAAAAAAAAAAAGAGCTTTGCAAATAGTACTGCAGCATGTAAATAATTAAATGTAGTTTGCTGTTATTAAAACATTTTACTTCATTTTCTTTTTAGAACATTAGTGTGAAGTAGGCAGAACAAATGTTGTCATCAGCTAGTAGGCAGAGCAAATATTGTCATCTCTAGTTGTCAGATGAGAAAAGACACCGCTAATCGGTCTAGTGCCCATGGAAGACATCATTAATAGATCACAGAACTCCGTTCTTTGGAGTCGATACATGATATATCATCTTTTTTTTTAAGATTTTATTTATTTATTTGACAGACAGAGATCACAAGTAGGCAAAGAGGCAGGCAGAGAAAGAGAAAAGGAAGCAGGCTACCTGCAGGACAGAGCCTGATGTGGGGCTCGATCCCAGGATCCCGGGATCATGACCTGAGCCGAAGGCAGTGGCTTTAACCCACTGAGCCACCTAGGCGCCCCATGATATATCATCTTTTTCAAGAAAGTGCTCTCATAAGTTACTCAGGTATCATCAAAAATAGGCTTATAAGCTCAATACAACATACCCAGAAGAGAACTTATGCCCTCTAAAGCTCCAAGGTCATATTATTCTAAAATATTACAACAAGTTTAAAAGTAACAAAGTATAAACTATTCCTGGGTCCCGTTTCACTTATGACAGTATTCTCTGATATGCATTATATTTTGCTTGTTAAATATTCTTTGTTTTCTTTGTATAAAATTAATAAAAAGAAGAGGTTCCTGGGTGGCTCAGTCAGTTAAGCTGCTGACTTTGGCTGTCTTGATCCCACGGTCCTAGGATTGAGCCCCACATCAGACTCTGTGCTCAGCAGTGTGTCTGATTCTCGTTCTCTTGTGCTCCTACCCTGCTTATGCTCTCTCTCTCTCTCTTTCTCAAATGAACTAGTAAAATCTTCAAAAAAATGAAGAAAAATAAGAAGCTGAAAGAGAGAGACAGAGACAGAGTAAGAAACCTGACATCTGGAACATTACATTATGTGAAATGTTTTACATTTCATGTAACATTAACAGTGAAAAATATCTTTAATGTACGTGGCTGATCAGATAGTTTTATCTTAAAATAGCTATGCTTATTGAGATTTTTAAGAATATTTCCTAAGCAAGTACTTTGGATTACTATCAAAGCTTTTAAACTTTTTGGCCATTGACTACCTATTAAATACTAACCATGGAGAAAAAACCTATTTGATATAGATATTTTTACTATCCAATAGTCTATTTGTAGGTTACATACATATGCATTAATTAGTTAAAATGTATCAATTGAATATATAAATAGATCAATATATGTGTAAAATATTTAAGCTTCTAAGATAAAAATTCAATTATTTGGATTATTTACTTTTACTTATATAACAAATACATAGATATTATTGTGTTCTAAGCAGTTTTTCTGCCTATGCTGCAGAAATGTAGATGTTAGTAATCTCTACACTCAACATGGGTATTGAGATCAAGAGTCTCATGCTCTTCTGACTGAGCCTTCTCAGAAATATAAGTGTTAATAATAATTACTCCACTCCCATGGGCTTATCAGGTATAGAAATTAGTTGGCCATATGTCTTTTCAAATGCAGTGTTCAGGTGCAGTATTGGGCACATTTCAGGGGGGTATGTTATTTATGTTTCCCATAGATAGATAGGTGTTCTCTATGTATATGTTTATCCTATTTAGTACTTAACTTTTAGTCAACTTAATTCTTTCCCCTATTATACAAATTAATATAATATTCTAAATACAACACATGTACAATTGTTTATGGATTATAATTGTAGCAGTGCTTTATCTCTCTCTCTCCAGAAAAACAGACAATTTAGTAACTCAAAGTGAAGCTAAGTAAAGATGCTCCAGGGGCGCTTGGGTGGCTCAGTCAGTTGGATGTCTGACTATTGATGTCAGCTCAGGTCTTGATCTCTGGGTCATGAGTTCAAGCCTTACACTGGGCTCCACACTGGGTATGAAACTCACTTGAAGAGGAAGAAGAAGGAGAAGGAGAAGGGGAAGGAAGAGAAGAAGAAGAGACACCCCAATAGCCCTTTGGGATTTCATTATCCAGACTTGTCCTAGACATCACATAAACAAAATTTCATATTTTAAAGAAGGAATATTAAAAATAAGTTATGCTTATAGGATGGAGGAAAAGCAATAAGGTCCACAGCAATGCTTGTAAAACTAGGACCGTGGGATCAAGACAGCCAATAGGTCCATGGGCCACAAAGATCCCTTTACAAGTATTGCTCCTAAATTAGCTTTCCCATTTCAATGATAATTGTATTTTATTTATTTTTTAAAGATTTTTTTTTTTTTTAATTTGACAGAGAGAGACACACAGTGAGAGAGGGGACACAAGCAGAGGGAGTGGGAGAGGGAGAAGCTGGTTTCCTGCATAGCAGGAAGCCCAATGTGGGGCTCGGACCCAGGACCCCAGGATCATGACCTGAGCCGAAGGTAGATGTTTAACAACTGAGCCACCCAGGCACCCTCAATGATAATTTTAAAATGACATAATAATTACATCTTGCATTACCTTGATGACTACATTATAACCTAATATTGTTCTTAATTTCAGTATCATTTTGAGATTTTGTAGTTTTAATTTGTGGTTTTTAATTATATTGGCTTTTATCTATATTGAGAGCAATTTGTTTAGCTTAACTTCATGTCTGGCTGCTGTAATTTGCATATTCTAATGTTAACATGACAAAAAACAAATCTATTTCCTTCAGTGCAAGCATTTTGAATTATTTCACCAGTCATAAAATCAAAATATGTATATTTCAGTGGAATTTTGAAATCAATTTTTTTCATTGAATACGACTTTAAGTCATTTAATAAATCAAAACTTTGATTCAACATGCAAAAACATCCATATATGATAGAGTCAGAGCATATTTCCCTGACATCCTAAATGTATACTAAATTTCCAGGGCCCCTGGATTGCATGGATCACTTCCAAGACCTTAAAAGAGTCCTGGAACTGTGCGTACAGTGTCCTATACACTATTATAAAATGTACAAATGTAAGTTGTTCTAGCACATTTCTTAATAACACCATCTTCTTTTAGTGTCACATCCTTCCTGTGACACCTCATTTGTCAGGGAGAAAATGGAGTGGTGCTAAGACTGTTGAGGTCTAGGTAGAATGTATGAGTTTGCTGGGGATGCATTGGCAAAAACAAACTGGTAACTTAAACAACAGGCATTTATTTTGTCACAGTTCTGGAGATTGGATCCAAGATCTGGCAGATTTGATTTTTTTCGGAAGCTTCATTCCTTGGCCATCTTCTTTCTGTGTCCTCTAACGATCCTCTGTGTGTGCACATGTCTGGTGCCTTTCTCTCTATGTGTCCTAATTTTTCTTCTTCTAAGAACACCACTAGATTGGATTAGGGCCCATTTTAGGATGTCCAGGTATAATTGAGAAATTGTAAAATTAAGCCTATTGTATCATTTCTCTCTATGTCCAGAGAGTCAATCTGTAAATATTGCCTATAGTGCTTGGGTCAGAAGGACAGTAAAACCAGGAAGAAGATATAAAATATCCAAACCAAAAAGTTAATCTATGGGAAATCCTTTCAATTTTCAACTTATAAACTTGAAAATTAAAAATTCAGTTCTTATTAGCATCTTCAAAAAGATAATCGATAATGCAACATATATAATTATCAATGCAACTAACATAAAATTTTCCCTTTTTTATTGGGCAAAGTCCGAACATACTACTAAGAATTGGGAATCTGTCTGTGTGTGAAGTTTCACACCGTATGCATTTTGACATCAGATCCTATCTTTGAGTATCAACTAATCTTATACTATTAAAATCCAGTAGTCCCAGATGAAACAGCATGCAAATTTCCCAGCAATGCTGCACAAGGACCTGAAGAAGCAGGAATTCCAGTGACAAAAACTCTGACACATGGTAATTAGTTTGTTAATAAATGTAGTGTGAGAGTAATTCTATTATAAAATTATGTCAGCCAGAACAGTACAGTGGCAATTTAAACATATCTGAATTGCTATTCTAGATTTTGTTTTAAAGATTTTGTTTATTTATTTGACAGGGATCACAAGCAGGCAGAGAGGCAGGCAGAGAGAGAAGGGGGGAAGCAGACTCCCCACTGAGCAGAGAGCCCCCTATGTGGGCCTTGATCCCAGGACCCGAGGCTTAAACCACTGAGCCACCCAGGCTCCCCTATTCTAGATGTTTTGATCTTAAATTAATTTTATATTTTCTTTAATCCTAAAAAAAGAATGATAGTATTATCTTCTCCATTTTTATATGTGAGATATTTGTCAACATTTCTCAAATATCTATGTGGTTGGAACTTTTTTCTCATTCTAATAGCAATTACTTTTGTGTCTAATGATACAATAAGATATTTATGTATCTTGATACTAATAAAATACTTTTGTCTCATCTATCTATATAACTTTGTTTTGAAAGTCCCTATTTTTTTTAAAGGGCTGCCTAAATTGTTTAAATTTTGCACTGCAACATTTGGACCTCCCTCAAATTTTGTGGAGTAATGTGATACTTAATGATTGTAAGGAAATGGAAATGAGCTTAGAGAGACTCAACACATAAGTGATCCCACTGCACTGATGTGTGCTTTATGAATAAAACTTTTAAAGCAATTTGTACAGCTAGATAGTGGCTTGGAACTGAGTTAATCTGGTATGTGGCATTAATGATAAGCAAAACTGGCTTTTCCATTCAATTGACGAGAGCTGATTTAGTGTCAGAAAAGAAAAAAAAAATATTTTAAAGTCTAAGATTAGTTCAAGTTTTAGTATTGTTTATATTTAACTCATAAATTTGGCTTTTATAATCACATTAGAGCCACAAAATAAGGATTAAAGCTAATTTTATCAAGTACATGTTTAAGCTCTATGATTATGAACCTTATTATAAATGCAATTTTAGGCCTAATTTGGGGTATTTACTAGGATTTTGTTCTTTATTCAAGTATGAGTAGGGAAATACAAACTAACTACTCAAACTACCCAGTGTTAAACTGAAGCAATAAGACTATTAGTCTGCAACTGGAAAAAATTCGAGAGTTAATTTTGTTGTGATGTAATTGTCTCCTCATTCATGGCACTTCAATTAGATGTTCTCTAATGATCTTTTCTAGTTATAAATTTCTATGTGCCTGAAATCAATGAACTGCAGACCTGGTGCTCTTAACCACTCTGCTGGAAGTGGGTCTATGGCTTGGCTTCTTCCCCTATCTCCATGTTGACAAATACCTAAGGGTATAAGTTCCATGATGTGCTTTAAACCCAAAGAGGAAATACGGAAAATGCTAGGACATCTATTTTCAAAGTATATTGTGCTCTGATTTTTTCTTCATGGCTCACGGAAAATTATTTAAATTTAAGTCTCTTTAAAGATTTTATTTTTTAAAGTTTAGCATATACTTTGCTTCAGTGTGATCACTCCCAAGTTAGCTCATAAAGTATTAAACATGTATAATTTTGCCTCAATCAATCAAATCATGTTGAATTACCCCAGTATTTTATTTTATTTTATTTTATTTTATTTTATTTTATTTTATTTTTTCCCCAGCATTTTAGATAGAAGTTTATTAGCTTTGGGGAGCCTGGGTGACTCAGTGGTTAAACTTCTGACTTCAGTTCAGGTCATGGTCCCAGCATCCTGGGATTGAGCCCTGCATCAGGCTCCCTGTTCAGTGGGGAGCCTGCTTCTCCCTCTTCCTCTGCTTGCTGCTCCCCCTCCTTGTGTTATTCCTCTCTCTCTGTCAAATAAATAAATAAAATATTTTAAAAAAGAAGGTTGTTGGGACACCTGGGTGGCTCAGTGAATTAAGCCTCAGCCTCTGGCTCAGGTCATGATCTCAGGGTCCTGGGATCTAGCCCTGTACCAGGCTCTCTGCTCAGCAGGGAGCCTGCTTCCCTCTCTCTCTCTCTCTCTGCCTGCCTCTCTGCCTACTTGTGATCTCTCTCTCTCTGTTAAAAAAATAAAATCTTAAAAACACACACACAAATATTAAAAAACATTAATAAAGGGTGGAATTTAATCCATTCATTGTACCATCCTTCTAAGTAAATTTCAAGTGGATTAAAGAGAATCACATTAAAAACAAAGCACAGGGGAAAACAAGGTTCGCCAAAATAATGGGATGTACCAAAATGGGGGAGAAATTTAACTTTGCTTTGCTTTGTAATAATGGAGATATCACCAAAGAAAACTTGGAGACATTTAATACATCCAAATTCAAAAGTCGTGTATGCTTAAGACTTCAAAAGTGTCAGTTTATATCTATTCTGCATAACGAGTTTAGCCGAACTATAACATCAATCTAGTAATAAATACACAGGCATAGCACGTGAAGGGCAAGTCATACCACATTTAAACTCATAAAATATGAACAACCAAATCAGCCTTCAGTTTTATCAAATAACTTACAGAAAAATGAAAAGACATTATTATACTGTGAGTTGGTGAGGCTCATATGTTCAATTCATTGTTGTTGTCAGGGTAACTTTGAAGAAGATTTTTAGTAAGCAATACACACCTCCCACTCCACTCGTATCTTGTGACTCAGGAATTTTAGCCCTGAATTTTATCCTAAGCAGACGAAATGCATAATATGGAGCTGTTCATTGACGGATTATCTAATACAGCCTCCATTTGGGTACAGCGATTTCCACAGCATATGTAAATCAAGTCACATGGACACAATAACAATTTATTCCTCAACCAAAATAAAACAAGATATAATAAAGAAAATAAAGCAATCTATTTTATATTAAATTCGTATGTAAATGTATTGTGTAAATGTGCTTAGATGTTTTTGATAATACACAATAATAAAAATTGTTTTGTGTTTGGGTGATTACATTATGGATAATTTATAGCTATATGTTTAAATTAACACAACAGATTCAAAAAGCTTCTCAATTTTTTAAAAATGTTCATTCACCATTTTTTTGTGCATTAGATTGAAATGAATCCAGATATTGTTACCTTGTTTAGGTAGGAAGTTTATATTCTGTTTTTATGGCAGAGGACTTTAAATCTCTTTGTCCCTGTCTTTGCTTTGCTCCCTTTGGTGCGTATGTGATCTTTTCCATTCAGCCGGCTAATCTTCAGAGAAGTATGTTCATTGTTTCTGAGGACGGCAGAGCCTCCAGGAAGCAATGTGAGCAGTGCACTTTCAACCCGTCTGCTTCCTGAGGCTCCCTTCCCACTGTGCATGGTACGAAGTGGCATTCTTTTTCCTATCTTGACAGATATCAGGTTGAAAGAGCACCATTTGGCCACCAGGCAATAGATCATCCCTTTTGTTCTGTTGAACTTGCATCACCAAAGGACAACCTCAAGAGGCCCGCGTGGGCTCTGCGCTGAGCCTCCACTGGGGAACGGCCTCTGCCGGAATACCGCACGCCAGGTATTTAGTCATGGTTGTTGGCGATGTGTTTTTGTTTTGTTTTACTTTGTTCGTATGTCTAATGGCAAACTCTATGCTTAAGCTTTTTCAAAAATTAATTATTGGAATGTGTTTGGATGTAATGTTTAGACACAACACCTCCCACTCCACTCCCAACACACACATTGTGGAGAAACAGGAATTCCATCATAGGAAGCTGACAAGGAGGCTCCAGGGACCCATTTGCCAAGGAGGTCTATTTCATTTTATTTCATTTCACTTCATTTTTTCCCTTCTTTTTTCTGATATGTGTTCTGCCAAACTTAGAGACAGGCTTTTGTGAAATGCCAATGATCAGAGAGAAAGACCTGCTCTCAAGTTGCACACTGTCTAGTGGGGAAGACAAACAGATAAACTGAGTGCTACAAAACAATGTGCTAACTGCTCTGTCATTGCTGCAAGCAGGGCCAATGGAGCAGAGAGGAAGGAAGTCCTAACATGTTCTGAGGCCTTCAGAGGTTGGAGCCTGTGGTTAGAAGCTTTCAAAAGCAGGACTTGTCTTGAAGACCTTTAGACATCTTTGAGACATACAAAGGGAGAAAAAGAAACATCAGGAATGTCGGAAGCTTAGCATGGGTGGTCACTGCAAATCGTTTTAAAAGTGTGGCCAGAGTACTTGGTAGACTAGAGGTGGGGGTTGTTGTCAGAACTCGGCTATGAGATCCTTGGGTCAAGTTACTGGCATTTGTTGGCATCAAAAATAATGCCTGGCATCTGGATAACAATTTTCATGAATAGGAGAATAGATCAATTGAGCAAATGAATGAAAGCCCCTTCCTAGATATCTGTATTTTGTATATTTATAATATCCACAAATTATAATTATCCTAAATAAAATTTAATTTCTTGAAGGTGTGATATTATTCCTAAAAGAGTCAAGTTTCAGGGCTCCTGGGTGGCTCAGTTGGTTAAGCATTTGCCTTTGACGCAGGTCATGATCCTATGGTCCTGGAGTCAAACCCCGTGACAGTCTCCCTGCTCAGTAAGGAGTCTGCTTCTCTCTCTTCTGCTGCCCCCACCCTTGCTTGTACTCGTTGTCTCTTGCTTTCTCTCTCTCTCTCAAATAAATAAATAAAATCTTTTTAAAATAAATAAAATATAAAAAAATAAAAATAAAAACTCTTATTAAAAATAATGAGTTAAGTTTCATAGCATAGTTTTTTTTTTAATATTTTATTTATTTATTTATTTGACACAGAGAGGGAAAGATCACAAGTAGGAAGCGAGGCAGGCAGAGAGAGATGGAGAAGCAGGCTCCCTGCAGAGCTGAGAGCCCGATGTGGGGCTCGATCCCAGGACCCTGAGACCATGACCTGAGCCCAAGGCTCAACCCAACAAACAACCCAAGTGCCCCAATAGCATAGTTTCTTTTAAGCTACAGTTTAAATTAGAAAATGATAAAAATAAATTCGACTAATTTGATTTCTGAGATCTGGAGTACATGTATGTATATCTGGAGATAATTGTATATCCATATATAATGTATTAGTGTAATCTATAATAATGTATTAGTGTAATCTATAATCTATAACATAATATATATTATAGTACAGATTAAGTATGTATTGTATGACGTATCCTGTACTATTATATAGGAGGAGTGGCTTGTCTTGATATAGGTGGTTGAAATTAATCCTATGAAATGTACTTTAAACATGTGTCTTAAATATTGTGTCAAACAATATACTTTATAATAATCTTTATAAAATCAATATACTAGAATCATAATGTACATAGTCATTATGACTAATAACATTCCTACATTTTAATCTTGCTGATCAGAGTCTATAAATTAATAGAATTTAATAGAGTTACCTGCACTTCATAAATTATTATTTGGGCAATTAATTTTGTATTAAGGAACTCAAATAAGACTTAAATAACCCACTTTATGAAGAGAAATTTTGTGAACCTGGTCTCAAGGAATAAAAATTGACCTAAGGTGACTTTTCTACATTTCTATTATTAGCTTCCATTGTGCAAATTCAGCTGTCAGGGTCACAATCAAGCTTCCAGAAGTAATCTAATCATTGTACTTTTTATCACTTTAAAACATAGCCTAGAAGTGAGATAAAACTGAGAATGGGAGAATAATTTTTTGCCAAGTTTGAGGTTCAGAGAATCTTATAGATACTGAAATCCCAAGCTTGTTTAAATTTATAGATAAGAAATAAACTTTAACTAAGATCAATGTTAATATTTGGCAGTTTTAGGTAAATGTTTATATATTCATTAAATTTTATCATAGGTAACAGACTTTTAGCATTCCAATTTACTTCCAATCCAGGTACAAGTGTTTTGAAATAATACTTTTCTTGTCTTACATATATTATCTTTTTGGCTCATTAGAAATGTGTGTCTACTCCTTATTCTGATGTGCAAAGAGGAACATATCTAACCTGCCTAAATACCTGTCTTTCTCTCTCTCTCTTTTTGTTTTTGTTTGTTTGTTTGTTTGTTTGTTTGTTTGTTTTTCAAGTAACATGGAGTCTAATGCAGGGCTCACACTGGGGACCCTGTGATCAAGACCTGAGCTGAGATCAAGAGTCAGATGCTCAACTGGCTGAGTTACCTAGGTGCCCCTAATCTGCCTAAATATTTGAGGAAGTGAGGGGAAAAAATCTCCTAAAAATCATGTGTATTTACCATTGCTAAGAACTATAAAGATTTACTCTACTTAAAGTTTATTTCTGAGTCTGTGTTTAAGGACATCAAGTGCATTAACTATAAACCAGATGTAAAAACAGAATCAGCAAAATACATCAGAGTCTAACATGTATTCAGCAATGTGGATAGACAGAAAAAGATGCTACTTTTTAGTTGCACAAGCTGTTCCTACAGGGCCCAATGGGCAGGACAGCTTTGCTAACCCACTGCTTCATTTGTGGGGAAACAGGCTCAGCAGGATATCTGCTTTGAAAGACTCACAAATCACCATGATATCACGGATCTTGATTATTTTGCTGAAGTGAGGACTTGCATTTCACATGTCAAATAACTCTTCCAGTTTGGGGGCTGGGTAGCCTAGGTGGTTAAGAGTCTGCCTTCTACTGGCTATGATCCTGGAGTCCCGGGATCGAGCCCAAGTCCAGCTCCTGGCTCCGTGGGGAGTTTGCTTCTCCTTCTACCCTTCCTGCCACTTGTGCTCTCTCATCTCAAATAAATAAATACAATCTTAAAAGAAGAAGAAGAAGAAGAAGAACTCTTGCAGTTTGATTAAAATTTTCTTTTCAGAAAACTGGACATCTTTCCATTTGACAACAAAGAAAATAAAGAAGCAAAGGCCATTTTAATTGGAAATTTCACATTAAAACTCATGTTGAAATTATTTTAGTCTTTCCTTTCCTCCCCAGATGTCTGTGGATTTCTTAGAAGGACATTGTCAGGGTAACTGCATTCTTGCCATAGTCCCACTGAAAGCTGACAAGCAAAAATTCACACCATAAATGATCATATGTCATGTTCATAGCCGTGGTGACCCATCCTGAGAAAGAACACATTTTCTGAGCATCAAAGGGAGCTAGAGGATAATCAAGCTAAAGGATCGGTCCTTTTTACATTAAGTATATTATATACCAGTTTTTTTCTTAGCTTCATATTATTTGAGACAACCTAATTAAGGATGGTTTAGAGGACTCAAGATTCTGAAATATGCAAAGATTTTACTAAAAAGGTTAAGAGAAATTGGATATGATGGGATTTACACATTTTTGGAATCACTCTTAGAAAAACTATAAATTGGTGTTAGATCATCTGTCCAGGTGGAGAAAGGACTTTGCTTTAATCATCCCAGTGAGACGTCTGTTCACCTGCTGAAAGGGTCATTTCTGGGTCTTACATTTTAAGCTTTGGCAAGATGCCAATAGGAAAACAAGTCAAAGAAAATAAAAAAAAGGTGACTTCTACTCACTTTTTGCTATCTATAAGAAACTGCCATGTGCTCTGATACTATATTTATCAGTTATTTACTATCACTCAACTAGAGATTTAAACATTTTCTTTCTTCAGAGGATAATGATCAAACTTCTGCCCAGAATGTTTTCTAGTACACAGCATGTATATAATTAAACACACAGAGTAGGGGCACCTGGGTGGCTTAGTCAGGTAAGTATCCAACGCCTGATTTCAGCTCAAGGTCGTGAGATCGAGTCCCATGTGGCACTGCCTACTTAGTGTGGAGTCTGCTTGAGATTTTCTCCCCCTCCCTCTGCCCTTCTCCCTGCTCATGCTTTAAATACATACACATACATACATACATGCATACCATATTTTAAAAAATAAAGAGTAGAACAAAATGGAATTCTTAAAGCCATCTTAATATTTGACTGAAAACTAAATGATTTCTAATTTCTTAGTTTCATTCAGAGTAAGTAATTGAGATAGTTCTGTCCCCACCTTTCTTCCCAAGGGAGAAAGCCCTACATGGGCTTTATGTTTTATTACGTTATAATTTCTGATCTATAGTCTAAATGTTCTTTTCCAGATTTCTTTGCAGTGCAATGTTAAACTTTCTTAACAAATATATCCATTATTTCTCTCCATGTGATGTAATTCAGTCTTGTGCAATTGTAGTAGTCATGCTTATTTTTTCATAATAGTTTCCCTTTAGGATTATTTTTTATCCCTAAGATATGTATTCTGTAATTATGTTAATCCAAACTCATAAATCAAGTCTGTCACGCCTTTTCATGTTTTCATTGCTCTTTTCCAAATTCCACTCAAATCTGTATCTGTCTGCCCCAAATAGGGATTAAGCCAAAAATTCAAGGTATTTTGATTCCATAAACACGCAACACTCAGTAACAGATTGGAAGTCAAAGGAAATGAATTTAGTTATTATTTGCTTTCAGAACAGAATTGAGAATGAAAATACATCAGTAAAATTAAATGAAAATTAATAATAAGAAGAAGAACTAATAATAATAATACTAAAATGGTAGAATCAAGCAAATGATGATTTTAAACTTCATAAGGACAGATTTTCTCATGTGCATTAGATAACATTTTGTCATTTCATAAATTCAATTCAACAAATATCTGTAAAGACCCTTCTATGAATAAGTTCTTTACTCAGTAAGGCATGGTAAGCTGAAGGGATGGAGGGAGGATTGATAATTATGAATTCCATGTTCTAAACCCCATAATGTTGTCTGTTAAGAGTTATATCAACTATCTGAACCCCATCCTGGAAGGCAGGTAGCATACATGTTTACAAGTGTATACTATTCCTCAACTCAGGAATAGTACACACTTTGCTTATCTAACTTAGTTACTATCATAGCTAAGATTTTGTTAAGAAATTAAAAAAAAAAAAAGAAAAAGAAAAAGAAATGAAATGAGACACGTAGAATTTTAGGTTCATTTGAACAAAAATTGATTTGAATTGGGTAGCATCCAATCTAGCAGATGGAAAGTTGTTTCAAGGAAAGACTTTTACAGGCAGAAAGGAGCAGGAATGAGGAAGTTTTACTAGGAAAAAAAAAGGGGGTTAGTTATTTTAAGGTTACCTTCTCTCAGGAGATGGCAGGGGTGTATTAGGCAGATTACCTACCTACTGCTGGTTAGGCAATTCCTGACTGACTGGTTTAAGATTCCATTTCTGGGAGAGTAAAAACTGTTATTAAGTCTCCATTTGGTGACATGGGATTTACCATAAGTGAACTCCATTTTGGGCTTATAGTCTTGTTTTTAACAATTAAAACACAAAGAAGTTTCAATAAGAGAGATATAAATAATATTTGGCAATTATTTGTCAAATAACTTTTTTTTTTAAGAGAATAATCTTATTTTCTACAAGGATAATTTCTCTAATGCCTCAAGTCATAGCCAAGAAACATTTATCATTTTCACATGATATTTATTAATTTAACTTTGTTTAGAACCAAGATAAATTGGCCTAAGTAGCATAAAATTGTGACTACTACTTAATATTGCCCAAAATCATTTATTTTAAATTCCCAGTTGATAATCATTTGATTATTTGAAAGCCATTGGAACAACATTGACCATGATGTATTAATTGTCCATAAGCAGACAAAAATTCCACATGCTTGTCCACTGGGTCATGAATTGAACATTAGTTACTTGTTAAATTTACTACAGCAGTATAATATCTCCAAACCACAGCTCTTCTATAGGATAAATTACAACCAAAATATTTTCAAGAAAATGCAAAATTGTCCATGTGATGCTTCTGACTTAGAAATGGCCTGGAACCTCATTCCTATTTTCAAAAAAGAAAAGTAAAGCTGTTATTTTGGTTTGGAAAATAAATTTCAGAACAATCTGCTCCTTTCCTGAAATCAATATATGTGAATTAATCCAATGAATACTTATGTAGTGATCACTATTTATCAGACAGTATATTAATGGTGATTTGCCACATTTCTTTAGCTATACCTGTGAGTTCTCTCTCTTTTTTTTTAACCTGTTCCATAGTTTCCTATTATTTTTGAAATATTTAAAATGTTTGGTTTGGGTGATTAGGTGGCTCAGATGGTTAAGCATCTGCCTTCAGCTCAGGTCATGATCCCAGGGTCATGGGATTGAGTCCTGCATTAGGCTCCCTGCTGAGCAGAGAGCCTGCTTCTCCCTCTCCTTTTGCCTCTCTCTGTCTCTCATGAATAAATAAATAAAATCTTAAAAAATTAAATAAATGAATAAATAAAATGCTTTGTTCCTCATTTGAGCCTACTTTATATATTATGCATTTATTTAATTGTTGTTTTCATCACATCATTATGCAAAATGTGAATAAATTAGAATAAATGGAGTCCCAAAGCATTTTTTTTTAGAAAAGCACCCTCTTTAAATATAAGCAATGATATTACACATGGTACTTGTCATCTTTTTTTGTTTAATTTTTAAAAGATTTTGCTTATTTATTTATTTGTTTGTTTATTTAGAGAGAGAGCTTGAGTGGGGGGAGAGGGAGAGGGGAAGGGAGAGGGAGAGAAAGAAACTCAAGCATATTCCACACTGACTGTGGAGCCAGAGGTGGGGTTTGATCTCAGGACCCTGAGATCATGACCTGAACCAAAATAAAAAATCAGATGTTTAACCAACTGAGCCATGCAGGCACCCCTTTGTCATCTTATTTTAGTCTCAGTAAAACACATTACACAACTTATTCATCCTCTCTCTTTACTCACCAGCCTTGCTCTGATGATTTCTAGCTTATTCCGTAGACCACTGATTTGCCCCTGTTGATGCTATTTGAAATAATATGCCATAAAGTCAGAAATACTACAGTCTCTAAAAGAAGTTACAAAACATTTTGAATTGTGGAAACATCATTTGAATACCCATATGGCCCCTCATTATAACTACTTTGTAGAGTTTCTGGTAAATTAAAAACAACATTAAGTATCTTTCCTCTATAGTCATAAATGAAACAGTCAAATCTTATTTAAAGCAAAATAAAGTTTAAGTATTTGGATTACATGAACTGTGCATTCTAAGCCTATGATTATACAGTTTTATTCTATCTGTGTGCTTTTGGAAGATAAGCAGTTATGGTTGTCCCTGGGTGGTTCACAGCAAGTATTTTCATTTACTGATTAATTTATTTACTCAAATATATATTCATTCCACAAGGAAATATTGGGCATTACTCTGTTTCAGGCACCACTCAAGGCACTGGGAATATATTACGGAGTAAAATAGACAAAATTTCTGTTGTTATGTAATTTGTTTTGGAAAGAGGATAAAAAAGTCTGACAATAAAGGTAATAAATAAACATATGAAGGATGGTTATAACGATGAAGATAATAGAATCTAATAATGGGAATGATCAGTATTTGGGATGTCTGTTTCAATTGAAATGAAATTATCAAGATAGGATTCATCCAGTAGGTGACATTTGAAAAATGATCTGAAGGAAGTGAAGAATTTTACCATGCTGATATCAGAAAGGCAAGAATTCCAAAAAAAGGAAATAGTGAATGTTGGAGTGATGAAGGAGCAGAAGGCTAACTGAAGACAAAGGATAAACGGACACCCTGAAACCTCCCCCCACCCCCACTCCTTAGTGGGACATGTGTGATATTCTTCCAGGGATCTCCCAACTATCTTAATGTTAATACCTTGCTAGAGGGGCACCCAGGTGGCTTAGATGGTTAAGTGTCTGCCTCCAGCTCTGGTCATAACCTCCATGTCCTGGTATGGAACCCCATGTCAGACTCTTAGGTCAGCAGGGAGTCTGCTTCTCCCTCTTCCACTCCCTCTGCCTCTCCCCCTGCTCATTCTCTCTCACTCTGAACCTCTCTGTCTCAAATGAATAAATAAAATCATTAAAAAAAAATACCTGGCTAGAGGAGAAAACTACCTTAACCTGATAATGACAAGACCTCTGGTGTCTTGTAGGTATCTAGTTGGTAGGTCCTCTTTAGCATATGAAAGTTCTTTCAAAACCACCTTTTTCCTTACTTCCCCAACACCTGAGTATATAATCCTCAAGACTCCAGTGTAGCAGCTTTTTCTGCCCATGGCTCCTCTCCCTGTGCTTAAATAAAACCACCATTTTTCACCAAAGACATCTCAAGAATTCTTTCTTTGTCATCAGTTCTTGGTTTTACCCCCACTGAACCTCACCCATATTCCAAAACCATTTTAGGAGAATGACTAGTCTATTCCAAAAAAGGAGGAAACTGTTGGAGCTAGAGTAGGGTAGAATGATATGAAGGGCATTCAGACCATTGTTACTCTCTTGACTTTTATTCCAAGCACAAAGATTCTCAGCTTTGACACCATTAACATTTTGGCTCTGATAACTCCTTGTTTTTGGATGCTGTTCTGTGCACTGTAGGATGGTTCACCTCATTTGAGGTCTTTACTCTCTAGGTTGCCATAGTAATTTCAGTTATTAACACCAAAAATGTCTCCAGATATTGCCAAATATCCTCTAGGAAACAAAATGACCCCAATGAAGTATCACTGCCCTAAATGGAATAGAGAAACATACAGATTGAATAGTGTCCCCCTGAAATTCATGTCCACCTGGAAACTGTCAATAGGGCATTATTTGGAAATAAGGTCTTTGCAGAGTAATTAAGTCAAGGTGAGGTCATATTGAAGTGGGAGAGCTAGGTTCTTGTCTCACAGAGTCGAAGAATGAATTTCATGGACAATGAGGGTGAGTAAAGTGAAGGTGAAAATGCAAGAAAAAGCTCTCAAAAGTGAGAGGGATCCCAGCAGGGTTGACTCTGAGGGCCTTTAGGGGCCACTTGGGTGGCTCAGTAGGTTTGGTGGCCGCCTAAGGCTCAGGTCATGATCTGGGTCCTGGGATCAAGTCTGGCATCAGACTCCCTGCTCAGTGGAGAGCTTGCTTCTCCTTCTCCCTCTGCCTGCCTCTCTGCCTACTTGTGCTCTCTCTCTATCTCTCTGTCAGATGAATAAACAAAATCTTAAAAAAAAAAAAAAAAAAGAAAAAATGTGTTGGTCTTTTATAGAAAGCTAACTCCTTTTAACATTTCTACTGATATCACCATTGAGCAAGGACTAGTGTAACACCTTCAATGGCTTACTTCTTTTTAAAGTTCTGGTGATTCTTTGTTGGTCACAGATGATTATCATAAAAAGACACCCCCCACACACACTTAGGCCTGGGTGGTCCAGTTTGTCCCCTTATTTCTGGTTTCCCTACATCTCCATATTTTTTTGAGATTTCTGTGACCCTGATCACATAGACGTCTATCTATCTCTCCCTACCTAGTCTCCTGTCCCTTACTCAATATTGGATTAGAGTGGTTTCTGAATTCAATGACTGTGGTCTTTGTAAGAGAAATGAGAAAAATGGCTAGGTACAAAAACATTCAGGAGACAAGGGGAAAAAGACCACATGAAAATGGAAGCAAAGATTGGGGTGATACAGATTGAAACCAAGGAGTGTCAAGGGTTACCATCAACTACCAGAAGCAAGGAGAGGGAATGAAGATTTCTTTCCTAGAGAATTCAGAGAAAATGGAGCCCCTGCTGGCAACGCATTTTCAACTTTAGTTTCCACAACTGTGAGAGAAAAAATTTATATTGTTTGGAGATACCTAGTTTGTGGTACTTTCTTTGGGCATCCCTAGGAAAGTGAGTAAGAATGGACTGTCACTGGAGAAGTATAAATACAGAAATATCACCTGACCTCAATTTTAACTATTATTCTGGATGCATTAGAGATACTAGGCAGTTTGGGGGCAAAGAGATTGAGGGTATGGAATCAGGAAACCAATTAGAAACACAGGGCAACATTTAAAGGCAGAGAGAATGGCAGATTGGACCAGACAGACAGACTAATGGAGATGGTGAGAAGGAGTTGGATCATTTATACAGGTCATTAATTCAAATTAACAGGGTTTGCTGATGGATTGGATGTTGGGCATGAAAGAGAAAGAGCGGTGAAAAAAACTCCCAACTAGACTGACTAGCCAGAAGGGGAGAGAAAGCTATGAGTGAGGAATTTGGAGTTAAAATCAGCAGTTGTGTTTGGGAAGCGTTGAGTGTGAGATGTTTACGAGATATCTGAGCACAGCTAATGAGTAGGTACTTTGATATAGGAGTCAGAAATTTAGGCAGAGATTCATGCTGGAGATAAATTTAGGAGTCACTGGCATATAAAAGGTATTTAAAGTAATAAGCCCAGGTCAGAAAACTGAGAGTGTGTGAAAAAAAGATAAAGGGAAGTTCACCTCATAGTTAAGAGGACAGTAATGAGAGAAAAGATCAGCAGATAATGAAGAAAAAGAGTAACCTGCAAGGCACTGGCAAAATTAAAAGAGAATTAACTACTGACTTCTGGAAAATAGTCTTTTTTTTTTTTTTTTTTTTTTTTTTTTTTTTTTTTTTTTACTATTACATGAAACTTCCCTTACAGGTGCATTTTATTGAGAGATGTCATAGAATATAAATTGTACACTAGGAAGATATCAATAGTTACTTTTTAACTTCATATGAAGCAGGTCAAATTTATCTGATGATTGTCTGGTAAAAATAAGTGAAAATGCAGGGAACTTAAATATTTATTTTGTTGGACTATAAACAGAAGGCTTCCTCTCCATGCAATTAGTTTAGATATGTGTCTGATACCTTTCTCAGCCTAGAAAAGGTATCTCCTCATGAGAAGAATACTACAGATCACGTCACTATAAAATTCCTATATCTAGATTTTTTCATCTTTATACAAGCAAAAGGACATAAACAACAACAGAAGAAGAAACAGTAACACAATTCAGTGGATATTCTGGATCCTTGTATTCTGTGGACACTAGATCTAGATATCCATGATATCTGTAAATTTTCCATTCTGTGTAGAGATTACAGAGAAAAAAAAAAAACAGGTCTCCATTTGAACCCAAATTATTCTATGGGATCAGTTAGGTCCTAACAGGAAATGGATGAACTATGAAAAATAATTGCTAATTTATAAGGGGGTACTTATAAGGAACCAGAAAGAATAGTGCACTTATCCAAAGCTTATAGTAGCCAATGTGTTACCACTCATAGGTCTAAAGGGATGAGGGAGACGGATTGGCCAGCAGAACCCAAAAGGACATCATTGTGTAATCAACTCTTTTGACAGAAATAGTCAACATTGGTCAAAGCACAGAGCCAGCTTGAGGTAATCTCACAAGCAGGGAGGCAGGGAACTATAAATGCGTTGCCCTCAGTTGTCTTCTTTCTCCTGTTCTCTTGCTTTTTAGCAGGGGTTCTAACAGATGTCAGAGAAGATAGGAATTTTTAATATAATCCCTGCAGGCCAGCCTTCCAGGGAAAAGAACATGGTCGAGAAGGAGGAACAGTGACTAGAAAGAGGACACTCAACTTTCTCTGATTTGGTGCCCTTTCAGTTAGTTTGTTTCAAACCTCTGCTAAAGAAATAATTCATGATTCGGTGAAGAGGTTCTCTCCTGCCATTGAAAGTCAGTTTTCTATTAAGCAGATAAACTCTCCTTTGGCCACTCAGAAATAGTCCTGATTGAGAACTATTTTAAAAATTAGCATCGCATAAGAGCTAGTGTTCTCTATCAATCTATGGCTTATACAGCATTACTAGTTGCTTGCATGTGAATAAGATAAACCCATCAATGTTAAATAATGAAGTGATATTATTAATACTTAGGCTAATTCTATTTTAAAAAGAAGTGCCTGTAATATTCTTTTTTTCTTTTCAAAAGGCAAGTGTATCTTCTTTACAAAAATAGCAAATACAAAGATGATAGCACAATTCTGGGAAGACAAGAAAAATTAAGAAAATGCAACTACCCATGTGATAAATGTGACATTTCTGAGTGACATTATTTATACTGAAATTACACCATTAGGGTCTCTAGTTCAAGGTCCAATCTCCTAAAAGCAACCGGTGCTGGAGTTGCCATTATTATGTAGTCCTCACACTACCATAATCAGTATCCATTTTACTTTCACTGCTAGAAAAATGGAAAAGTCAATGTTCACATTTAAGGACCATCAAGTTTATTAATACATTCCTGTAATATGTTTGTCATCCTTGGTGTGCTCACAGTCTATGGTATTTTTAAAAGCACTGTCATAGTTTTTCAGGCTGGTCCCATTTGGCAGTTTGGATATCCAGGAGATTCCATTCAAAATGTCCTGAGTGAACAATGACGACCATATTGGTAACCCTTTTTTCTGAGGTTCATCTCCACAAGTGTGGGATCCATTATTCATGTTGATGACATTCCAATAACACGCTGCATGATTTTACACTGAGTGAGCAATCCAACAGCCTAGACTAAGAAAGAGAAAGGAATTAAAATTAAAGGTTAATGTCACTTTTTATAGTAGGTTGGTTCTTTTAAAACAGATGTACAAAAAGGTGGCCACTAAAGTCTGGTGTATTTATTAAGCATGGAGACATCTGAAATGCACAATGTCAAGGTGGAGCCTTTCCTCCCAGGAAGAGGAGTTACATAGAGTCTCCATGGCAGCTGGCCTTTCCCACTGAAGCTGTCAGCCTGCCTGAGTTCTAATGACTTGGACTTTAGTTGTAATTTCTTCTTGGATATGAAGTCAAATTTTAAAACTGTGGTAAAAATATGATAGTAGAATAAAAATACAGTCTCATTAGTGAACAATGCCCATTTATAACAAAATATAAGGTTAGTCACCTATGTGAAAAATCTCCAAACTCCAAAACCTTTAAGTGAAGATGAGAGCTTCTGTTATTCTTGTAAGAAACAAAGAAATGAATCACCTCTCAATAATAAGCTGGTGGCATAAAGCAGCAGTTACTTTCCTTCCCCAGGCTGCTCTTAACATGAACCAGGAAATCATGTCCATCCTGGTGCATTCAAATTGCTGGCTTTCTTCTGATACCAAAAATATACATCCTCTAACATTAAAAATTAATAAAGGTGGGCTACCTGAGTGGCTTAGTCGGTTAAGCGACTGAGTCTTGGTTTAGGTTTAACTTGTATCTCCGGGTGGTGAGATCAAGCCCCAGGTAGGGCTCCATGCTCAAGTCAGAGTCTGTCTGAGATTCCTACCCCCTCCTTTTCCCTCCACTCCACTCTTCCCCTGCTCCCTTGTGTGCATGCATTCTCTCTCTCTCTCAAATAAATAAATAAGTAAATAAGTAAATAAATTTTAAAAAGTAATAAAGGTGGTATTTTGCACATCTACCCAACTATTGATAAAGCCATTCTATCTTATAACTTCCGATGTACATATTTGGTACAATAAATGGCAAAACCCTAAGTTGTAATTTAGATTCCCCAAATTTAATTCAATTTAGGAAAAAGTCAATATTAATATATTTAAAAGTCTGACAAAATTAGTCCGTCGTATGTGTTAAATAAGCAGTTGCATGCAACAATTTTGTAGAACTATAATTTTAATATATTGGTTGGTGTGCACAGTCCATTGATTTGTTTGTGCTTTGGATGTTTGCTGGCATAATGAATGGTTTCCATATGAATTGAAAAATTCTAGGCAAAAGATATGGGTTTGCCATTGAATCAATATTTAGAAAAATATACAGGCCATGGCTACACTTACACATTGGCTTAATATATTAGCTTGGAACACACTTTGTATGCGCATGCAATATGCTGATTTCTTTATTAACTCCATGTTTAAATAAGCGCAATCATTATAACCTTCCTTCTCAAAGAAATGAGACTTAAAATTGAGTTGACTTAGGAGGTTAAATTGCTGTCATTATCAGAATATGAACTTGTGATAAATACAAACTTGGGATAAATCTTGTTCTATCTAGCCACATCTGTATTATTTCAACACAACATTTACATAGATTGGAGAAGACAAAAGAGAGACTTCATCTCTCTTTCAATTTATTGTAACGAATTACAGGAAATACAAATTATTAACATATGAACAAAAAGAACTATAGAAAATGTACACAGGACTTTCAGCAGCAGCACGGGGTCATGAGATGAAGGAGACCATCTTGGATTTATAGAGCAAAAACTTAGCTTTCAGTCCTTTCCCCAGTACTCCTGGGTTCTGTCTTCCTTATTGTCACTCCAAGAAAGTTCATCTTATCCTCAATAATAAAGTGGTCATTTTTACATGGCTACTCATGGAGCCACTGAAAGGATCAACATTTGCACAAGAGGTCTGTAAAACGTGCTCCATATGAAGAGTAAATGTTGGTTGGTGTATGCAGTTCTGAAACCAGATGGCATGGGTTCATGGTGCACATTCTTAACTTTCTAGGTGTTTTATTATTTATAATTTTCACGTAGTTTTATTGAAATATAATCATATATCGTAAAAGCCACTCTTTTAAAATGTGCAATTCAGGTTGTTCTTTTAGTGTATTCACAGGTTTCTGTGACCATCACCATCATCTTATGTCAAAATATTTCAGATCCTAAAAAGAAACCCTGTCCCCATTAGCAGCCACTCTCGATTCCTCCCTGTTCTAGTACCCTACAGTAATCAACCTATTTTCTGGCTCTCTGGATTTGCCTATTTTGATTATTTCATACAAATGGAATCATACAATATGTGGCCTTTTGTGACTGGCATTTGTTGTTGGTATAATGTTTTCAAAGCAAATTTCAAGCATTTTCATTATCAAATGCTTTCAACCATGATGTAGCATGTGTTAGTATTTTATTTTTTTTTTAAATCTCCAAATGATATTCCATTATATGGATATACCATGTTCTGGTTATCCATTTACGGCTGAATAATACTTGAATTGTTCCCACTTTTTGGTTAATTTGCATAATGCTGCTATAACAGCCAGGTACATGTTTTTGCATGGAAATACGTTTCATTTCTACTGACTATATGCATAGGAGTGGAATTGCTTGGTTGTATGGAAACTCTATCTATAAGATTTTAAGGAACTGCCAAACTATTTCTTCTAAAGTTGCTTGGACATTTTAAAATATCACCAATATATGGGGATTCAAATTTCTACACATTTCCTTAACATTCTTTACTGTCTTTCTGTTTTATTTTAGCTATTCTAGGGGATGGGAAAGGATTTTTACTTGTATTTCCTTAGTGACTGATGATATTGAGCCTATTTTTGTGTTTTGTAGGTTATTTATAAATCTCCTTGAAAAAAATGACTATTCAAATCCTTTATCCAGTTTTTAAGGGATTGCCTTTTTATGATTTAGTTGAAATTGTCCTTTACACATTCTAGATGAAAATCCCTTATCAGATGTATGATTTACAAACATTTTCTCCTATTCTCTGTATTGTATTTTTGCTTTCTTGATGGTGTACTTTGAAGCACAAAAGAGTTTAATTTTGATGAAGTGTAATCTATTTATTTTTTTTTATTTTGTCACCTATGCTTTTCATGTAATATTCAATAAACTGTTGCCTAATCCAAGGTCATGACAAATTATCCCATTTTTTGCAATTTCTAATTTAGCTCTTACATTTAGGCTTGTAATTCATTTTTTTTAAAGATTTTATTTATTTATTTGACAGAGAGTGAGAGATCACAAGTAGGCAGAGAGGCAGGCAGAGAGAGAGGGGGAAGCGGGCTCCCTGCTGTGAGCAGAGAGCCCTATGCGGGGCTGGATCCCAGGACCCTGGGATCATGACCTGAGCTGAAGGCAGAGGCTTTAACCCACTGAGCCACCCAGGCGCCCCAGGCTTGTAATTCATTTTAAATTAATTTTTGCATATGGTGTGAGGTAAGGGTCTAACCTTATTTTTATGTAGATATCCAGGAGTCTCAGCCCCATTTGTTGAAAAGACTATTCTTACCCCATTCCAATATCCTGGAACCTATGTCTAAAATCAATTAACCAAAAATGTCTGCCTGCCTGCATTCCTCCCACTCTCCCTCTTTCCCTCTCTCTTCTTTGTTTTCCTTCATTTCTGCGACTATCAGTTTCATTATTTATAAACATGGCATTGTGTTAATATCAAGTGCTTGTTTTTAAAGATTATGTGAGACTATGTAAATTACATCTGTATAAGTTTATTACAAATAGTACTGTACCATAAGGGTATAATTAAAATCATTACAATGGTTTTAGGTTCAGGGCTTCTTTGCCCTCTCAGTACAGGTGGATGTTTAGATAAGCAGTGATGAATGGAACTGGTCTGACATTTGGAGCCTCAGGATCTATGCTGCAGTTGGTACAATAAATAACCCTGTGGTTTGGCAGGTCATACCATCTTCCCTCAAACTGACCTAATTGCTTGATTTCAATTCCTTGAAACTACCTCTGGTTTTGAGTGCATCTTATTGACATAAACATGGGAGTTCTTGATGATGGAAATGATAACAGCAAAACATAGTTGGTCTGACCATAACACTACCAAATATAAACTTCTCTTCCTTAAAGCAGAGAGATGATATGGAAAATTTATGAGGGAAAATCAATCTTTTTAACAGAACACATACTTTAAGTAAATGAAATCTTTCCTACAGCACAAAGGCAGCCCTCCAACAACTGCAAAGAAGGGAATCAAGCACTGAGTTTTCAAATGACATCATATGTACTCAGTTCTGCTTTCACTTTAAGTGATTTTCAGTGTATTCAAGCACAGTATGCAGCTTATTTATCATAAAGCTAAAATCCATAAAGGTCCTTCAAAGGTTTCAATAAACTTATGAAAAGATATTTTTCAAAAGAAAAGCCAACTGTCAATTTATATTTCTCATGTTTTGAAATATGTTTAAATCACAAATTTGTTGCCATGATCCTCTTTGACTCTACAAATACTACAGTTCTCCCTGACATGTTGATTACCTCGGAGAAATATATTCATTTGACGAGATAAATAGAGTTGGGAAGAAGTCTAATTTAAAAAAGAATATAAATTTAGAGGTACCACCCCCTGTTCCCTATATTCAAATGAACTTAATTTAAGGCACATGTATTCTGTCATGTTCAGAGGATATATTATAATTAGTATAATGTGCATTATACTCAGAAGCCAATTACTTTACTCTAAGGACATGCCATTGGATTTATCTAAAGTAACAGAAATGCTCTGAGTTAATTAAGTTTGTCTTATGCTAACAAGAAACTGTGTCATATTATAGAAGATTTTAGAATACTAAAAGGTCAATCTTTACTGTAAAAAAATCTGCACATAAATGTTTTATGAGAGATTGGCATAGAATAACATATGAACAAAACTGTAATCTGTGCTTAGTCCTTTAATTGGATTTTTTTTTAAGTTCTGTATTTTAATTAGGATGGTTTCTGCTTTAGGTAGCAGAACACCAGATATAAGCTTTACATGTAGAAGATAAGTTAGTGATATATATGCTGAAAGTTCAGAAGTGGCTCAAGCTTGGCATTTGGCTTAATCTAGTCTCCTTTGATCTTCTATGTGATTATCAAATGAAGGCAGCCAATTCAGGCTTATCAACCACATATTTGGTCATTCAGGGGAAGAGAGAGTTGCTGCTGCTGCTGCTGCTGCTGCTGCTTCTTCTTCTTCTTCTTCTTCTTCTTCTTCTTCTTCTTCTTCTTCTTCTTTTCCACATAGGCAGGGAGCTGTCTTTCCCAATATTCAATAACAAAATGTTCTCTTTACCCTTGCTTGAATTATGTTACATTACTATTTTATTTTTTTAATCAATCCCTGTAATCAAGTAAAATAATCAGAAGGTAGCTACGTTAGACTTAACTTTCTGAAAAAAAAAAAATCATTGTGGCATAGGGTTGGGGGATGAAGTACCTTCGAAGCATTCTGGACTCAGCAGACGTTGGGGCCAATATCCCCCAAAGCACAGGGAGTGTGTGTGTGTGTCTGTGAGTGTGTCTGTGTGTCTGTGTGTGTATGTGTATGCAATAGAGGGAGGAGGGCAGGTTGTATGCTTGAATAAAATGAGGAAAGGTTTAGAAGGCAAAAAGTAGGAATTTACTAAGTAGGAGACCAACAATGTCTACCATACTCTGCAAACAAGTGTTATGGAAATACTTGAGACAGTGAAGGCACACTCATCTCTAAGGGTTTGCTTTGTTCTGCGTAACAAGAGTAATAAAAAATCCATCTTAAAAGAATGTCCCAAAAGTCAAATTCTGCATCTTCTTTATGCTACTTAACCACTATATGTAAAGAAGGGTTCATTTGATTACATCAGAACAATTAATTTTTTCAGAAACTCAAACCATAACTTCTTCCTATCTCATAGAACCGTATGTTGCCCTATAGCTAAATTTACTCTTCTTGCCTCACTTCCTCTCACACATACCACACTTAGTATACTCCTACGTCTTTGCTCACATCATGCAACATATTCCATGTGTCTTTCTTCCTATTCAGGTTCTATTCATGTGTCAAACTCATCGTTGCTCTGAAGACTTTCCTATCTACATTAGGGCATATGATGGGTCTTTCCTGATCTCCAAATTCTAGTCTTATGTATTACTTTCGTTATTCATGCATTCAAAAATATATGTTGACAAAGTATTAACTGGGAAGACCCTCTTCTAGGTATTCAGGATACTAGAAATATTTTCAAATGGAGGTTCTGGAATATGTGTGCATATGTGTGTTTGTATGCTTATATCCCCCTCATATATCTCAAGTAAGTTTCAATTTTCTTAAGTGTTAAAGGTATTTTATCGATTTGTTTCCATTCCCACAATCTATTGTCAATTTTTCCCTAAGAGAGAAGAGATTAGGCAGGAAGGTATGAAACACCAAAAATTGTGTGGCTTGATTTTCATGCTTCCATGGCCCTGGCAGGCAAAAATAGGATGTTATTGAATTACCATGGCCAAAGTAGGACAGTTTCAACTCTGAAAGTTTAGTATGTATTTTAGGAAACTAAAAGCCCTTGTTTTGGGGAAATGTTGACTTTTTAGGCAAGTTGTAGCTGAATTGATAGAATTTCACTTGTTTGGAACTCTTTTGACGATAACATGGGTTTGGGTCTAATTTCATGGTTTCTAGTAGTTCATTTTTTCCCTTGATGTAGCAATGTCTAATTAACTTCTTTCTTACCCTGATACACTGATGTTTCCTGTACCAGAAAGTTCAAAATGTTACATATTAGAAATGACAACATGCCTGCCACCCAAATGTACACACACATACACACACACACACACACACACACACACACACACACACACAGACTCTCTGGCCAAACAGCAGATTATCTATCAACCTCAATGGGAAGTCTTAATTCTTTAGAGTCTCAAGAGGTGAAAATTATGACCTGGTTCCTTTGTGCTGGACATGTATTGACCTTAGTGTGGACCCATAATTAATCAACATACCAATTCAAAGGTAACCTATGGAGTCACAAATTTTCCATATAGAGGAGACATTTTGCTTCTTTCATCTAGTCTTACTAACTTCATAAATTGTTTTTCCACTACTTAATTACTATGTGAAGAAATGAACATTTCATCCCATATACACTCCCTAGGAGACAGATTTCCTAAATACACACAAGATTTACATTCCTGTATAACCTATTTCAAACCTATCCTTACTTTTGTCATCTACATTTTATTCCATGCAATTCCAGATGGGAGTAAAGGAGTGAGGTTAGAGATTAATCACCCCCCACCACCCCTGCCTTATCGTACTGAGTGAGATGCGTGATTTCCACCATTTAGGACTGAGTGATGAGTTTGCCATTAATTAATTTGACTGACTGAGTAATGTGGCACTCTTTCTCTCGATTTTGACAACTATAAAATGGCAATTCTGGATGAAAGAAAAATTAGATTCCTTTTATCACTTATGTCTGTGATGGTACACTTATATATTTAGAGTTGAACCATGAGCAAGCAGGATTTTGTAGGACACAAAGGAAGCAAAAGAAATATGTAGGATAAAAAGGAGTGGAGAATGTAATTCAGCTCTTTCATCTCAGTGATGGGCTAGTATGCTAGAGATGGCCAACTCTTATCTGAGCATTTTTTTTAAAGATTTTATTTATTTATTTGACAGACAGAGATCACAAGTAGGCAGAGAGGCAGGCAGAGAGGGGAGGGGGAAGCAGGGTCCCCGCTGAGCAGAGAGCCCGATGTGGGGCTCGATCCCAGGACTCTGGGATCATGACCTGTGCCGAATGCAGAGGCTTTAACCCACTGAGCCACCCAGGTGCCCCATGTTTTTAAATTAATAAAATATGTCTCATTTGTACTTAGTGCTAGAATATTATATAATCCATCAAGTATGGAAAATTAGTGGTAACACCTTGATTGAGGCAAAGGCTTGTGCTATTTTACATTGTTCTTATTTTTTTGAGGTTTATCACTTGAGTGTGCAAGTATGCTTGAGTATGTTTTATAGTTGAATCCATGAGATGTGAGAAACTGAAATGTCATTTGGTGGGTACCTCAGTTAAATAATATTTATATTCAGACTTAATACATACCCTGTGCCTTTTATTGAACAATAATTTGGAGCATTACAACGAAAACTCCAGCTGCAGCTCAAAGCTGAGATATTTAGACAAAGTATGATTACTCTAAGGGAAATTCAAAAATTTTTAATCACTTCCGAAACATGTGGTAAGCTGGTGTTATATTGGAAATGAATTTAATCTGAACATGCTATGGTTTATGAACACTGTCAAAGCCAAACACAACATAATGAAACTTCATTTTAGTGTGCTACCATTTAATATTTTCTAACATTTGCCATTTGTTTATTAGATTTATATAGCACCTATTATCCAAATAAATCAAAACATTGTTCAAAGAATATTAAACCCAGGCCCTTTGTATCAAACTCTCCTGAAAAGATTGGGACAACAGGAGAAAAATTTTGATAAGCCACACGTACAGAAAAGAAATGTCAGCCAGAGCCTATGAAGCAATTTGTCCCCATAAAATGGTTTCGGGTACTACATCCCTGGACAATGATACTTCACTCTAACTGGATTATGAACTCAAAATTTAAGTAGTTCTGATCAGCCCTGGGTTGTTAGATAAATTCCATTGATTTCATGTGCATTTACAAAAAAAAAAATCAAATTTGTGACATTAATTAATTAAATGTGACATTTGAGATTTGCAGTTTCCTACTATTTAAAAAAATCTTATATTTACAATCACTTTGTGTTTTGCAATTATAGATAAGTTTTAGTAATATTCAGAATCAGTGCTTAAGCTGCAATATTGCATAGTAGTTAGCTTAAACTCACATGGGAAATGCTTTCATTCTTTGAGGATAGGCACAAAACTTCCAAACAGCAGTTTGGTATTCTTTCCAATGGCGTTGAGTGCATAGTTTCTCTATCATAGTCTCCCCTCATATCAGCATTCTTCTATAGATATAAGACCAGATAATTTTAGAATTGGACTAGTCTCTAGAGTTCATCTAGTGTTACTCCTTCATTTTGAAAATGAAGATACTTGAGACCCAGAGATTTTAGATAAGTTGCCTAAGCTCACTGTCTCAGTTTCTCAAAGAGCTGGAGCCAGGTTGATTTCCAGCTTAATCATCTTTCCTCTTTAAAACAGCACTTTTCATAAATAGCTCTGATATTTAAAAATCATATTTCAAAGCAACCAAGGGCATGAGTATTTGTTGGGCTCACAGTGAACCTTGAGTGTTTCACATTTCTGGGTCTCTTTCACTGTGATTAAACTTTGCTATCCAACGCGGGGTATAATGTGACCAACCTTATTTGTCATACTTTGTTGATGCTGCTGTTCGGGGGTCCTGATTAGGGAGTTAACATTTCATGCAGTTTGAGTTCTTGTCTTTGAACAGTAAATTCACCCAAGACATCTTTGAGCCAAAACAGCATGCCTATCTCAATGCCTATCTCTCACTGATAGAGATGTTTTTCACACCTCTGTATTCTGTCATGGACCCTGCCAATTAACTATCCAGTGCAATCATTTTATTTTACAGCAGAGGACCAGAGATGTTAAGTGTCCTGCACAAGGTGACAGTCCTTGTCAGAAAGCACGTTTGACTCTCTTGTGTTTGCTTTATTTTATACCTGGCCATTGATCTTGAGGTTAGTTAAGAAACTGGTCTTGAAATCTGGTCTTTCTGCACCACAGCTTAACTCCGTGACTTGATAACTGATTGATCTTGTTCTGGTTAATTAAGCACACAAGTTTCCATGAACACATTTATAAAATTGAAATGATAATTGTGCTAATCTCATAGAGTGTGGTGAACATTTATTGATTGTATTTTATTACACTAACTTTTGTGATTCTCAGAAGTTCCATCAATTAAAACTCAGACAGACATACACACACACACACACACACACACAGAATGTTTTAACCAATACTATTATATCATTCTACACTATTCTAGCCACAAGAATATTTCCAGAAAATTACTGCAAAAATTATGAGTAAAATTATTTGAGAGTGCAAAACCTAATGTTATATTAATTGACAGGTCCTGTCCCAAATTCTTCAAATCCACACCTTTTAATTCTTGCTTGGATTTGTATTTTCAAGTCCTCTTCATTTAACCATGTTATAGCCTTAAGGGCAAAATTGATCCAGGTAGGAAATACAGTAAGATATCTAGTAGAATTACTGGTTTGTAAAGTGACATGTTCAAATTTTCTACTCTTCATGCAATTGCACCATAATTTTACCAATTAATGAATGACAGAACAGAAAATGAGCAATGCTTCTCCCTGAATGTGGGGACATTGAGCTGTTGCTTTTTCTTTCTTCTTCATCCTTTCCTTGCTCAAAGTAGCACCTACTCAGTGTTTTTGTTCAGCACATTGAAACAGTGTGATGCCGTTTTGAAATATCCACTTAAAGGTTGGGGTAGTTAACCATAGGCATTTAAGCAAATACAAAAGTAGGGTAATTGATCCACAAATTACCAGTTTATGCCAATCATAATAAACAACAAAGGATAGTATACTCATGATTTTACTAACAAGATATAGTCATTTATGAGCATAGCTTGGATTTATATATATATATATGTTTGAACAGAAGCAGCCTGGTCATATCAAATTGTGGAAATGAACCAATGGTCTACTTCTTACTTTTCTTTGTATTCACTGTTTGAAAGGACCCATTTCTTTTTAATTTAATTTAATTTTATTGTATTGTATTTTATTTTTTGTCAGTGTTCCAAAATTCATTGCTTATGCCCCACCTCCAGTGCTCCTGCAATACATGCCCTCCATAATACCCACCACCAGGGTCACCAACCCCCCACCTTCTCCCCTCCAAAACAGTTTGTTTCTCAGAGTCTACAGTCTCTCATGGTTTGTTTCCCCCCACCAATTTCCCCCAACTCACTTCTTCCATCTATCTCCTCATGTCCTCTGTGCTATTCCTTATGCTCCACAAGTAAGTGAAACCATATGATAATTGACTCTCTTTGTTTGACTTATTTCACTCAGCATAATCTCCTCTAGTCCCATCCATGTTGATACAAAAGTCGGTATTCATCCTTTCTGATGGAGGCATAATTGTCCAGTGTGTATATGGACCATATCTTCTTTATCCATTCATCTGTTGAAGGGCATCTTGGTTCTTTCCATGGTTTGGTGACTGTGGCTATTGCTGCTATGAACGTGGGGTACAGATGGCCCTTCTTTTTACTACATCTGTATCTTTGGGATAAATATCCAATAGAGCAATTGCAGGGCTTTCTAAGGAATCTCCACACTGTTTTCCAAAGTGGCTGACCAACTTGCATTCCCCCCAACAGTGTGGGAATGCAATTCTCTACATCCTCTCCAACACTTGTTGTTTACTGTCTTGTTGATTTTGGCCATTCTAACTGGTATAAGGTGGTATCTCAGTGTGGTTTTAATTTTAATCTCCCTGATGGCTAATGATGATGAACATTTTTTCATGTGTCTGTTATCCATTTGTATGTCTTCTTTGGAGAAGTGTCTGTTCCTGTCTTCTGCCCATTTTTGATGTGATTATCTGTTTTGGGTGTGCTGAGTTTGAGGAGTTCTTTATAGATCTTGGATATCAGCCCTTTGTCTATAGTGTCATTTGTGAATATCTTCTCCCATTCCATGGACTGCCTCTTTGTTTTGTTGACTGTTTCCTTTGCTGTGCAGAAGCGTTTGATCTGGATGAAGTCCCAAAAATTTATTTTCACTTTTGTCTCCTTTGCCTTTGGGGACATATCTTGAAAGAAGTTGCTGCCTATGGAAGAGGTTACTGCCTATGTTCTCCTACAGGATTTCTATATATTCCTGCCTCACATTGAGGTCTTTTATCCATTTCGAGTTTATCCTTGTGTATGGTGTAAGAGAACAGTCAAATGAAAGGACCCCTTTCTTCTCTTCTCCCCCACTTTACTCTCTTGTTTCCTTAGTACTTTACCATCAAATTCTGGATAACTCCAGTATTAGTCATCTGTAATAGTAGTTGCAGATAGTAATCATTATTACAATATGCAATTAATTCTGAGATTAAGAAGATTCAAACTCTACAACTTCAATTGTTATTTATTTTTGTGTGCTTTGATCTTTTGTAAATTTCCAGATCCTCTAAGGTTATCTCAAATAATGACTGTATTTATGAACTGTCTTCTTTACTGTGAAATTTCTAGGGCAGTGTCACCTAATACCAGCTCACACCCTACACATGATTCCCTCCAATGTCAGTCACATTACCAAAGAAGCAACTAAATTCATTATTTTTATACTAGCATAAATTCTCCATATTGCTGACTCAAATGCAGTCCCATGGTGTCCCTCGACATTTGTTTCTACCTGCACACTTCAGGTGGTTACAAACTTGTCTTGGTGATGGTACTGTATAAAACTTAAAGAAGAACCTGTACTTCCAGATTGGTTGCTATTCTCCAAATTTATTGCCCATATCACTGGGGGCCTGCAGCATCTTCATCAATTTCTGAATTAATAGCATTTTTATGATTACACTCTGAATCATGTTAAAGGAGCATATGCTTTTGATTGCTTCTTCATCAAAATAGTCTGGGTAGAAAAATTTTAGGTGTATAATTCCTTCTATTAAACTATAAGCCATGAACCAAGGTGATGGCCTTCTCTGGGTAGGCAGTTCAAGGAGCTTTATGTACAATGTGCAATACTTAATGTCACATTTACTTCAAAATCCTATTGTGCTATGATGGGGGTCTGTGCAAAACACAGAAACCCAAAGAGTTAGATTTTTTGCAAATGCCATCTTGTGCTACAGCATCTAAAGGTGGTTCTGTAAGTCATCTGTCTGTAGGACATGCAATTAGCCCATCGGTATAATTTCAGTTTTGATTGTCCTGGGGGTGATCATCCTGCTATTCCCTTTTGGGGCTGACATTCCAAAGAAAGCTTCCCTGTTCTCACTTTCTTGGTATCTGCCACTCATCAAAGGCTATCTTCTATAGGAAATGGCCAGCTACGATGAAAACAAATCAGTTCTGTTTATGTCTTAGAAAGGAAGAAAATTCATGACGAATTATGTCAGTGTTGGATTTAAAAAAAAAAAAAGTGTAGCTATAAAATTAAGGATGCTAAGACACAAGATGAAGCAAAAGGATGAGATTCAAGAGAAGACAGAGCTGCAGATGCTGCAGGCAGGATTAAGGTATCTGGTCCACAGTAAAATGGCATAGAATGCCTGTAAATCAGAAACTGGGAAGGGTAGTTTCCCCTGGAATACACTTATACTGCAGAGATTAAGAGATCAGAAATCAGGAAAATTCTCAAAGAACCATGAACTAAAGGGGAGTGCTGGGTGAGCAGGAAACAGCTGTATTATAGCAAACCCGGGAAACCTTGAAACTTCCCAAAGGAGGAAATTATCTCTCTCCATCAAGATGCTTCATGATGCTTAGTGCAGAATTACTTTTCAGCTGGGACTAGCCTTGAACTTGGAAGAGGAAACAAGTAAATTGTAACTTCTTACTGAAGCTAAAACTAAAAGAAAATAAGCACTGGGACATAAATTAATGCCTGAAGTATTTGTGGTTAAAACTCTAGTGAAGTTATATTGATGCTTTTTCACTACATTTTTACTTTTCACTCTATTTATGGACTCTAGTTATTCACTCATCCCCCCATTTAAACTTTTACTGACTACAGAACCAGCTTAAAGTTTTACTGTTTATGTGGAAGATCTGTGACATCTTAGTAATGTACTTTTTACAACAAAAGTCATTCAGGGAACCTGATTGTTGATCCCATTTTTCTCAGTTGTATCTTTCTCAACTTTCTTTTCCACGTGTGTAAAATGGAAATAATAGTATCAATGTCAGGGCTTTGTGGGAATTATTTAAGATAATATATATAAAGAGCCCAAGTACCTTTCCTTTCCAGGCACTGTGCTGTGTCGTGAAGACACATGACGATCCTCATTAGTGGTTTAAATTCCACTTCTGTAAAATGTTTTCCTGTTTGATTTCCAAGTCAGTGATGTTTCCCAGGGCATTGTCTTTGTTTTATATTTCTCCTCCCCCAGATACTAGCTCAATATATGGTAAATAACAAGTATTCAACAAAATGAATTTGAGTTATTTTATATCCTTGTGAGGTAAATCAGACAGCTGTATAACATCTATCCTAGCCAAACACCAGGAGTCCAATACTGTTGTTTATAAGGCCCGAGAGTCACACAGCTAGGTCATGGTGAAGGCTAGTCGATGCTTTAGTCTTTTGATTCTTTCCAGAATGGATTCTCCCCCACCTATGCCCAATCAACAACTTGTTGATTTTATGGGAAGATAATTAAGCAGAAAGACAAGACTGAGAAATTTGGGCTTTGAAAAAGATAAGCATGTAATTTTTATTTCAGTGATGAATTGTAAAGAAATCCTGAAGATAAGCATCTCCCATGAGGAGGTATATGACTGATGAACAAAAGCACAGAAAGTAGATGAACTCCAGACTCTTCTTTTTCTCTGTATAATGTGCTCTAGACTTCCAGTTAGACAGTTTACAGTTTTTTTTCCTGCTAATGGGTTAAATAAGTAATCCTTTACCTAAAACTCACAAGCACAATTAATAATTCATCAGTGGGTCTTACTTGCTAAACATAACCTTGTAAAGTATATTTTTAGGCATCTAATGTTTAGGCTATACATCTTGTTCTGATATATTATTTTAAAATTATTTATCCCTTGAAAACAAAATGCAGGCTGATTTGTTCATATTCCATGTGTCACATACTAAATGGAAAATGGTTTGGGGATTAAAAGGGCTGTAAGTTATTCTAAATGGAATTATACTTTTATTTTGTTAGTCCAGAATAATTAATTAATTATTAATTAATTAATTAAAATAATTAATTATTATTAATCTTGTAGGGCCCTTTTCCCATTTGAAAGCTCACTGCTTTGATATTCAGATATTAGTGATTACCTTTTCCTTTCCCTTTTTTCCCATTAAAATGAAAACGTAAAATTTGATCTGAGAAATTGGAGACACTTTAGAGTTCACTGGTTAAACCTCTCACTCTGTGCAAAAATGACCAGTGTAATAGTTTGGATAGGTATTCACCCAGCTTCGGCTTCAACTCTTAAAATGAGTATCTCCTCAGCGCCTGATGTCATTTGAAGTGATCTGGATGGACTCTTCTTCGGCACATTGAAAGTAAATTCAATTTACTGCAATTTCTAGATGGTGAGTGCAGTTCTGCAAGGAATGACATGGAATGCCTAATTCTTCTTTTTCCATGTGACTTTCTAGTATTTGGAGAAAATTGTTGTGTCTCATCAAAAGTCTTTTACAATGAAGTTGTCCAAATTCTTTCAACTATCTCTCTTGTGATATGCTTTTCAGACATGTTTATATCCTAGTCTCTCTAGCCAAGTATTAAATTCTTAAAATACATCATCTCAAACTCACTGCATTATTTCAGATGTTCTTTAATCATGTCCAGAATACCATTCCAAGTTGTCTTTTTATTTCAGGAAACTTTTTTTTTTTTTTTCAAATTAATTCAGCCAAATATGTTCACCACTTTTGACAGCTGTACCATATTGCTTCCTCTTTCTGAACACACAACAAATACAAGTTTTGGGTAGAGAATTAGTTGCTCTCATTCTCTAATGGGGGATTTATTCTCTTAAATTGATTTGTGGAATATATGTATAGATAGATAGATATAGATATAGGTATAGATAACTTTGCATTTCTTTTTCTTTTGTTTGGGCTGATTATTCCAGTAATTGGAGGTCCAGTGCACACATATGTATCATATAAGAACATGTGCTCTACTACTGTCTGCTGCTTGAGGTCTAATCCTGGTTCTGACACCAATTAGCTGTATATTTGTGGCAAGACAATGAGCATCACTAAATTTATTAATCTGCAAAACAGGAATAATAACACCAGCTACTGATAAAGTAGATGAAGTTTGTAAACAAATTATATCAGTGCTTGACACATGAAAATTGTGAAAGAAAGCTTCGCTATTATCATTATCAGTATTAAAGTTACTAGCTGCCCCATGGGTGCCTGTGTGACTCAGTCAGTTAAGCAGCCAATTCGATTTTGGCTTAGGTCATGATCTCAGGGTCCTGTAATTGAGCCCTACTTTAACCCCTATGTCGGCCCCATATGGAGCCCAGCACCACCCAGCTTCTTGCTGTGTGGGGAATGCACTTGAGATTCTCTTTCTCTCCCTCTGCCCCTCTCCCTTCTCATGCACAGGCACCCATCCACACATGCTCTCTGTCTCAAATAAGTAAATAAATATTTTAAAAAGTAAATAAAGTGACTAGCTGTCCCAGCGAGTGTGGTACTGCATGCAAATATATAGCTGTTATGCATTTATAAAGCTGTAGTCAGAGTCATGCACAAAGAACAACTAAGCAGATTAGAGCCTGCCACTAGTATTATTATTAAACTTGTAGGGCTCTTTCCCCATTTAAAAACTCACTGCTTTGACATTCAGGCAAACTCCCCTTATACAACTGCTGCTCACTGCTGCTGACCATAATATTCTTTTGGAATTGTTTACATAAAATATATTTTTTAATCATTTTTTTTAATTTATTTTCAGCATAACAGTATTCATTGTTTTTGTACCACACCCAGTGCTCCATGCAATCCGTGCCCTCTCTAACACCCACCACCTGGTTCCCCCAACCTCCCACCCCACCACCTCTTCAAACCCTTCAGATTGTTTTTCAGAGTCCATAGTCTTTCATTGTTCACCTCCCCTTCCAATTTCCCCCAACTCTCTTCTCCTAACTCCCCATGTCCTCCATGCTATTTGTTATGCTCCACAAATAAGTGAAACCATATGATAATTGACTCTCTCTGCTTGACTTATTTCATTCAGCATAATCTCTTCCAGTCCCGTTCATGGATAAGGAATATGTGGTCCATATACACTATGGAGTATTATGCCTCCATCAGAAAGGATAAAATATATTTTTTGAATGTATATCAAGTCCCTAAATTTTAGCTTTAGAAATAAGTTTTTCCCAAGTTAGAAAACATCAGAAATATATTTACTTGTTCCCAGTTTTGTTATACTGCTTTCTTATTTCTTATTTTATGAAGGTCACAGTCACATTTTTAAAAAATTTCATGCATTCATTCAACACACATTTTTTTTTAAGATTTTATTTATTTATTGGACAGAGAGATCACAAGTAGGCAGAGAGGCAGGCAGAGAGAGAGGAGGAAGCAGGCTTCCTGCTGAGCAGAGAGCCCGATGCGGGGCTCGATCCCAGCACCCCGGAATCATGACCTGAGCCGAAGGCAGAGGCTCAACCCACTGAGCCACCCAGGCGCCCCAACAACACACATTTTTGAATTCCTACTGTCATAATGTAAGTTTCTTTAGTCTCAATGAGTTAATGGTCCATGGGACAAACTATACATGATCTTGCATTTTAATGTCCAATTTATGTACAAATTTTAATAAAAGCATGAACAAGAAGATGATGGCTTATTTTATTAAGATTTTTCAGTTTCTTGATACCTAATTTTCATTAGAAATACTGAGGTGGGGGTACCTGGGTGGCTCAGTGGGTTAAGCCTCTGCCTTCGGCTCAGGTCATGATCTCAGGGTCTGGGATCGAGCCCCACGTCAGGCTCTCTGCTTGGCAGGGAGCCTGCTTCCCTTCCTCTCTCTCTCTCTGCCTGCCTCTCTGCCAACTTGTGATCTCTGTCTATCAAATGAATAAATACAAATCTTTATTAAAAAAAAAAAAAGAAATACTGAGGTGTTTCCTACAAATCTATGGACCTATTATGTATTCAGCTCTGTTATAGCACCATGTTTTCTCTTAGCCTCTTTAGGAAGCTCTTTTTTATATTAATAAAGAAATTAAAAGAAAAATAATTTTCAAAAGCTTTAAGCTTTCCTTATCATCTTTTAACTATAGCTGCCCAAAGACTGGATCCGTGGATGCTTTCTTTGAGTTATAACATAGTGTATAAAGATCTACTTTACTCTTGGCATGGTTAAAATCCTTTCATGATTTTCTTTATAATTTTATTAGGAATATGTATAATTTTATATGTGCTATTTTAAATAAGAATATAAAAGAATCATGTGTATACCAAATAACTTAAGACACAGAACATTTCAGAAGCTTTCAAGTCCTCAGTGCATCTCTCTTTAATCACACTGTGCTTTCCACTCAATGATAACCATCCTGGCTTATGCATTAGTAATTCTCTTATTTTTCTTTATAATTTCACTTCATATGTGAAACTCACTAAATAATATGCATATATGTACAAATATATTAGGTATATTCTGTAATTTTTTGTAATTTTAAATCACTATAGTTTATATTTTTTGAAATGGATTTTGTTCAATATTTTACTTTTGAAAATGAATTAATGTTCAATTTCAATATTGAAAATTCACTTTAAAATTTTTGAAATTTCATCTTTTTTTTTTTTTAAGATTTTGTTTTAGGAGTGCCTGGGTGGCTCAGTCTGTTAAGCATCTTCCTGCTCCTCGGGTCATGATCCCAGGGTCCTGAGATCAAGCCCAGAGTCAGGGTCCCTGCTCAGTGGGGAGCCTGCTTCTCCCTCTCCTTCTGCTTTTCCCCCTGATTGTGCTTGCTCTTTCTCTCTCTGCCAAATAAATAAAATAAAATCTTTAAAAAATATATTTCTTCTTGAAGTAGAGATAACAAAATGCCTAAGTGAAGAGATAAAACAAGGAGAATGACCTAGGCACTGTAATGTAATATTAGGCTATTACTGACTTTCTGATAATATGTCAGAAAGAGGATCATCTGCTCCTGGACCATGAAAGACTGCAGGTAGCTAAAACCCCAGAAAGTGAAACCTGGATTAAGAGGGACTACTGTATACATAAGCCCCAGATGTATTACACATGATGATATTTTTATGTCTCCCTGGAGCATACAGATAAGACTATCTTTTGTGATATATACCTTGGAGATAAATTGCTGAAGCTTAGTATTTGCATCCTTACGTTACTAGCTAATGCCGTGTTATTTTTCCTAGTGATCACATCAGTGTATATTCCCATTAGCATTATGTGATACCTTGCCTAACTTCACAACCTCACCAGTATTCCTGGATTCTATAATATTTGCAAATTTTAAGAACTTGAATTTACATTTATTTGTGACTTTATCTTAATGGGTGCCTCTTATGGTAAGATGGTAGAAACTTCTAAGGAAACCAATCATCATTATCTGGGAAAGAACTACCTATCTTTTAGGTAGATAGGCAAGAGATACTATGGGGCTAGACAGCAGCCTTGAAATTTGGCAAAAGAATAACAGTAAAAATAGCTAGGAGGCAAGAGGGAGCATGGGGCAGCTCAGGAGCTTGAAGAATTTCAGAAGGCTGAGGAGGAAGGGCATCAGGGACCAAGATTAAAGAGCACTGGGTGGTGTTTAAAAGAACTTGATAATAATTTAGGGAGTTTGAGCTTTATTCAGTAAATAAGTCTCATGAACAAAGAAGACTTACAATGTTTTCCATGGGAGAGCTCATTACAACACTTGAGTGTAGAAAGATTACTCGGGTCACAGCTCTGGAAGTGGACCAGCTGGAGGTGGAATGAACACTAGTGACAAAAATAAAAGTGGCCCCAAATGAAGGTACCGTGTGGGGACCAGGAGAAATGGGCAGGTTGTAGAGCTGATCTGGAGATGAGTTGATGAGTAGGAAGGAAGAAAAAAAAGAAAAAAGTCAAGGATGAGTCAGGTTTTTACAACAAAATCAAGGATGAAGGTAAGATTTTGACAGGGGGATATGCAATCTAAGACCTGTTGAATTTACCAGGTGGACATCCACATGCATATATATACACAGTAGAGGAGGTGAGTCTCCTACTAAGGGAAGAGATACAGATTTAGAGTTTACTGGTACAGACTACCCAAAATCACTGGTTTTACAAAATTTTAGATATTAATGCATAGTTTCCAATGGGGAAAACATCTTATTTACTCTGGGATCTTCAGAAATTTAAGGCATCAAAAATAATAACAGTGACAATATATTTTAAAACATATGCATACACATACCTGCCTGCAAACTTACTAGCTTCTTATGTTCAAGAACAATTTTTTTTTAAGATTTTCTTTATTTATTTGAGAGAGAGAGAGAGAGCATGAGCAGGAGGAGTGGGAGAAGGAGAAGCAGACTCCCCACTGAGCGGGGAGCTTAATGTGGGACTCAATCCACAGGACTCTGGGATCCTAACCTGAGCCCAAGGCAGATGCTTAACTGACTGTGTCACCCAGGTGCCCCTGAAGAAACATTCTTATGTTCATTAGTATCCTTGGGCTTCTGCAAAACTAAATCTGTGATGGAAGAAGAAGTAGCCGTCTAAGCCCAGGCCTTTCAGGGAACAAAGTTTCTTTTATATTTTAGAATTCTACCATCTCTGCTCTGGCCATTCTATACAATGGTCTTTCAGAATAAGAATAGTGGCATTAACTTGTGAAGGTAGGATTTATCAAAAACTAATTTCACTTGTGTGACAACTTCTTTCTTGTTGCTAATGTTTTCTAGTTGTTGGTATGTGGGTAGATGACTCCTTAGGGAGACATTCCCAGGGGTATGAGGAAACATATAGATCAGAATTTTTTAACAGCCATACAGTGGACATCTTGGACCAGTGAGTTACTTCTTGTGGTGCTGTCATATGCAATTTTTAGGATGTTTGGTGGCATAGATAGCCTCTGCCTACTACACACTGTGATATACCTGCTTTGAGTCATGACAATCAAAAGTGTCTCCAAACGTTGCCAAAGACCCCTGATGAAGTAGATTAAAATCATCCACAGTTGCTTTTAGAACTACATCTGTGGATATATGAGAAAGAAAAAGTTAAGGTATGTTTCAAGAACTACCAGTTGCCCATGGTAATGAAGAGTATCCTTTTTATATCCTATTCTATTTTACACTTTCTCATTCCCTTAGCCAAAAAGCAGGCTAACAAGAGATTTGTGAGTGTTTTAGCTGCAACTTGTTCTTTCAACAAGTGGGAGTTTCTCCATTAAGAAATGTCCACCATGACAGCCGTTCACAGAATTAGGTACCCTGTGGGAATGTGCTACGATGGAAATGAATTGGTTTCATCCACTGTGACTGAACCGCATGAAGGATGAAGCTACTTTAGTAACGTGACTGGCAGCCCAGACACCTTATTCTTGAGCTTTAACAGGGATTTGCCCAGTTAGGATGGGGAAGAAATTGGTTGTCAACTGTTGCTTTTAACAGTAGGTATTGTTATGGGGGACAACATTTTTCTGCTAAACTGGAGTTATTATTGATGTATTTGTTCTTCATTTACTTGGTTTAGTGCTGTCTAGCATTTTGCAAATTCCTGCTTCCCAGTTATATAGAAAGCCTTCTGATGGTACTTACACAGCTGATCAGCTAGAAAAGGTGTGCTACTCTCTTCTTTTTCACCTGTTTTAACGGAAAGGGTGTATGTGATTGAGTACATGTGTTTTCCAGATAAAATTTAAAAACATGATTTTGAAAATTGCAGAGAACTAAACCAGTGTTAATAAATTAAATTTGTTGACACACAGTCAGGCATGAGATGGGCCTTCCAAATGCTGATTTCTCCTTGTACTCCTTTTAAACAGGGATAGATATTTGTTTAAACCTGAGAAATGTAGAATCTAGTACCAGAAGAAGAAAGTTTTATTTGAATGATTATGTGCAATGGAATTGTGACAGAGGCTGAATAAATAAAAATGAATAGCAGGAATATGATTTTCCAGACAACTGTGCACAAAGGGCTATAACAGATTATTTTAAACTTTTAGTTTTTGAATAAACCTCTTCAATATCTTATAATTTCTTGCCCATAGATTTGAAAATTCAACCTGTCATTAAAGATATCGCTTTTCTTTGCTTTTTTCTCATTCCCAACTCTTGCAAGAAAAACATGAGCAAATGCACATAAAGTGCACACAGCAACACTTCCACATTTAGGAAAAATGTTCACCACACTGTTACCTATTATTTTTGTAGACATTGTACAAATAAAAGAGCTACAATATTTTCTAAGGTTTTTTTTTAAGATTTTATTTATTTGACGCATAAAGAGAGAGAGAGAGATCATAAGTAGGCAGAAAGGCAGGAGTGTGTGTTGGGGGGAAGGGATGCAGGCCCCCTGCTTAGCAGAGAGCAGATGCGGGGCTGGATCCCAGGAGCCTGAGATCATGACTTGAGCCAAAGGCAGATGCTTAACCCACTGAGCCACCTAGGCACCCCATATTTTCTAAGTTTCAAACTTGTATTTTAACTCTTAAAAGTTTAATTATCAAACATTTGATATATTTGGAATGTGTCCTACGTATATGTAAGTGACGAATCATAATAATAAAATGAACAACTATGAACCCACTATCACCAATGTCATTGCATCTAAATAGGTGCTTTTTTGTCTCAATCCCTTTCCTTGCCCAACAGGTAACCATTACCCTGAATACAGGTTTTATTATCTAATTTGGTTTTCAAATTTCATTCAATGAAGAGGCAAGAGAGGGTTTCAGATAATCTCCAAAGCCAGCCTGAATTATTCTTGAATATTTTCTAAGATTCTTCTCATTTAGACTCATTTTGTCCTTTTGAATTCTAGCCCCATCTTCCATGTGAGGCACTAACCCACTCTCCAGATTTCAGCTTTTGAAATGGATTAAATAAGGGTGCCTGGCTGGTGCAGTCAAGCATCAGACTCTTAGTTTCGCTCAGGTCATGGTCTCAGGGTCTTGAGATTGAGCCCTGTGTTGGGCTCTGTGCTGGATGTGGACCTGCCTTAGATTCTCTCTCTCCTTCTCCCTCTGTGCCTCCCCTACCTCTCAAAATATTTAAAAAAATAAAACGACAAGTCTAATTTTTCTGCACATATGGCTTCCAGAAACCATCTTATTGCCTGTTCCTTATTTGTTGATTTAATATTACGTAATTCCCGATCAACATTCACCCTCAATTTTCATTTCATTTGGTAAAATGTATATGTGTATGCGTATATACATACATATATACACATATACGTGCATTTATACATAACATATATAATGTGTAAGATGTATAAAATGCATTATTAAATGACCTATAGTGCCAGCGCACCTCAAATTAACCTACAATCCATCCAAAGACTATGAGCTTGCTATCCAAAAGCAATTTCTGGAAAATTAGCTTAGCCCTACTCCACTACATCTAATTATCTAAAAATGAAAAGCCTTACAATACAGAAATTCTGGATCAGCCCTTGCAGAGATGTTTCTGCAGAGCATGTGTGAAATCCACTAATCAAAAGGGTAAATGCATGAAGATGGTGGCAATTTTATTAAGAATAACTGTAATTAAATAGAGTGTATTTTCTCAATTTTGATAAAAATAAACTCATTCTAAGTTACGTGATTAAAATTAATACCCACCAGGTCCTCAGTGCTGGTTTATGCAGATCTCCCCTTTAATACTTAGAGTGCCTTTCCAGGCCTCACCACCCGTAATAAGTGATAGAGTTTTAACCTGTTCACACTGTGATTGTGCTATGATGATTCTCATGTCAGGAACTTTCCCAGCCCGCTCTTTCCCTTTGCCAATTTTTTGCTATTACTCCTTATCAAACTTCACACTTTTATAATTTCAACCTCCTAAGATATTTGTACATTACCAATTATTCTCTTTACATACATAAGTTGGCCCATAATCTATTTTTTCCCTTCTTTTAGTCTTTTTCTGTTTGAAACTCAAAGCCATTCAGTTCCTTTTATCCCCTAGGAATTCATACCTTACAACAGATATGGGCTGCATAGGAGTAACTGAAAAAAATACAAGGGCATGGTCCAATATGTGATGCCTTTCCTTACCAATGAATGGTCTTACCTATGGAGCACATCGGTCAATTGTAATCACATCATCCTCTCCCACTAAAAAAATTGCCTTGCTATCTTTCACTATTTATATCCTGTAGCACCTTATTTTCCCTCTATTTTATTTTTTTTTGTTTTGTTTACTGGCTAAATTTTTATTATTTTTTTAAACACTAGCATTCCCTATAACAAATGACATCTAGTTGGTTTAGTTCCATTTGTATACCTGCTTTACCTCTGCTTATTTCTGAAATTTGTATTTAAGAGGTTCAGAACATTTTCAGTTCATTTAATTGCATATTGCAATAATTAATTCATTATCTAAGGAGGCTTTCCAAAGTTTGTAAGTTGATATCATCTGATAATGGTTATAACCCAACCCTGCCATTAATCCATTCCGTAATGACAGTGCTATGGACTATCATTCACGAAGAAATGTAGAAGCTTCAAGAAGGTATCTGCATAGAAGTACACTTAGCCACAGTTTGCAAATATACTCACTCACAGATCTTAATTAAATAAATGATGTCATACTGATAAATGGCTTGTTTCTAAAATGGGAACTTTGATATCTTATTATTGGAAACTGAAAAAAAAAGATGTCTCATTGGTCTTCAAACTTCGAGGAAGTGCTTGCCCACGCACTATGTTTTATTACAGTAGTTTGCAACCCTCACTTCTGTCACTGAAATGCTTTTAAAAAGTGCTGACGTTTGGACCCAACGTCTTAATACTCTGCTTTCATTTAGGTGAGTTGGGGCCCAGGCTTCAGTGTTTTAAAAGCTTCTCCAATGATTCAAAAGTGCAGCCAGGGTTAAGAAAACTGCTCTATTATAATACCTATTTAAGTACATATGCATGTTAATCTAGCAAATAGTTTAAGACTACACTGCCTGGATAATCTAGCCCACAGAGACAGTATTGCCTTGTGGTTCACATTATAGACTTTGAAAGTCAGACAGCATGATTTTAGAATTCTGAATGTGCTGGATCTGCGACTTAAAATTTCACCTTCACTATCAAGCTCCTTAAGAATACCTCAGTTTTCTCATATTTAATACTGACCTCACAGGATTATCAAAAGGATTAAATGAAATAATGTACACAAAACATATAAATTATTTGATAAAATTCTTAACATATAATAGACATTCAATGATTGATTATTATTTTTTTAGATTACCAAAAAGAGGACAAACTCACATCTCATTTAGATAAATGTTTGACTATAATAATATGACTTCCACTATCTATTCTAATATGTGTGTGTGTGTGTATATTCACACACACACACACACACACACACATATATACTATATCCAAATAAGGGAAATAAAAAAAATATGTTATACTCAAAATAGTCTAGAGAATTATTCCAAAATTAAATGGACATGTATTAAACTCTTACCATGCCATGCATTATGCTATTTTTATAATAAATACTATAAGGTATAAAGAATAAATTAGGTAATTTCATTAAAAATAAGATGGCTAGCAGTGAAACAAAAAGTGGTTTCTAACTGCAATATTCTCTTTTGAGTGAACTGAACTAACATTCAGCATAGGGGGTTTCCTTATTCTCTATGTACTAAATAATTCCAGGGGCACTTGGCTACTAAAACAACAGAGAACAACAGATAATGGAGAAAAATAACCCCATGGTGAGATATAAATATGCTCACAAAATTTCTCAAAATTGATCCTCCCCCCCCCAGGGACAATGCCTAAAACTTAGAAGAAAAATTAAGTATTAGGAAACTCACTCAATCCAAACTCTAAACAGTCTTACATAAAGAGATAATTAAGAGTAAAGGTCTACATTGGGAGAGAAAGAATGAGTAAATTATTACTTGGCATGGAAACAGTAGACCATAGTGGTTAAAAGTATGACTGCCATTTTCTGGCTGTGTAGACTTGGGCATATTACCTAACATCTTTGCCTGATTTTCCATATCTATAAAATGGGCACCTGCATGTATTTTTTAAAAGATTTTATTTATTTATTTGAGAGAGAGAGAGAGAGAGAGAGAACAGAAATGGAGGGGGAAAGGGCAGAGGGAGAGGGAGAAGAAGACTCCCCACTTAGTAGAGAGTCCATCTTAGGGTTCCATCCCAGGATCCTGAGATCATGACCTGAGTCAAAGTCAGATGCTTAACCAACTGAGCTACCCAGGTGTCCCTACATGTATTTTTTGAGACTCCAATGCAATGATTCAGTTCTGTGCTTGAAAATTGTTTATATCATCCTACTACTAAGTGCTGTGTGAGTGATAGATATTATGACCATTACATTTAATAGCATTGAATATTATGAGAGTATTTAATTTTTATGATCTATGAAAAAGACTATTATATTATTGAGTGATATAAAAATAGTATATAGGGTTTATGATTTTTGCCATGTGAGTATTATGCATAAAGGAAAATTCTAAAAATTAAAAATAAAAATAATTATTAAATTGATAGAGCTGCAGTAGAAAATAGGATGAGGTTTCCTCAAAAAACTAAAAACTACTGTATGATCCAGTCATTCCACTTCTGGGTATTTACCCAAATAAAATGAAAACACTAATTCAAAAAGATACGTACACCACTATGTTTATTGTGGTATTATTTACACTAGCCAAGATTTGGGAGCAGCTGAAGTGTGTGCATGGATAGATGGGTGGATAAAGGAGAGGTGGGGTGTGTGTATGTGTGCGTGCATGTGTGTGTGTGTGTGTGTGTGTGTGTGTACACAGTCATAAAAAAATGAGTTTTTCCATTTGTAAGAACATGGATGGATTTAGAGGATACTATGTTAAGTGAAATAAGTCATAGAGGGAAAGACAAATACCTCATGATTTCACTTACATGTGGAATCTAAAAAACAAAACAAACAAATAAAAATCCAGAAACAGATTCAATACAGAGAACAAACTGGTGATTGCCAGAGGAAAGGGACATGGAGTGATGGGCAAAATAGGTTAAGGAGATTAAGGAGTACAGACTTCCAGTTTTAAAATACATAACTCACAGAAATGAAAGTGCAACATAGGGAATACCAGTTGGTAATATCGTAATACCATTGGATGGTGACAGATGGTGACTATACTTATCTTGGTGAGCATTGAGTAATATATAGAATTATTGATTATGTTGTATACCTAAACCTAATTACATATTACATATCAATTATACTTCAATCACTAAAAAAGGAATATTTTTTTGCAAGTTTGTGATTTTATCTCAGATAATACTGTCAACTACTAACAGCATGATGCCTGTTTTTGTGTATTAAAGCATGTCATGCTTTTTTGTTTGCTATATAATTAAAGGACATAAGTGACATTTTAAAAATAATAATAAAAATAAAATTAAAAATCAACTATGTTAACATAGACAATGTGTAGGAAATGAAAAGATAAGTCATTTTATTTTCATCTTACACTTATTCTTATTTTTTTAAAGATTTATTTATTTGACAGAGAAAGAGAGAGCACAAACAGGGGAAGCAGCAGGCAGAGGGAGAGGAAGATGCAGACTCCCCACTGAGCAGGGAGCACAATGCTGGTTTGAATCCCAGGACCCTGGGACCAGAACCTGAACCAAAAGGCAGTTGCCAAACAGACTGAGCCTGTTAAGTGTAGGTGCCCCTACACTTATCTTTATACTCTAATTTTCTGCGATAGTTTTAGACTCATTTTATAACTAAAATAGTATATGTGTGTGAGAGAGAGAGAGAGTGTGTGTGTGTGTGTGTGTGCGCGTGTGTGTGTTTGCCTCTCATTCTCTACTGAAAGAGTTAGTATAACAGCGATAGTATTTCTTCCTCAGATGTTTGGCAGAATTCAGGAGTGAAGCCAATTAAGTAAAATTTTCTCATGAGATGATCTCTAATCACAAATTCAATTTCTTCAACAGCTATGCCACTGTTCAGATTTCTGATTTCTTTTTGTGTCAGTTTTATAACATGTATTTTTCAAGAAATCTGTTCATTTTGCCTAAGGTTTATATAATGTGTTCATAATATCTTCTTATTATCTTATTAATGTCTATAAGATTTGTAGTAACATCTACTACAGATACATATTTTCCCTTTTTTTTCAGTGCTGTAAGGGTTTTTCAATTTTATTGACCTTTTCAATGGACCCACTTAGGGATTTGTGAATTGTTCTCTGTTTAATCTCTAGTTTCAATTGTATTGATTTATGGTTTTATCTTTATTACTTGCTACTTTATGTTTACTTATTTTAATTTGCTCTTTTTCTAGCTTCTTGAGATAGAAGTTTATTTCATTGATTTTTTAATTAAAAATTATTATGAATACTTTCAAATTTGTACTAAAGCAAAAGGAAAACTATAATGAATCCCCATTAATTATTTTTCACCTTCAATAATTATCAATATATTACCTTAGCTGGCTCCATCCAAACTGCCTAACCACCATCCTTGCTAGTGGATTATTTATAGCTCTGCTGAGGTATAATTTACATATTGATCACATATTAGAAATGCAAAAAAAAAAATTTAGTAAATGTATAGATCTGTGACACCATCATCACAACCTAGTTTTAGAACATTCCCATCACCCCAACCTACAATTCACTTGAACAGTCAATCCCTACTCTCACACCCAACCCCAGACAACCACTGATTGTCCCTACCATTTAGTTCTTCCGGAAATTTCATGTAAATCAAATCACACAATACACAGTATTTTGAATCTAACTCCCTTCACTTACCTTAATGTTATTAAGAGGTATCCAGGTTATAGCAAGTTCCATTGTATTGCTTAATAATATTCTGTTAGGTGTGGAGCGCCTGGGTGTCTCAGTCCATTAAGCATCTGCCTTTGGTTCAGGGCATGATCCCAGAGTCCTGGGATTGAGTCTCGCATAGAGCCCCCTGCTCAGTGGAAAGGCAGCTTCCCCTCTCACATTCTCCTTGCTTGTATTACCTCTTTGTCTCTCTCTCTGTGTCAAATAAATAAATAAAATCTTTTTTTTTAAAGGATTTTTTTTTAATTTATTTGATGGAGAGAGATCACAGGTAGGCAGAGAAGCAGGAAGAGAGAGAGAGGGGGAAGCAGGCTCCATGCTGAGCAGAGAGCCCAATGCGGAACTCGATCCCAGGACCCTGAGATCATGACCTGAGCTGAAGGCAGAGGCTTAACCCACTGAGCCACCCAGATGCCCCGTAAATAAAATCTTTAAAAAAAAATTATGCTGTGTGTATAAACCACATGCTGTTTATCCATTCACCAACTAATGGACATTTGAATTGTTTAAGGTTCTTGGCTATTTTGTGTAATGTTGCTATAAATATTCACATATAAGTCTCTGTGTGGACATATTTTGATTTTTCTTTTGTCAATATCTAGGAGAGGATTTATTCAATTGCATAGCAAAATTATCTTTAATTTTTCATTAAGGTGCCAAAATTCTACATTTTTATATTCCCTAGAGTAATGAATCTAGTTTTGAATTTCTTCACACTCTAATCAGTATTTGTTAGAGCCTATCAATTTTATTATAGTCAATTAAAATGTAAGCGGTGATATCTTACTCTAGTTTTAACTTGCATTACCCCAATGACTATCGATATTGAACATCTTTTCATGTGTTTATTGAAAATTTGTACATCTTTTTGATGAAATGTCTGTATACATCCATTATGAGTTTGATTGTGTTTTCCCAAAAGTTATTTTGAAGTCCTAATCCCTGGTATCTGTGAATGTGACCTTGTTTGGAAATAGGAATTTCTCTGATGCAGTCAAATTATCATGAAGTCATACTGGAGTAGCGTAGGACCTTAATACAACATGATTAGTACCTTTATAAGGAAAGGAGAGACAGAGGGAGGAGCACCAGAAGAAGACGTAGACACAGGAGGGAAAAAACACTGTGTGACAACTGAGACAGAGATTACACTGAAGTAGCTACATTCCCAGGAATGCCAAGAATGGCCAACAAGCCTCAGAAGCTAGGAAGAGACAAGAAAGGATTCTACTCAGAGCTGCAGAAAGATCATAACTCCACTTGATTTTAGGCTTATAACCTCTAAAATAGTGAGACGATAAATTTATCTTGTTTTATTATTTTCTTAAAGATTTTATTTGTTTATTTGAAAGACAGATATCACAAGTAAGCAGTGAGGCAGGCAGGCGGGGGTGGGGGGGTGGGGGAAGCAGGCTCCCTGCTGAGCAGAGAGCTCCATGATCATGACCTGAGCCAAAGGCAGAGGCTTAACCCACAGAGCCACCAGGTGCCCCAATTTATGTCATTTTAAAGTCAACTAGTTTGTTGTAGTTTTTTACAGCAGCCCTAGGAAACTGATGCAACATTTTTGCCCATTTTTAGTTGGGTTGCTTATGTTTTTACTATGAGTTGTAGGAGTTCTTTACATGGTCTGAATAGGAATGCTTTATCAGACATACAATCTGCAAATGTTTTCTCCCAGTCTATGTCTGTTCTTCTCTTTTTCTTTTATTTTTATAAAACTGTTTTAGGTTTACATGAAAATGAAAAGAAAGATAAAGAGATTTCTCATATATAGCCCCTGTCCCCACCTGAGCATAACCTCTGCCATTATCACAATTCCCCAACAGATGGGACATTTCCTACAATTGATGAACCTGTATTAACACATCTATAACACCCAAAGTTCATGATTTACCTTAGCTTCATTCTTGGTGTTTATACTCTATTGGTTGGGGTGAATGTATAATAACATGTATCCATTATGATAGTATCATACACCATACTTTCACTGTCCTAAATATCCTGTCTTCTGTACATTACTCCCCCCACTTATATCCTTTCATTCTATATGATGTCTTTTGAAGGACACACAGTTTTCATTTGATGAAGCCCAATTTAATATACACATTTTTTACTTTCATGGCTCCTGCATTTGATGTCATATTTAAATACTCTGCACAACCCAAGATTTTAAAGATTTCTCCTATATTTTCTTCTATAAGTTATAGAGTTTTAGCTTATAAATTTAGGTCTATGGCCAATCTTAATATATGGAATGAGGTTAGGGAACTAAATTAATCCTTTATATAAAGATTTCCACTATTCCTGCATCACTTGTTGAAAATTTTCCCATTGAATTCCTTTGACATCTTTGCTGAAAATTAGTTGACCATCGATATAAGAGTTTATTTCTGGATATTAATTCTGTTCCATTGATTTGTATGTTTATCTCCATAGCACTAACCTCATTGCTTTGGTTCTACTAGCTTTATAGTAAGTTTTGAAATCATGTAGTAGAAGTCCTTCACTTTCTTCTTCCTTTTAAAATTTTTTTACCTATTCAGAGTTCTTATTTCCATGTGAATTTTAGGATCAGCTTGTAAATGTCTATTGAAAATTTTCTGGGATTTTAAGAGATTCAATTCAGTCTGTAGAAAAATTTAGGAAGAACAGTCACCATAACAATTTAGTCTTTCAATTCACAAACATGGAATGTCTCTCAATTTAGACCTTTAATTTTTCTCAGTAATATTGTATAATATTTATTGTATAGGTCTTGCATTTTTTGTTAATTTTATTCTTAAGTTTTTGATTTTTATGCTATTATAAATGAAATTTTAAAAGTTTATTTAAATATGGTTTATTGATATTACATGGAAACTATTGAATTTTTTATGTTTCTCTTATATATTATGACATTGGAGAACTCATTGATCAGCTCAAGCAAGAATTTTGTGAATTCCTTAGATTTTTAACATTCAGGATGATACCATCTAAAAATAAAGTCAATTTTATTTTTTATTCCCAAACTGTACATATTTTACTTCTTTTTCTGGAAAGATTTTATTGTCTAGAAAGAATCTTCAATACAATGTTGACTAGAAGTGTCAAAAGGCAGACATTTTTGTTTTGTTCCTGATATTAGGGAAGAAACAATCTTTCACCATTAAGTCTGATGTGCTATTATCAAGGTGAGAAAGTTTCCTATAATTCCTAGTTGATAGAGCACTTTTTCTTTTTTTTAAATCAGAAATGGGTGTGAGATTTTTCAAAGATTTTTACATTTTTGTTGAAATGATTGTGATTTTTATATTATTTTGTAAATATGGTGTATTCCATTAAGTGATTTTTGAATTTTTAATCATTCTTCCAATTCTTGGTATAAATCCCACTTGGTCATGATATGTAATGCTTTTTATATGTTGTAATTTTTTTTTTTTTTTGCTCAATTTAATTTAGGGATTTTACATCTATGTTTATGAAGGTTATTGTGCTGTAGTTGCTTTTCTTGAGATGCTTTAGTCTAGCTTTGGTATTACCAGATCAATACTGGTCCTAGAATGAGCTGTGAAAGAAATATTTCTTCCTTGTCCATTTCATGAGAGATTCTGTGAGAACTAATATTATTTCTTCTTTAAACATCTGATAGAAATATAAAATCAAGCAATCTCAAATTAGACCGTTCTTTGTGGGAAGAATTTTAATTACTAATCCAATTGTATCACTTGGTATAACTCAACTCAGATATTCTGTATCTTCTCTTGTCATTTTTGGTTATTTGTGTCTTTCAAAAATTATTGATTTGACTCTATTGTATCAGAAATACATGGTTTCAGAAGAACAAGTCTTGGAATTAGGACACCAGGGTCAGGTCTTCATTTTCCTTGGATATCATTGGTAAATCACTTCATAACTCAGGCCAACAAAACCTCTCATTTGTCTTAGAAGGAAGTGGCTAGATAACCTTTGAGGGACCAAAAATAAAATGATCCTTTCACATTATGAACAAAAGAATGTCCCATTAGACAATAACACATTTCGTTGTTCCTTCTGAATGTTTTACTTTAAAAGTTCTTATATTGTTTATGTGTGTTATTTTCAAAGATGTTTTGTTTTTTTGTTCTGTTTGTTGATGCTGTGTAATGGAGCTTTGAAAATATTTATTATAATGTGTTTCCTTGCCCTATTGTTCCTAGGGCAGGAGGCCTGGAAAACTAAGGAAACTCATTTGAAAAGCAAATATAAAATTTCATAATATTTAAGATATTTGGCAAGTCTGTGATTGGAGAAAAAGCAATTTGGCAATTGTGATACTTATTCTCACGCAAATCCCACAAATTTCCATCATTTGTAAAAATAACTATCTTGGGAATTGTGGGATCATGACTGATGCCTCCTATAAAATAAAACATTAAATTTATTTAATCTGATTTATTCTAGATTTCTTAGTACAATTAGGTGGCTGTCACGAGACAGAACCTAATCCTGAGGCTTTCAAATATTTTTCTGAGTGACCCATAATAAGAAATGCATTTTATATCACAACTTAGAATGCACATACACACATAGAGACATGCAAACACACATACACACACACACACACACACACACACACACACAAACACTCCTCCCTTCCACATAATCATAGACATATAAATGTGTCTAAAACAATACCTGGAGAATGTATATGTGTACTTCACACTTGCTATTCTGTTTCATCATATGTGGTTTCATTTTTGTGTGGGAAGGGAGTTACCCATTGAATTAATCTTATCACTCGCTAATGGTCCACAATCCACAATTTAAAAAAAAATTTGTCCAGTAAATGTAATCAACATTTAAATCATGTACCTTATAAAACTCAAAGGTAAGCCAACTTTTTGAGGCAATATGTTAAGTATTACCTAGAAGCTGCTCAGAAAAGACTAGTGGAGGAGTCCCCAGCCCTTCAATGTGCACAGAGAGTCAGAAGATGACACAGCTGCCTGAAAAATTCTATGTGCCAACAACCCCTCCACCTGCCTACCTATCTTACCTGTACATTGTCCCTAATGCGGCTTAGAAAATAAAAGGATATATAAGCAGATCATTTTTTCAATCATAGAAACCTAAGGTTGAAGCTGGGTCCCATTTATTAAATGTATAATATTAGGTATAGTGGTTTTCTAGGGCTGCCATAACAGAATGCCACCTATTGAGGGGCTTAAAACAACAGAAATGTATTGTCTTATACTTCTTGAGGCTAGAAGTCCAAAGTCAAAGGCCAGGCTCCTTCTGATATCTGTGGGAATCCTCCTTCCTTTTCTTAGCTTCTAGCAGTTTGCTGGCAATCTTTAGCTTTTCTTGGTTGCAAACTGAGTGACTCCAGTCTCTGCTTTCATTGTCACATGGACTGGTCCTGTGTGCCTCTGTCTTCACATGGTTGTCTTTCTATAAGGACACCAGTCATTGGATTAGCAGTCCCCTTCCTCCATTATGATCTCATCTTAACTACATCTGTAAAGGGTGTATTTTGAAATAAGGTCACAGTCTGAGGTACTTGGGTGAAGACTTCAACATTGGATTTCAACCCATAACACTAGAAAACTCATTTTTCCACACACTGTTGTTTCTCAGCTTTTATCTAGCCGATATCACCATGTTGTAAGTAATAACTGAACTGTCAGGAGGCTTGGGGAGAGGACAACTAATGAAATGAGGGATACCCGATGAAAGGAAAAACAAGTAAATGTTGATTGCAAGCCATGAAATTGCAGGAGAAAGCTTGTATTTTAATTTGCAATATCCCACAAGACTGTTCTGGGTATGTCACTCAGAATCACCAGGCACCACTCCCCAAAGGCCTGCTCTTTTGGTTTCAACTCATAACTTTGACAGAGAATCTCATGTTTTCCTCTCTCCTCGTTGTGGCCAGCAAATAATTCTGAATTCCTAAAGTCATCAATTGCAGTCTAACAACTCCAGCTCAGATCGCCCTTGTTTCATTATATTTGCAAGAATGCTGAGCTTTGGATTAAAAAGGAAAAAAAAAAAAAAATCCATCAGCTGCGTGGCTTTCCCCTGCTGAACTAGAGACCAGAAAATAAATGTTTGCTCCTTTAATGACCTCTATTGTCCTGACTTCACAAAATCCCCAGTGGGCAGCTAATCCTTTGGAACAATACAGTACAGATGTTTCACATGATAAGAAGGCTAATTCCAGACCAATCAGAGCCACTCCAAATGTCAGCACACCAAAATAAAGTTAAAATATAGGGCAAACAGATGCAACCTCCACAGTCTGATCTCTTTGCTGGTGGGTCATTCTACAGTAATGGCTGATCTCTCTGCTTTGTTTAAGGCAATGGCAACTTTGTCTCTAGTAAGAATTGAGCAGCTCCCTTCTCTTATATTTGTTGTGTTCACTACTTTCAGGAAAAAGAAAGGTTATACATGCACTTCTCTCTCCCACTCTTTCTTTCTCTCAATCCATCTCCCTTCCTCCTATTTTCCTCCCTTTCATTTTTTGTGCCCCTTATCTGATCTTTCTGACATTTCATAGTAAATTTAGAGATGAAAGTAGATAAACAGAAAGTTAAAATTTTATAATAAATCTGCTCAAGTATGTAATACATTCACCATTGTAGTATATCATCTTTTCCCCAAATTTTCATTTTTAAGGAAGGTTTTCATTTTGCTTTCTTTTTACATATTTGTTTTCATCCATTTCTTAAGAAATAACAATATTCAGATGCTATTGAACTTAGCAAATCTGAACCATAGTTCAGCTTTACCCAGAGAGCAATGGCCTACCCATAACCTGTCAGTTCGTTTGATTATTTGTTTGGTTATTTGCTTGAAGAAATAATCCTGGAAATAGGTTTCTTTCTGGAGAAAGTAAAGACTTCCTAACTCTTAGCTTGAGATCTATTTATGTCTGGCAGCTGGGAATAGAGTAGAGTAATTTAATTCCACAGGCTTGATTTTTAAAATGCTCATTTAAACAGCTCACACATTAAATGATGATGTGGTCTTTGCACTTGAAAAGACCCTTATGCAACATGAATAATCTTTTAAAAGTCTACATTTGGCTGCTGACTTACTTGATTACAATATTCTTATAAAGACTTTAATTCCACTCTGAGAAAAAATATATATATAAATGATTATCCAAGCCAAATGTACACTAACTATAAGAGAACAGCCAGAAAGTCATAAGTTTGGGATCTTTGGAAAAGAAAAGAACACTTTATAAATAAATAACACTTGGGGATAAAGATGGGAAGAAAATCCAATGTTTGGCAACAAATAGTCCTATAAAAAGGACAGATAATTCAGCATTCTTCAAAGTATTTCTTAGAAGCAAAACCTATTAATTGAAATACAACATTAATAAGTGGATTGACTGTTCCTTCAAATGAAATCAAAGTCATGAGAATTACTTTGAGACATTTTTGTTTTTCAGTCTGATCAAATCCTTTCTTCCAAAAATGTGTCTTATTTAATCTGTTCTGAAAAGAGTTATCATTAATTTCTTGGAATGTTTCATAATTTGGGGCTTCTAAATGTTAAGCTAATAAGAAAACTATGCATGAAGATAACTATCAGAACATTTTGTAGGCTCATCCATCATAGTGAAGAAATATTTAAATATTCTGGGAAATTCTGCTTAAAGCCATAGTGAGAGAGAAAATTTATTTAAAACAATAAGATTTTTCTGGTCACGTGCCATTATTTCCTGCTCCATTGTGTTTGGCACCAGGAAACAACTTGGCATGAGCTGCTGAAAAATCCATCAGCAACTGTGTCAACTTTATCACTTCCTGAGCTCATGCTTGCAGGAAATGGATACAAAAACAGTGATTTAATAGGGGAAAAATTACCCTTTGCTATTTGAAAAATTTTAAAAAATATATACTTTTAACACTTACTTGCTATCTTTCTGTAGTAAATAAACTGGAAATTTGTTGAAAGAAGAGACAATGGATATATTAATACATCAGATGAGCCTTCATTTCTGAAATGAAATTAAAAATGCAGTCCCTGTTTTTTCCACATGGTTGTTGCGAGTCTTTTCTAAAAAGGAAGCAAATTATGCAAATTTAAGTGTGAGTTAAAGGGTAGGAAGATGGGTATACAGGATTTCAAACATAGAAACACTGTAAAGATGCTACTTCTGGGGAGAAGTAGTTATTTGACTCCTTTTATGGAGAGGTAATAGGAGATCAGAGTAGACAACCCAGTGAGAAAGAAGATTCACAGGGCAGAATAGCATAATGGCAAAACAACACTTCATTGGAGATTTTAAAAAGGATGAAAAGATACACAATGTTTTCTAATACTTGGAAATGTTTTCTAATACTACACTTGGAGGAGAAAACATAACAAGTAAAAGGATAAGGATTGAGACTGCTCTTTTGGTCATGGCCTATAAAACAATCCCATTCCCTCAATGCCCAGGGTGGCTACAGGTACTCCCCTGATTATTTACAATACTTGCAGCTGATAGATTAATAAATGATCATTGTTAAGTGTGTATTCCCTAGAAAAACATTTTTTGGATTTTTATTAGAATTTTTTTTTTTTGTCTTTTCTACTACACAAAACTTCTTCCAAAGTGCTTTTTCTTCATAGCTGACTAATTACTGCAGGATGAATTAAATCCCAATATTCCTTGAATGAATTGGCTATCAGAATAGTCTAAATAGGGGCGCTGGGTGGCTCAGTGGATTGGACCTCTGCCTTCAGCTTAGGTCGTGATCTTAGCATCCTGGGATCGAGCCCTACATCGGGCTCTCTGCTCTGCAGGGAGTCTGCTTCCCCCACCCCCTCTCTCTGCCTGCCTCTCTGTCTACTTGTGATCTCTCTGTCAAATAAATAAATAAAATCTTAGGGGAAAAAAAGGATAGTCTAAATATTCAGGCAGACAAACATCTCTGTCTCTTTAAATATGTGGTTAGGTCATATTTTTATTAGACTGATAACTTTGGAAAGAAAGAATTCTAGATTATGCCTAAAGTCATACACCTAGCAATGTTTCAAGAATAACTCTGGTTTCTATAGTATCAAAAACTCTTACACAGATATCCTCTTTATAGATATTAGAATTCTTATTTCATAATTAAGAATATTTATTTCAGTGATGAAAATTACTCCTCTATGTCACAGAATAGGTAACTAGCAAAGCCTAGACTAAAAACCATATCTGTTGACTCCAACATGCTCTTCAATATAAATGTCCCCGCGTTTCAAAATGTAGCCTCCAGACTTCTAAGGGTATTGAGCTGAAAGCGCAGGTGTCACCACAGACACCAGATAGAGTGTTCCCACTGGGATGCATCCTGAGTGCCCCAGCCACTATGGAACACAAGAACTCCATTTGAATTGATTTTACGTAATAAGTTTTCTCAAAAGTTTTTATTTGGAAAGGAGGGTTTGAAGACAAAACCATGCACTCTACCCTTATTCCCCACAGATAGTACCATAGTTACTGAAGCAATAAAAATAAATCTAAATTTGACAAATGTAAAGTGTGAGAAAGACTGACTAATGGAAGATGAAACTACATGAGATAAACCTATAGAATTAAGCTGTATGTCCTCCAAACAAACTTCCAAACTGATTTCATAGACTAATACAGCTAAAAAGAGTTTTAAGGTTCAAATAGTACTTTTTTTTTTTTTTGCATTTTATTAAAAGAGAGGAGTCAGAGACAAGGAAGTACACACAAATATTAAATGGTAAATTTGGTACTCTTTCAAACATAGATATACAAGTTATTTTATGTATACTAAAGAGCTATACGGTAGGTTGTAGAAAGTATCAGACAATTATATTGACCTGGAATTCTCTCTTAATCCAAATTTAAAAAAAAAAATATTGAAAGATAAATGTTTTCCAACTGTTAACTGAAATTAAAATTGCTATAAGAAGATCCATGTTTGCACTAAAATAAAGGAAATAAAGTTTTACTAAAATAAAGTAAATGACTCATAATAAACAAGAAATAATGGGAGAGATTTTAGTAAATATTAAGAATATTTTAATATAGGGTGGCTCTGTCAATTAAGCATCTGCCTTTGGCTCAGGTCATGATCTCAAGGTCCTGGGATTGAGCTTCACATTGGGTTCTCTGCTTGGCAGGAGTCTGCTTCTCCCACTCCGTCTGCTCATTCTCTCTTTCTCATAAATAAATAAAAATATTAAAAAAAAGAATATTTTAATATAAAATCCAAAGTGACACTATCGTGCTTATGGTGATAGTGAACTATTTCTCATAGTACAAATGTCTGATAAAAATGTTATTAATTCATTTAAATATATACATGTTTCTTATTATCCTTGGTAGTTAGATTCTACAATGTTACCATGAACAATGAGCTGGTGAAACTGAACCATTTGCTCCTAGAAGAAGTACTGGATTAGGTTCCTATAAGCCTCTGGTTACAATATTTTCATCAATAGGTCAGTAAGTAGGTTGTTTTAACATATGTTTCCATTTAAAGACACCTTATTCCATATCACTGTTGGGTCTTTAACATTGAACTCACCATCAAAAGCACTGTAAATTACTCTGAATGAAATTTATCTAGCACATGTGTTTTCTTCATAAGGCACATCCCAGCCCTTCTTAAGCTTGGTAAATAACACCAGACAACACTTTGGCAGTATGCTTGGAGGATATTTTAAACAGTAAAGTCACTATGGCCACTAACAAAAAAACACAAAATGAAACATGGCACTAAATAAACTGTGAAAAGGACACATTTATAAAATGAGAACTAAAACAAAGAAGGCAGAATGTTGCCCTGTTCAGCCTTAGCGGGGAACATGCATGATAGGGTAAATCATTTCTTGCAGCTCAGAGCATATCCTCAAATGACAGTGAAAATGCTACAAATATTGATTTGGGGAATGCAAATAAATTGTAGTGAGTAGGTGAATTTACAAGTATGGGAACTTTGGATAATGAGAATTTGCTCACTTACAGAGAGACCTCCATATCTCCAAATGAAATGCACTTTTCCATATTTATATTACCAGAAATCTTAGAAACTAAAATCAGTTCCCCCGCTCCTGTCTTTTGGGGAAAATTTCTCTTCTTTTCATTACCAGGACTTTGCACTCTCCTTGCCGATGTTCATCTTTCCCCTCTGGCTTCCTTTCTCAGTGTCCTTTTGTGGATTCCATCTCCTCGACCACATTTTAAAATACTGAAACTCTTTCAGGAACAGTCCCAAAGCCTCTTCTCCTTTCACTCTATACTCTCCATACACACACTCTTCAATACTCTGAAGATGAACCAACATTTTATTTCTAGTTTAAATCCTTCCTCTGAGCGTCAGATGTATATACAATGGACTACTAGACACTTCAAGGTCTCAAAGGCATCTAGAAATCAATGGACATAACATTGAATTCATGATTTTATTCTACAAAATGTGAACCTACAATCTGAAGAATTTATGAACCAAAGAAACTGTTATAGCATGGGTCCTGGGGAATATCCTGAAGATGATTTTAGGTGGCACATGACAGTAGGGACAGTCCTCTTTTTATTATTAAACAACTTGGGTTCCTTAGCACGGGAGAATGTGGATAGCCTTCCAGAAGGCTTCCCATTCCCAGGGGCAGGACTATCATCTTGCCAAGCTATCTTATCACCATCCCTGGTAGTGCACTACACTAAGCCCAAGATTCAAGGCAAAATGATATACCTGTCAGATAATCTCATTAGACTTCTCCCTAGTAACCAGATTAAAATTTCTGTTGGCAGTTACGATATAGCAGCAAGAATCTATAAATCTTACCTTTCCCTAGCATCTTTTGGTGGTGATTTTTACATTGAACTCAGTAAGCTAAATTTGATAAGGTGATATTTTTCTGATTACACTTTTACATCTTCCAAATCTTTGCAAAGTATATATTACTTTTTACTGATAAAATAACTAACATCATCCATAATTATATAAACATAGATAATAATTTCTGTCAGCCTTCTAAACCCTGTTTATTTATTTTATCAAAAATTCATGATCTGATTGCACAGATCAAGGCAAGTATTTATAGAGGGTAAGTGATGGCATTAGTGGGGTTTTAAGATTCAACATTTGCTCATTAGAAGAACCATTTTGAATGAACCAATGAGGCAGAGGATGAGAAGAGGAGGAAAGACACATTTTTATACATTTTCAGGTACTTTTTCTCTTTCCAGACACAGAATAAACGTTTTTAAATGGCTAACATTACTTGTACTTTGATTTATTTTTTAAAGCCCAGTTTATAACTTTGTAGCTTGTGGAAATTCTTTACAGATTCCGATCATAAGTTGACTATCAGTTTTATGATTTTACTTTAATTTTAATTTAACATAAATTTAAACATCCCCAGGTTTCATAATTAAGAATATTGAATTCAGTAACAAAAATTATATTTCTATGTCACAGAATAGGTAACTAACAATGTCTAGACTAAAAACCATGTTGGTTGAATCCAGCACACTCTTCAATATAAGTGTTCCTGCACGTTTCACACTGTAGCCTCCCCAGACTTCTAAGGGTATTGAACTGAAATCTCAGGTATCAACACAAAGACAGAGCGGTCCCACTGGGATGTGCTCTGAGCACCCAGCCAGTATGGAATCCAAGCAACTCTATTCGAATCAATGTTATGTAGTAAGATTTCTTATAAGTTTTTATTTGGAAAAGGGGGTTTGAAAACAAAACCATGCACTCTACCCTTATTTCCCATAGATTAGGACCATAGATACTGAAGCACTTAGTTTAACTCTGGTCAATGTAAAGTGTGAGAAAGACTGACTAATGAAAGAGGAAACTATATAAGATTAACCTATAGAACTAAGCTGTATATCCTTTAAACAGACAATAAATGGATCTCATAGAAGTGTAATTTTTCTTCATGTAACAGATCCACTGAGTATCTTTGGCAAGTGGATCTTTCTTCCACATAACAATTCAGGACCCAACCTCCTTTTATCATATGGCTCTAATTTATGCTAAAGTTTTGAAGATATATACTTGGAGAAGAAGTGTAGAGAAGGGCCGACTGCTTCTTAAGCAACCAAAAAGACACTTTTCTCCTAAAACAAATGCCATTAAAATCATCTACTTGATGACTGTTTCTCATCACCAAATATAAAATAACCCTGGTGTGAACAAAAGTACTGTATATCTGTAAATATATTAATCCATCATGGAAGATCCTTGAGGTCAAGGATGTTTTTGTTTACCTCTGTATTCATATTCATCTTCTCATGGCTACTTTTTTCTGTCCTTATTTAATTCATCCAGTCAGTCCTTCTAGCCATCCTGTCTCATTAAAGGGAGTCAGGGGACCTAAGAAACACTTGTAAGGCCATAGTCCAGAGACCCAGGCCTACTGAAAGACTGAGATTTATCATAAAATTAAAGACTATTTTCCTTCCTTCACATTTAAAAAGCTCTAAAGTAGTAATAGTTGTTTACTGCTTAAATACCTACAAGATTCCAAGGAGGAATATTTTGTAAAGTCCAAAGTCAATAGAGAAGAGAAAATAGAGATACTTAGAAGAATTTGAAACCTCTGGCACTAAAGTTATAGCAAATATCAAAGACAATCCAACTCCTCATCAGATCATCATAAATCCTCTCACTAAAAGCTTATTTTTCCAAGTTCCAATTACTTGATAAACATGCTGAACTTTCAAAAAATAAATAACAAAGCATGTCAAAGGGAAGTAAACATAGAGCCTGAAGAGGCAAAGCAAGTACCAGAAACTCACTCAAATATAATAAAGGTTGTCAGATTTATGAGATGGGGAATGTATAATAAGTATGATTAGTATGTTAAGTACTGCAACAGAAATGAAGATCTTTGGGGGTGCCTGGGTGGCTCAGTGGGTTAAAGCCTCTGCCTTTAGCTTGGGTTGTGATCCCAGGGTTCTGGGATGGAGGTTCATGTTGAGCTCTCTACTCAGCGTGGAGCCTGCTTCCTCCTCTCTCTGCCTGCCTCTCTGCCTGCTTGTGATCTCTGTCTGTCAGGTAAATAAATAAAATCTTAAAAAAAAAAAAAAAAGAAGAAGAAGAAGAAAACCTTTGAATGACACAATGGCAGACTCAATATGGCCAACAAAAGAACCAGTAAGTTTGAAGAAAGATCGATAGAAACATACCAAACTGATATTCAAGGAGGCAAAAACAAAAACAAAACAAAACAAAAACAACAACAACAAAAACAAACCAGAACAACAAAGACCTGTGAGTGTGTGGGACAATTTCTAACAGTGGAACATATACCTTATTGAACTATCAGAAACAAAAGTTAGAACCACATCAAAGAAATGTTTGAAGTAATGATATTTGTGGAATTTCCAAAATTAATGATGCATACCACACCACATCAAGGAAACTCAGGTAACACTATGCAAATTACATACCAAAAATGTCACATATACAAACTACAGAAGACCAAAGACAAAGTTTTGAAAGAACCTAGAGGGAAAACAGTATACCTTATTTATAGAGCAACAAGGTTATAAATTAAAGTGAACTTTTTGTCAGAAATTATTCAAGCAAGAAGAGAAAAATGAAATATTTAAATTATTGAAAGGAAAAAAGAAAACTCTATAATCTAGAATGCTACATGCTGTGAAATTGTACTTCAAAAGTGAAGGAAAAGTAACAGCCCTCTCACAGAACTATAAACTAATGGGAATTCATAGCCAGCATATTTGCAATGAGAAAATGTTTAATACAAGTGATTCAGGCAGGGACACCTGAGTGGCTCAGTCAATTAAGTGTCTGCATTCAGCTCAGGTCATGATCCCAGGGTCCTGAGATGGAACCTGAGTCCTGCTCCTGCTCAGTGGGGAGTCTGCCTCCTCTGATCCCCTACCCTGCTCATGCTCTCTCTCTCTCAAATGAATAAATTAAAAAAAATCCTAAAAAAAAAAAAATGAAGTGATTCAGGGAGTAAGAAAATTACTTAAGTTAGAAGCTCAGATCTACTTAAAGAAAGAAGAGTGTTAAAAAAAGGAATAAAAGATGACAAAATAAAATAAGTAAGTTCTTATTACCAAATTAACTAAACATAACCATGTGTTTAAAGTAATGATAGTAACAATACATTGGATATTAAAAAAGGTTGATAAGAGAAATTAAAGGCAGAAATGTCATAAGGGACAGGAGGGAAAAATTGGGACTACTTTAAGTAACTTTCACTACACATGAAACATTATAGTGTTATATGAAGATGCATTTAAATTTGTTAAACATGTGGGGCACCTGGGTTGCTCAGTAGGTTAAGCCTCTGCCTTCGGGTCAGGTCATGATCTCAGAGTCCAGGGATCGAGCCGGGCTTTCTGCTCAGCGGGGAGCCTGCTTCCTCCTCTCTCTCTGCCTACCTGTGATCTCTGTCTGTCAAATAAATAAACAAATCTTTAAAATAAATAAATAAATTTGTTAAACATGTATATTGCAAACTCTGATGATAACCAACAATTTTTAAAATAATATAATAGATATGTTAAGAAACTGAGATAAATACATAATTAATAAAAGAAAAGGAAAAGGAAAAACAAATGCAATGAATAGAACACATTAAAAATAGTATTAACCCAAATATATCTATAATTACTTCATTCTTTATTATTTTTATTTATTTATTTTTTAAAGATTTTATTTATTTGACAGAGAGAGACAGAGATAGCTAGAGAGAGAGCAGGAGCGGGGAGGAGAGGGAGAAGCAGACTCCCCACTGAGCCGGGAGCTCCACGTGGGGTTAGATCCCAGGACCTGAGATCATGACCTGAGCTGAAGGCACCCCTTTTACAGTCTGAGGCACCCAGGCATCCCATATAATTACTTTAAATATGAATTGTATAAATATACCAATTCAAACACAGAAAATGTCCAAAGAATTAAAAGAAAAATAATTATACATTGTCAACAAGAACACTCTCTTAAATACAAAGTCTCCTTGGGAAGAAAAAGTAAAAGAATGAAGGAAGATATGACACATTGACTCTAATCAAAAGAATACTGTAGTAGCTAATATTAATTTTAGACAAAGCAGACCTCAGAATAAAAAAAGTGTCAGCTTTAAAGTTAGTTATTTGAGAAACAAGTGGTACTCTGAAAAGATCAATAAAATTTATAAGCCTCAAAGCAAGCTAACCAAGAGAAAAAGAGAAAAGATTATGCTAACAATATCAGAAATGAAAGAAGAGCCATCACTACTGATTTCTGAATATAAAAGGATCGTAAAGGATTATGAACAACAGTAGGCCCATACATACAATGACTTAGGTAAGATGCACCAAATCTTAAAAAGGCAAAAACTACCAAAATTCACACACAAATAAATATATAATTTAAATAACTTTGTATCTGTAAAGGAAATTGTTTATCAGTTAATAGCTACCAAAGAAAGCACCAGTCCCAAATGATTTTACTAGTAAATTCTTGCAAATGGAATGAGAGGTAATACTTCCTAACTCATTCTATGAGGGCAAGGTTACCCTAATACCCAAACCAGACAAAGATATTACAAGAAAGCAAAATTAGAGATGAATGTATCTTATAAATCTAGATTCAAAATTCCTTAACACAATATTAGAAAACTGAATTTGACAATGTATACAAAATGTTATAGTCTAAAAACAAGTAAGATATTCCAAGGATGCAAGGTTGGTTCAACATTCAAAAAGCAATCAGTGTCACTCATCACATCAACAGACTAAATAAGAGAAATCTTATACTTATATCAATTGATGCAGAAAAATCTTTTAATAAAATCCAATACCCATACGTAATAATAATTTAAAAATCTCAGAAAACTATGCACACAAGGAACTTCCTCAACTTTATAAAAGAATACTAATCCAGTGAATTACAGTATCATGGTAAGAGAGTCTTTCTTTCTCTTTCTTTTTAAAAAAGATTTTATTTATTTATTTGACAGAAAGCGAGAAAGGAAACACAAGCAGGGAGTGTGGGAAAGGGAGAAGCAGACTCCTTGCTGAGCAGGGAGCCCTGTGTGGGGCTCCATCCCAGGACCCTGGGATCATAAACTGAGCTGAAGGCAGACATTTAAGGACTGAGCCACCCAGGCACCTGAGAGTCTCTAAGACTGGAAACAAGTCATTTTTATTTCTATTCACTGATATACCAGAAGTTCTAGGTAGTACAATGAGACAATAAAAGAAAATAAAGAATATATTGGTTAGAAAATAAGAAATAGAATGATCTTTATTCATCACAATATGACAGTTTATGTAGAAAAATCCCAAAGAATCACCAAAACCCCACTTTACCTAATAAATGAATAAAGCAATATTACAGTGTAAAAAATTAATATACAAAAGCCAATTGCTTTCTTATATACCATTTGTGACCAATTGGAACTGGGGGGTAACATTTATAATAATACCTAAAAAATAAATACTTAGATATATATCTAACGTGTATATATTAGATATATATATATATATATTAGATATATATATATATATACACGTTAGATATATATCTAACAAACTATGTATAAAATCTATATGTGGAGAACTATAAATTCTAATGAAAGACATCAAAGAAAATCTAAGTAATGGTTATATTTTGTGTTTATAAATTGGAAGTCTCAATATTTTAGGATGCTAATTCTTCCAAATTTGTTCTATAGGTTTAATGTAAGTTCAGTTGAAAACTTGTAAGCTATTTTCTAGGCATTGTCAAATTGATACTACAAATTTATATGAGAAAACAAAAGACTAAGAAGCCACCATAATCTTGAAGAAGAAAATTGGTCACTCACTGCCTGACTTTAAGACCTACAGTTTGGTAGTGGCAAGGGATAGACCCATAGAGCAATGCAACAGGATAGAGAGCCCAGAAATAGAACCATATAAATATAATCAATTGATCTTGGATAAAGAAGCAAAGGGATACAATGGAGAAATGATAGTCTTTCCGCAAATGATTCTAAAACAAATTGATGTACAGATTGGGGGAAAAACAAGCAAACAAACAAAAAACAATGAAATATGAGACCCTACAATTTAAAAAAAAAGAATCAAAGTTGATCATAGAGCTGAATATAAATCACAAAATTTTAAAATTCTAGTAAGAATTCTTATAAGAAAATCTATGTGACCTTGTATATGGTGATAAGTTTTTAGATAATACAGTAAAATCATAATCCATGAAAAATAATTAATGAACTGGAATTTTTCAATGTTTTTTAAATGAAAAGATAACCCAGAGATTGGGAGAAAAACATTCACAAAATGACTATCTAATAAAAGAATTGTTTCCAAAGTATACAAAGAACTCTTAAAAGTAAACAATAAACAATAACCCATTAATGCATGGACACAATTTCTGACAGATACTGCAACAAAGAAGATATACACATGGCACATTTAATCATAATTAAAGATGCTCAAATATTTTTTTATTAACAAATCACAAATTAAAATGAGATAGTATTACACTCCTATTAGAAAGGCTATAGTAAATGGAGTCAATTCTCTAATTTCCCTTTCTATATTTTCATTGTTAGTGTATAAGAAAGCAACTGATTTCTGTACATTGACTTTGTATCTTGCCACACTAATGAATTCCTGTATGAGTTCTAGTAGTTTGGGAGTAGAATCTTTTGGGTTTTCCATATAAAGTATCATGTCTTCTGTGAAGAGAGAGAGTTTGACCTCTTCATTGTCAATTTGAAAATACTTTTTATTTCTTTTTGTTGTCTGATTGCTGTTGCTAGGACTTCTAGTACTATGTTGAACAAGAGTGGTGAAAGTGGACATCCTTGTCGTGTTCCCGACACCAAAGCTTTTCTCCATTGAGGATGATATTCACTGTGGGTTTTTCATAGATAGATTTTATGAAGTTGAGGAATCTTCCCCCTATCCCTATACTTTGAATTGTTTTAATCAGGAACAGATGCTGTGTCTTGTCAAATGCTTTTTCTGCATCAATTGAGAGGACCATGTGGTTCTTCTTTCTTCTCTTACTGATTTGTTCTAGCACTTTGATTGGTTTGCAAATGTTGAACCACCCTTGCAACCCAGGGATAGGCCCTACCTGGTTATGGTGGATAATCTTTTTAATGTACTGTTGGATCCTATTAGCTAGGTTCAATTTTGGGAGTTTATAGTTTTCCAGGAATGCATCCATTTCATCTAGGTTGCTTAGCTTATTGACATATAACTGTTGATAATAACTTCTGATGATTGTTTCTACTTCCTTCGTGTTAGTTGTGATCTCTCCCTTTTCATTCATAATTTTATGAATTTGAGTTTTCTCTCTTTTCTTTTGGATTAGTGTGGCCAATAGTTTATTGATCTTATTGATTCTTTCAAAAAACCAGCTTCTAGTTTCATTGATTCATTCTACTGTATCTCTGGTTTCTACCTCATTGATCTTAGCTCTAATCTTGATTATTTCCCTTCTTATGTGTGGAGTTGGTGTGATTTGTTGTTGATTCTCCAGTTCTCTAAGGTGTAGAGACAGCTGGTGTGTTCTGGATTTTTCAATTTTTTTGAGGGAGGCTTGGATGGCTATGTATTTCCCCCTTAGGACCGCCTTTGCTGTATCCCATAGGTTTTGGACCGAAGTGTCTTCATTCTCATTGGTTTCCATGAATTGTTTCAGTTCTTCTTTGATCTCCTGGTTGATCCAAGCATTCTTAAGGAAGGTGGTCTTTAGCTTCCAGGTGTTTGAGTTCCTTCTGAACCTTTCCTTGTGATTGAGCTCCAGTTTCAAAGCATTGTGATCTGAGAATATGCAGAAATAAATGATGCCATGAAATATTCCAACATCAGAATTATTGGAATCCCTGAAGGGGAGGAGAAAGAAAGAAGTCTAGAAGATATAGTGGAACAAGTTCTTCATGAAAATTTTCCCAATCTCACGAATGGAACCAGCGTTCATGTACTAGAGGCCGAACAGTCTCCACCCAAGATTATAGATTCCAGAAAAACATCAAGGCACCTGATAGTCAAATTGAGGAATCATAATTGTAGGTATAATCTCTTGAAAGCCGCTAGGACAAAGAGGCTCCTTACTTACAGAGGAAAGCCCCTCAAAATAACGTCAGACCTGTCCACAGAGACCTGGCAAGCCAGAAAGGGCTGACACGATATATTCAGGGCACTAAATGAGAAGAACATGCAGCCAAGGATACTTTATCCAGCAAGACTGACATTCAAAATGGATGGAGAGATAAAGAGTTTCCAAGACCAGCAAGGCTTAAAAGACTATACAACCACCAAGCCAACACTGCAGGAAGTATTAAGGGGGGGTTCTATAAAAGAGAAAAAATCCTAAGAATAGCATTGAACAGAAATATAGAGACAATCTACAGAAAGAAAGACTTCAAAGGTAACACAATGTCAATAAAAACGTATCTATCAATAATCACCTCAATGTGAATGGCCTAAATGTGCCCATAAAATGGCACAGGGTTGCAGATTGGATAAAACGACAGGACCCATCCATATGTTGTCTACAAGAGACCCATTTTGAACCTAAAGATACACCCAGACTGAAAGTGAAGGGATGGAGAAGAATTTTTCATGCCAATGGGCCTCAAAAGAAGGCTGGGGTAGCGATTCTCATATCAGATAAATAAGATTTTAAACTAAAGACTGTAGTCAGAGATACAGAAGGACACTACATAATTCATAAAGGGACTATCCACCAAGATGATCTAACAATTGTAAATATCTATGCCCCCAATATGGGAGCAGCCAATTACATAAGAAAACTGTTAATCAAGATAAAGAGTCATATTGATATGAATACATTAATAGCAGGAGATCTTAACATGCCTCTCTCAGAAATAGATCATCAAAGCAGAAAATCAATAAAGAAACAAGAGCATTGAATGACACATTGGACCAGATGGACCTCATAAATATATACAGAACATTCCACCCTAAAACAACAGAATACTCATTCTTCTCAAGTCCACATGGAACCTTCTCAAGAATAGACCACATACTGGGTCACAAATCAGGACTCAACCAATACCAAAAGACTGAGATTATTCCCTGCATATTCTTGGATCCTATTAGCTAGGATCTTGTTGAGAATCTTGGCATCCATATTCATCAGGGATATTGGTCTGAAATTCTCCTTTTTGGTGGGATCTTTGCCTGGTTTGGGGATTAGGCTAATAATGTTGGCTTCATTGAAAGAGTCTGGAAGTTTTCCTTCTGTAGAAGGAAACAGCTTTTGGAGAAGGAGGAAAAGCTTTTGAAACAGCTTCAGGAGAATAGGTATTATTTCTTCTTTGAATGTTTGGTAGAATTCTCCAGGGAATCTGTCATGTCCTGGGATTTTGTTTTTTGAGAGGTTTTTGATCACTGCTTCAATCTTGTTACTAGATACTGGCCTATTCAGGTTGTCAGTTTCTTCCTGATTCAGTTGTGGAAGTTTATAGGTTTCCATGAATGCATCCATTTCATCTAGGCTGCTTAACTTATTGGCATATAACTGTTTGATAATAATTTCTGATGTTTGTTTCTATTTTCTTGGTGTTAGTCATTATCTCTCCCTTTTCATTCATAATTTTGTTAACTTGGGTCCTCTCTTTTATTTTAGATTAGTTTGGCCAATGGTTTATTGAATTGCACTAGTGGGTATTTACTCCAAAGATACAGATGTAGTGAAAAGAAGGGCCATCTGTACCCCCATGTCCATAGTAGCAATGGCCACAGTCACCAAACTGTAGAAAGAACCAAGATGCCCTTCAACAGACAGATGGATAAAGAACATATGGTCCATATATACAATGGAGTATTATGTCTCCATCAGAAAGGATGAATACCCAACTTTTTTATCAACATGGATGGGACTGGAAGAGATCATGCTGAGTGAAATAAGTCAAGCAGAGAGAGTCAATTATCATATGGTTTCACTTACTTGTGGAGCATGCGGAATAACACAGAAGACATTGGGAGATGGTGAAGAGAAGTGAGTTGGGGGAAATTGGAGGGGGAGACAAACCATGAAAGACTGTGGACTCTGAGGAACTAACTGAGGGTTTTGGAGGGGAGGAGGGGGTTGGTTGAGCCTGACGGTGGGTATTATGGAGGGCACATATTGCATGGAGCACTGGGATGGTGCAGAAACAATGAATTTTGGAACACTGAAAAAAATAAAATCTTAAAAAAAATAAAAAGGGCTAAAAATCCCAAAATCTGACAGTACTCATCCATCGCTGACAAGGATGTGGAACAACAGGTTCTCTCATTCATTGCTGGTAGGAATGTAATTTATTGCTTTGGAAGACAGTTTGATAGCTTCTCACAAAGCTAGACATATATTTGCCATATAGTGCAGCAATTCTCTACTTGATATCTTCCCAATACATTTGAACATTTTTGTTTGCATGATAATCTACACGAGTACATTTATAGCAGCTTCATTCATAAACCCCCAAACTGGTAGCAACAAATATGTCTTTTAATAGGTGAATGCATATACAAATTGTGGTACATCCATAAATTGTAATAGTATTCACCAATAAAAGAAATGAGCTATGAAACCAAAAAAACTATTAAATTCATATTATTGATTGAAATAAACTACTCTGAAAGGTTACATATTATATGATTCTAATTATATGGCCTCCTAGAAAACTCAAGACTAGGAAGAGGGTAAAAAGATCAGTGGTTAACAGTCATTTGCAGTGATAGGAGGTTAATTGAAAAGACAACACAGAGCAGATATTTATGATGGTGAAACTATTCTGTATACTACTGTCATGGTGGATATGTTTCAAAACCTATAGAACTTTGAAATACAAAGAGTTGTTACAGATTTGCGTGTGCAAAATTAAAAAAAAAATAAAGAGATCAGGGAATACCAGGATTCATTGCAAATGTTACAAAAGAATCTAATTTATTACAAATATATAAAACAACCTCGCCAAAGGAGGTGGGGGAAAAGGTGCTGACCTAAGTAATTTTGAAATGAAATGTGTCTGTAAGACTAAAGGCTAAAGAAACTGTACATGAGCACTGTACTCTAGTTGATAATTTTTCCCCGTGGGGGTATGGGTTAACAGCTCAGATACTGATATATATGTGCACATGTATACTGGAGCTGAACAGTCTAGTAAATGGATGACAGATGGTAGAAGCCAGTGTCTCACTGCTGGAGTGAAAGTTTACAGGCACGAAAGGGGAGAGGGCTAAAATGTTTCATGTGCTGATGGATTCAAGTTGGAAATATCAGTAAGAATTCAATATTGGTATTTCTACTGATATTTAACTTAATAAGCATTGAGATATATATAGAAATGCATAGATGTATATATATTGATATACACACATTTTCCCTTGCTTTTTCAGCTGAGAAAGCATACAAACAGAGGCACTCCAGTAGTGATTAGCACGTCAAGCTCCCAGATCTTGATTTGTAATACGACTCTTCAGAAATAGCTGGCTTTTTCTTTTCATTTTTTTTTTTTTCAAGGATAGGGACAGGAAATAGGAGATGAGCTTGGCATCTTGCAGGGCCTGAAAGTAAGGAAGTGCTCAAACAAAAACCAATGATATGGGATAGGAGTCAATTGAAAGAGCTCCCAATGGCACAGCTGGAATGATCTGAGCAAGAAAATAAACAAAAGAATATCAGATTGAAACTCACAGTATTAAAAAAAAACAAAACAACAACAATGACAAAAAACTATTAGTTCATAATGAAACAAGTAAATGATTAGATTGTTAAATGAAGGTTCAGTTAGAGACAAATCTCCTATACAGTAGAATTCCAAAAACATTATGTAGGTACTCTATTCTCAGGGGTAGCATAATTTTCCATTCCATAAGTATGAATTTCACATAGTGACTTCCTTCCAGAGCACAATGTGGAAAAGGGTGGTGGGAAGGGAATAACATGACAGCACCAAAACCTGGCAAAGGCTATTTCAGCCCAGTAATTAAGATCAACATAAGTCATGTTGATTGTATGTACCCTTGATATGAGATGGAAATGAACTTTACCTCTGTGATCTCCTTTGCCAAAACACATAATCCTGGGCTAATCATAGAAACCATCAGACAAATATCACTGAGGAATATTCAACAAAACAACTGGGCGGATCTTTTGAAAACTATCAAGGGCATTAAAAACAAGGACAGTCTGAGTAATTGTTATAGCAAAGATGGTGCTTAAGGGGGCAAGACAAACAAATGCAGAGAGGTATCTGGATCATATCCTGGAAGACAAAAGAGAAATTGAATAAAAACTAAGGAGATCTGAATAAAACCTAGACTTTAGTTAATAACAATGTTTCAATATTGGTTCATTAACTGTGACATATGTACTGTGTTAGATGGTACTATAAAAGGAAACTAGGTGGGGAATATATCAGAATTTCTGTACTATTTTCATAATTATTCTGTAAATCTAAACTGTTCTAAAAGAAAAATTTTATTTAAAAACAGTTGGGCACTCCTCTCTTTTTCTCCATTGCCCCACATGTCAATTCTATTAGCAAGCATAGTCATGTCTATCTCCCAGGGGCTCATGCCTATTTCCACACATGCATGTTTCAGTCTACATCCACTAGATACAAGAGCTTCAAGGAAGCATTGAAGGCTGACACTCTATGTGTGACATGCCAGCCCAAGGTTGGGGGGGGTTGTGAGTAAATAACAAAGCATGTAAGTGATGCCAGGAAAAAAATTGTGTAAATGGTGCATTATGTTGTGTCAAAATATTAGCCCCTAAGAATCAGAGCAATTGCTTGCAGCAGCAAAACCATATCTCGCTTCAGATCATGAAAGGAAGAAAAGAGGTTCTGGAGTGGCTCACCCAGTCAAGTGTCTGACAGTTGACTTCAGCTCAGGTCAATTGTCTCAGGGTCCCAAGATTGAGTGCCGGGTTGGTCTCCTTGCTCACCTGGGACTCTGCTTGAGAGTCTTTCCCTCTCTTTCTGCCCCTCCCCTGCTTGGGCTCTCACTCTATCTTACTCTTTCTCAAATAAATAAATAAATAAATAAATAAATCTTAAAAAAGAAAAGAAAAAGATAGGGACAAAGAAGGGGAGTTTTAATTTACTAGCTTTATCTTACTTCATTTCCCATTTTTAAAGTTTTGCGTGGGTATGATCATTTGATCACTATGACACTACTCAAAAACACAGATCTCTTGCCACTGGAGTGACATTTCATCCCAGTCAAGGTAAAACACTAATATAATAAGAATGGGATACCATTCGAGAGAGAAGAGATGCAGTTGAGGGACGTACAGAAGGCATGTGAGTAGTGGTGTGCAGAACCAGTTCATGATGGCTCCCAGAGCTGCTTCTGCATATCCCTTTCTGGTTACATCTCAGGGTTATCATACTTGTAGCTTGAGTATATCCATAGTTGGAACATTTACAGCACAAAAATAGGTACCATCACACAGCAAGGTTTGCTTTATTTATTATAGAGCCGAATTACCAACACACCACAGCCAGAAAGTTTTGCATCCAAGGAAGAACCCCCCTCTGATAACGAGTGTCTCTACTACTCCTGCTTCAGTTCAAGACCTGTATGCCTTTTGCCCAGACTCTAGTAAGAGCTTCCTGTATGTTCTGCTATCTTTCTTTATTGCTTCCTACATTTGATTCTCCAAACAGCCAATGATATTGTTAAAACATCTATCAGAACATGCAACTCCCTGTTTACTATCAGTCAGTGGCCCCTCATTTAGAATCAAATATAAATAACCTTGAAAGTTTTCAAAGTAATCTGGTACCTGCTTACCTCTTTGGGAGCATTTCTTCTCCATGACTCTAAGGTTCACTGGTTTTCTCTGTTCTTCAAATGTCCCAAGATATTTCCAACTTTGGGACAGCGAGCCTGCTGTTCATGCTATATAAAAGACTCTTCAGGTGGCTGGCTTATTTTTGTCACTGGGACCATATCTCAAATGTCTCCAGCTTTGTAAGGAATTTCTTAATCACACAGGCTCAAATAATACTCCTCCCTCTTTCTCTGTCTCATTACCTGATTTATTTTCTTCCAGTATTTCTCCACTCTTAAATTAACATTTTAGTTCTTCTTACTGTTTTTATGTTTGTTTTCTTTTGTTTCACCTACACAGGACACACCCCCAACTGGAATGTCAGATCCTTTTCAAAAGTGATCCTTACTCTTAACATCTCCATTGCCTAAAATAATGCCTGGGATACAGTAGGCATTTAATAACCGCTCCCCCCACCATGAATGTAGAATGAATATGTGTGGGGGTGGGATGGTGGTAGAGCTCAGACCTACCTGCTGGTTTCACAAACTACTGAGAATTGCTTGGACCAGCCAGGAGTACCTTGCACTCAGTTCAAATAGGCTCCTCTCTTAGTGAGTACTTAGGCGGTATTTGGTCCTGCACCTATGTGAATTAGTCACTCAGCTTTATGTCAACACATACCAATACAAGCAAAGAAATAAGGCACAGCCAGTTTCTTAGCTGGAAGTCACAAATTATGGAAGTCAAAATTTATTTAGCAAGGAATGAAAAGCATGAAATTAGAAAATGGACTTGCTATACTCATAAAATTTTAAAGTGAGAGAATTAAAACAAACCAAAGGTCTCTTAATATCACTTCTAATTATCCAGATGTTCTTCATTAGAACCACAGTGCTTATAGCACAAAGGATTTATTATTTCCTAGTGATGGTATGATAAAGCCAATCCCTTCCTAAGTTGTTGATGGAATCGTATCATTCTTCTGAAAGAGCATGAGGCTAATAATTTTCCAGCTCTTTATGAATCCATAGTAATATTACTTAAGTAAACACTTTTCTGGACTTTCTTTAAAAAAAGATAAAAAAATACGAGGCCTATGTTGGAGTGAGAGAGGCTTATGCATGGATGTATTTCTAACAACATTATTGATAACAGAAAAAAATGGCAAAAAATTATAGTGCAGGCTAAGCACCTTATGGTTCATAAATGTGACAGAATATTGGTCTTCTCTAGTTCTATAAAAATTAAAACACATTATTAAATTTTATAGCATAATGATAAAAGTAATTGTATGAAGAAGGATGAAGGCATTATGGGTAATTATATTTCTTTTATCTCTTTTCTAATTCATTTAACTTGGTGAGTACTATTCTAACTTGAAATCTATATTTATAATAAAGTGTCAGTTTCCTTTTATAGCCTTTGTAAGTATTATCTTTCTGCAGTTTATAGAATCGAAGAGTTGATAGTTTAACTCATTAGGTTCATAAAGAAAATTATTACATAGACGTTAAGCTTAGTTAGATCTTTAGTCGGTAGGAAATTTTATTCAGGACAATATTATTTTCTGGAGATAAGAAAAATAGTTGTGTATGTGTGTGTGTGTGTTTAACCTTACCACAATAGCTGTGTGATCTTGGTGTAATCACTATACCATCAATATATACACTTAGCTGGGGAACCCTATTAACTTTAAGATTTCACAAAACAAAAGCTGATGTTTCCAGGTAGATATGAAATATTAACATAGCTACATCTGAGACTGTAGTTAGAATTTCCTCAAAGCAAAGAGGCAAAGAATTTAGAGCAGTGATTACTTTGGTGAATATTATGATTCACCAGGACTCTATTTTAGCCATGAAAAATACATGTTCTTATTTTTCCTCCCCCTTAACATAAAATATCATAGTACACTTACTTTTTCATATGCTAACACTCTCATCCTTTGTGTTTTCCAACCACCCAATGTTATACAATATAATGGTGTATAATTGTACACCACTGTAAAGAGTACGGGCTCTAAGTTAAGAAAGGTATGAGTTGAAGTATTGGTTCCATCAATGAATAGTTTATACAGACTTAGACAAAGAATTGCTATGTCTGAATTTCTTAATAAAATAAAATAAGGAATTTCTTAATCTCACAGGCTTAAACAATAATCAATACTCAAAAAATAAAATAAAATCAAGAGATGATGTCTATTGGGCAAGACTGAAGAAGAATAGTAAAGTGGCTGGCATGCAGAAAGTATTCAAAATGTCAGTTGCCCCTTTCCCAATTTCACCTACTGCCTAACTGTGTAAAAACTATCTCATATTCTCCTAATATCAGTGACCATATCATGTAGAGTAACACAGAGCATAATTATTTCTATTCATCGCATCATCTAGAACACTGCCTCGAGCATCATAAGCACTGTCTAAATATTTGTGGATGGATTTACTAACCATGAGATTCCTTTTATGGTCACAAAGAGGGGTGTATAAATCAAAAATATTTTCTTTGCCTTTTTCCTTTTCTGAGTGTTATTTTTTCTCAAAACTTATACTAATTAAAAGTCTATTAATCAACATATTCTATTTAACTGACTGGATGGTAGATTCTTCTGTTTAATCTGGGTAATCAAACAAAGGACACAGTTGACATTGCTGTTCTATTCAATGCAAATATCTATTCAATGCACATAAATAATATCATATGCATTTCTTTTCTTTTTTTTAATCATTTTTTTAAATTTATTTTCAGCATAACAGTATTCATTGTTTTTGTACCACACCCAGTGCTCCATGCAATCCGTGCCCTCTCTAATACCCACCACCTGGTTCCCCCAACCTCCCACCCCCCCGCCCACCTCTTCAAACCCTTCAGATTGTTTTTCAGAGTCCATAGTCTCTCATTGTTCACCTCCTCTTCCAATTTCCCCCAACTCCCTTCTCCTAACTCCCCATGTCCTCCATGCTATTTGTTATGCTCAACAAATAAGTGAAACCATATGATAATTGACTCTCTCTGCTTGACTTCTTTCACTCAGCATAATCTCTTCCATTCCCATCCATGTTGCTACAAAAGTTGGGTATTCATCCTTTCTGATGGAGACATAATCCTGCATAGTGTATATGGACCACATCTTCCTTATCCATTCGTCCATTGAAGGGCATCTTGGTTCTTTCCACAGTTTGGCAACTGTGGCCTCTTTTTTTTTTTTTTTTTTTAAGATTTTATTTATTTATTTGACAGAGATCACAAGTAGGCAGAGAGGCAGGCAGAGAGAGAGGGGAGGAAGCGGCTCCCCGCTGAGCAGAGAGCCCGATGCAGGGCTCGATCCCAGGACCCTGAGATCATGACCTGAGCTAAAGGCAGAGGCCTCAACCCTCTGAGCCACCCAGGCGCCCCTATCATATGCATTTCTTAAATAGAAACAGGTAGATGCATTGGTTTTAAGTAAAGCCACTATCATAATATTGCCTGTCAAAATTGTACAAAATCATATTAAGGACATTATTACTTTGAGAATTGTTACCATTTTCAAAAGTTATGTATTTATTTTTTTAAGATTTTATTTACTTGAGAGAGAAAGATTGAACAGGGCAAGGGATATAGGGAGAGGAAAAGCAGACTCCACACTGAGCAGGGAGCCCAACATCAAGGCCTGGCTTGATACCAGGACATGGGGCTCGATTTCAGGACCCTGAGATCATGATTGATCTGAGCTAAAGGTAAATGCTTAATCCACTGAGCCAACCTCAAAAGGTATGTATTTAAATGTGCCTCATATCACCAAGAGATTTTACCTCTATAGTAACTGAACAAAGGGTCACAGTTGCATTAATCTGAGGGAAAATATTTATGTATCATTATTTGGATGAAAACTCTTCTCTATGATAGCAGCTCATTGAGGTGATTGATAATCATCATCTTCAGCCCATTGTGAATGGAGAGCATTCGGTAAAGAAATAATTTCTGCAATAAGACTGGTATGTCCCTGAAGTCATTTTCTGACTGCTCCCAACATGCATTGGCTCTGCAATCCAACGTGTACACAGGCTTTGGCTGTGGTTGGAATTCTGGCTCATTGGCTGCCATTATTGTGATAGTCATTTATCATAGAAGCAAAATCATGTGTGAGGTTGTCTTCTTCCCAAATGGATGGGGATGTTATTAAAATCAACCTGACCATTAGCTCCCTCTCATTCTCTGTACCCTCAACATCTCTCACATCCAATCAAGAGAACTACTAAATTGCTTTGAAGAAAAGTAAAAGTTAATAGAAAGCAATTATTCTAACTATGATTGATATGAATTTTATATTTATTTTGGATCTTAACTTACTGATGCTGTTGATACTGTATTCAATTACATTTCAGTTATATTGTTAATGATCTGTTATAAATCATTTTATAGCAGTCCACAGATTAAATGTATCAATGTTATCATGACTTTATACTTTTTAAAAAATATTTTATTCATTTATTGGACAGACAGAGATCACATGTAGGCAGAGAGGCAGGCAGAGAGAGACAGGGAAGCAGGCTTCCTGCTGAACAGAGGGCCCGATATGGGGCTCGATCCCAGGACCCTGAGATCATGACCTGAGCAGAAGGCAGAGGCTTTAACCCACTGAGCCACCCAGGTGCCCCAATGACTTTATACTATTTAAGATTTTTATTTCACTCAAATATTTTTTCCAGATTTATGCACATAAAAATTCACATAGTAACATTATAGCTGTCATTTTCCAATCAAAATTGAATTTTGGTCAGCAAGACAACAAATATTTGTTGAACACCAACTACATGGAAATATTATGTTGAACATTCAGGAGAAGTAATTATGAATAAGTTAAGATTCCTGGCCTCAAAAAATCTATAATCTGGATAGTGGTGTGGTGATTTTACTTAATTTCTTTCTGTGAATATACCATCTATATTATCTTAAAGGAAGTGGTAAAAATCACATTTATTGAGCATTTTATATGTGCCAAGTACTGACTTCTGAAGACAGAATAGTATGATAGAGTGCATGGGTGATGGGACCAAGTATTTAACTTAAAATATTAATTCTGGCATTTAATACCTCTGTGGTTTAGAATAAATCAGCCTTCTGGAGCTTCATTTGCCAGACAAAAAAACAAACAAACAAAAAAAACACCCCAAACCCACAAACCTATAGTGGTGAAAAATGGCGTTCATTGTTGTAAAGACTAGAGATAATATACATAAACAACTGGAGTATAATATTATAAATGGTTGTTATTTTCATATCATTATACATATGCTGGTATCATTTAATTTGCAGTGAAAATAAAAAATCCTAAAATATAAGTATTATCCTTAATAGCAGACAATGAAACTAAGGCAGAATTAATTTCAGTATCTGTCAAATTTATCCACATAAGGAGAAACTGGTTCTCAATTTACATCCTTCTCACTTAAACCCAGTTGTGTCTGTTACAACATGCTGGTCTGAAGGTAATGAGTGCTAGAAGTTGCTTGCCTGGGTAATTCAGTAAATCCAAGACTGCTGAGGCTTACCTAGTACAGCGGAGGAGACCATGGCCCCCATCAAAACAGTACCAATGACCCAGGGTGTGCAGACTGGGGTTTAAATCAACAAGACTTGGTGAAGCTGAGGGGCTTGCTTCAAAGGATGGATGTACCATAGTAGAAAGGCTTTTAAAGATCTTGGTACAGTTGTGCCTGGACTCAAAGTTCTGAGTTAATGCAAGAAATGCTGGAACAGAATCTAGCTTGAAATGAAAGTGCAGCACATGTTAAGTTTGGGTAGTAGGAGCATGAAGAGAGATGTCCTGGTTGGCCACAGGAAATATGTGAAATGAAGGAATTTGGACAAGAAGCTTCAGCAGAAGTTTAAAAATATGCAGAGGATTTAGGACAGAGCAGTTAAATAAATATGTGAAGAAACCTGGCATAAGATAAGGGGAAAGATTATGCCCCACCTAAACTCACTCAGATTTTAAAATTAAGGAGATAAAAGCCTAAATATAGTAGAGAGACATAAAAAAACTAAATGTAGAAGCATGCCAACTTCTGCCAGCAGGCTCACAGGGCGTTAACCTTGATGCCATGGCAAAATTCTAGACAGAAAGGCGTGACAAGAAACTCACACACCACGGCCTCCTGGGTGACTCAGTTGGTTATGCATCAACTCTTGGTTTTGGCTCATGTCCTGATCTCAGGGTCACAGGATCAAGCCCCAAATTGGGCTCTGCACTCTGCATGGAATCTGCTTGAGATTCTCTTTTCCTCTTTCTCTGACCCTCCTGCTCATGTTCACTCCCTCTCTTTCTCTCTCTCTTCCATTAAAAATAAATGAATAAATAAATAAATATTTAAAAGGAAAAAGAAACACACAGGATTAGATCTCAGAGGACACAGACTAGAGCCAGCAGACTACTTCCAGTACATGAGGTATTCTCAAAGTAAAGTAGGTTTTATTTTTAATGGCTCAGGGCATGGTGCATTGGGTAATGTGTGTGTGTGTGTGTGTGTGTGTGTGTTTGTGAAGGGCCAAGAAACTAAACCTAAAATTCACTGATTCCTACCACCTGCAACTGAGTCAAGCAAGAGAAGTCAGGACAAACATACAAACATACAACTAAGGACTGGAATGGTGACTCCCATGAGTCCTTTCTATTGCCTTTATGGAATTACTGTAATGAAAAAAATATGTAATGCACACGTACATCTTATATATTACATATGTGGTATACAAATGCACATATATGTGTGTATATAGGTAGGTATGTGCACATATATATTTTACCAAATGAAATGGAAAATGGAGGGGGAATGTTGATGGGCAATTATAGTGAGTCAACAGATAAGGAATAAGCAATAACAGTTTCTGGAAGCCATACATGCAAAAAATTAGACTTGTCATTTCAGGAATCACTCCATAAGATTTATTGCATACATACAATGTTCTTCAAATATATGAATAATAGCAATTTAAAGTTTTAATATATTATCCCTCAGAGAAATACATTACAAGATAAAATTATTAATTGGGTACATAAGAATGTTAATAGAATATAGACAGATCATGTGTTTTTCTCCAATTACCAAAGTTTGGAGGACAATTTGATGAAAGCCAACAAACTTGTAGATTATTTTATTTTTTATAACTTGAATCAAATAAGTATTCTGAAGCAATAAATATTCATATTTCTGCTTTATAACTTGTATAGTCACCTGTGTAATTCCAAGGACATAGAATATTGTACAGATTATCTCTTTATATAACTCTGGCTTTCATGAAGGCACCAGCGTATGGTTTATTTATACGCCTATCTTGACTACAAGTTTTGTGAGGGTAGTGGTGAGACTTGGTAGCACGTCTTGGCTCACTAGGAGTTTTCCTGGGGCATGAACAGATGAATGATACTGAAAGAATTCAGAATATGCATCCCAAAATATGCCACGTTGTCATATTGATTATTTTGATTCAAAGGCATTTGAAACGCTGTAGATAATACAAAGGAAATAAAATTCCCCTGTGAAAAGTGTCTTTCGTATGTCTTTCAGGAGGAAGAAACATTCTTAGTACCAGAGATGGCTAGTAGAGGCTGAGAAAATCTGTGCAAAAAGAACCTGTTAAAATAACTCTTAGCTTCCTTTAGTGTCTCACTATGTTTCAGTTACTTTCCCGTATTTTCTCGCCTTTATTCAAGCTAGTATGTAATCACGTAGGTCTAGTTACTTCTTTGGGTCTTCCTTTTTCTAGTGAGGGCTCCCATGCACAGTAAATAATATCCGTATGCTCTTCTCCTGTTCATCTGTCTTTCCAGTCCCAGCCAAAGACACTAGGAATATTTTATCTTCTCTGCAATCTAAAATAGAAAGTCCTGAAATAGATTCCAGGATACATGACAACTTAATATGTACTAAAGATAGAATCTCAAGTTATTGGGGTGCAGGCATTTTATATTTTGAAGATTTTATGTATGCATGTATGTATGTATGTATCTATGTATTTGAGAGAAAGAGAGCACATGAGTGGAGTGGGAGGGACAGAGGAAGAGGGAGAGCAGTCTCCCTGCTGGGCAGGGAGCCCAACATGGGGATCAATCCTAGGACCCAAGGTCATGACCTGAGCCAAAGGCAGACATTCAACTGACTGAGCCACCCAAGTGCTCCTGGGTTAGAGCGATTTTTTTTTTTTTTAATAAAGGGTATTGTAACAATGTGATTATGTGATTGGTTTGGAAGATTAAAAAAACTGGTTTTAAATGTCACATGATATATCAGAATAAATTCCAATTGTATTGAATATTTAAAGTTAAACCAAACCAGAGGCGCCTGGTTGGCTCAGATCGTTAAGTGGCTGACTTGTGATTTTGGCTCAGGTCATGATCTCAGGGAATTAAAATGGAGCCCCAGGGGAGCTCCATACTCAGTGTGGAGTCATAGGTTTGAGATTCTCTCCTTCCCTCTCCCTAGGCCTCTCCCCCTCCTCTCTCGCTCTCTAAAATAAATAAATAAATAATAAAGTTAAACCAAAACAAATCACAAAACAAAACAAATGCTGGAAGGAAACACAAGTATGTTCTTTTAGAAGCTAGGAGTGTGGAACTCCTTGGTTGTGACTCAAAACAAAGAGGTCACTGAAAAACTTGATACATTTTACTCTACAAAGAGAATCAAAATGTTACTTTTGCATGGGGAAATTTACCATGAACAAACTGAAAAAATATCAACTACATGCAAAAAATTTTACTATGCAGGGGCTCTTGGGTGGCTCTGTTTGTTGGGCATCCTACTCTGGATTTCACTTCAGGTCATGATCTCAGGGTCCTGAGAGCTAGCCCCTTGTCCAGCTCCACGCTGAGCATGGAGTCTGCTTAAGATTCTCTCTCTCTGCTCTCCCCTCCCCCACTTGCTCTCTTTTCTCTAAAAAAAAATAATAATAATAATAAAAATAAAACATAAATAAATAAAAAGCTTTTTAAAAAGATTCTCTCTCTCCCTTTCCCTCTACCCCCTGCCCTCCGAGCTCAAGTTTGCTCTTGGTTTTTCTCTCTTTCTCAAAAATAAATAAATACATAAATAAGTAAGTTTCTTTTGTCTTTAAAATATGATTCCTCTTCCTTGGTGGTTTCAAAGTTCACGAAAGTTGGGGAAAAGATAGAATAGCACCATTTTCAGTTTTTCTCATCAGACTGTTTAAAAACTAGTTTTCTGGAACAAATATTGTCCCTCCATGTGGCCAAATTTTATAATTGTGATCTTAAAATAATTATTATATAAACATTCTTACTTAAATTTACTAAATTACCAACAACAGAAAAGGGTTAGGAAGAAATTTCCTGTAGATACACATTAGATTACATAGTACCAATGCCGTGTTCTTCCCATCATTATGGAAAATGTCCTTTTAAATTTTAATGCTCTTTCCAACATTGAAATATAAAATACAACCATTGAGATAAGGTGATTTTTGTTTTAAAGCAAGTCAACATTCTTGGTAGAGAGAATACATAATGCAATATATGCAATTTGCCTTGCAAAAATCATCAGAAAAAGATATATAAAAATATTTACAGAAATGTTTAAGGTCCAGAAAACTTATTGGACAGAGTTAAGCATAGAGGAATAGATTCCCCAGACACTTCTCCCAACATAAAAATCATAGCCGCTCTTATACGTACAATGTAAATAAAATAGTAAAAAATCTGAATTTGGTTTTGAAGGACCCTGCAGATAAACTCAGTGCGTAGATGAGGACAGGATACACTTGGCCTTTAATGAAAGAGATTCAATGTGCCAGTTCTCTTGAGACTGTGCTGGAGGGATCAGCTATGTCAACCTCATACTCAAAATGGTCTGCGTGTTTATCAAGACTATTTTTTTCCTTCCCCTTCAGCAGCTAGACTGGGAGCTGGAGCCATATGGTCAGTGACTCACAAGGAAGGCAAAGAAAGGGAGATTTGGGATACAAGAGTAGCATTGATCAAACTAGACAAAAACACAACTGTGCAAAATTACAAAAAAACAAACAATTCTTTCACCATATTTTCGGTGCAGCTACACTAATGGACATCCTCACATCATACTAGACACACTGTATTTATTTTTCTGATGCATTTCCCTATAATCTGTTTCAGATTATCTTGGCTTAGAAAAATACTTTTTTTTTTTTTTCCAAGATTGGGGACCACCAAGGAACTGCATAGGCACACATGTAAAATATCATTCCTTTGGTCCTGAATTTAGAATATTCTTTAACTCAGTTCTTTCTACCTAAAGACAAACACACATCTACTTCCCTTACCTCTCCTCCTCCTAAAAAAAACTTTTCTAAATAGCTTTGAGTCAACATGATGAAAATTCACTGAGGTACAAAGTTAATCTTACATTGCCAGAACAGGTTCACATTTTGACAATTCTTATGATGATTTCTGCATGTCTGTACTACCCACAATGCCCCACATACTAACATTAAAATGGCTTTGTCTGTATTACAGTGACCCAGAGCAAAGAGAGAGGCTGCCTATTTTTCATAGATGATGGTGCTTGCAAATGTTTCTCATATCTCTAGTAACTGATACACTTGACAACTTTCTGGGACAATTTGTTAGGGTTAGTTCTGCTTATTTTGGTCCTAATATAGAAGGAAGCAGGGAAAAATAACCATTTTGAGTACAAAGTTTTTGCTAGAAACTGTATTAAGTGTAGATAAAATTAATTTTAGTGAAATTTCATGAATATCCCCAAGTCAAGTAACTTGCCAACAGCTACCCAGAGAGTACCTGGCATATCACTTTGGGTTAGAGCCTCACCTGTATATTTACCAAGTCTATACATGAACTTCCTACTTTCTTGAACAAGTATGGGGACTGCAGATTTTTTTTTCTTTTTCGTACCACATGAGACATTATGTATAGGTTTTAGGACTTCGATAATTGGTTACTTTCTTCAAGTAAGTTAAGTGAAGATTTTTGAGTAATAGAATGCTGGTATTTTATTTGAATCAATGATTCAGTCATGATTCTTTCTCTACAACACCCTTCTTTATTCATCAGTACACATGATCTTAAGTCTGTGTATGTTACTTAATATGTTTGTGTACAATAATGGTGACATATTATTGTCATGTTATTAAACAGAGTGCTGATAACTAGAAAATAAAATGAGTAGCTGTCCAAAAATATTCTCTCAACGTAGGCAGTTCAATATTTTACACCTGAATGGAGTAGCCATGTAGCTCCTCAGTGTAATTGTTCCCCAGCACGTGACAAAATGGACACACTGTAAGCAATACCGTGAAATCATTGCCATGTCCTTAGAAAGGCAATAACTTTAAAATTATACGAGATTTTCATTTTTTCCAAAATTGCTTATTTTCCTGTTATCAGTGAAAGTGAAAAGTCATATAAAACCACACTTAAAAATTCTATTACTGGATTGGAGTGGATAGCATCAGTACCCAAGGGAACCTTTGCACGTGTAAAAGGTTTCATCAATAATCAAACAACTCTGAAAGAAGAGTAAAACCCAGAGAGATAATGGGGCTGAAAATGAGCAGCTCCAGGACCTTCTCAGTGCCTTTCCAGGACCTACTCAGTGCTTTCCCTTGACCATAGTCACTTTATCAGTCTGGGTCAAGTGGACCTGGATCAAGAAAAAGGAAAAGAAATAGGGTTTAACACTGAAGGCAACAACGTCCTTCATTTACTTCAAAACAGATAGGCTTATGACAAGACAGATTGTTGTGAGCTTTGCCAAATTTGGAAACAATTCACTGCAATATGTGCATAATCAGAAAAAAAATCTACTAATAAAAATAGTATTACTGATGCTCTCAAACCAGCTGTGTTTTCTGTGAATTTCACACCGTTTCCACATGGATTTGCTTTAATGGTAAGGATAATGAAGGTATTTTCCTCCCAAAAGATACCCAAAGGATACTACCCATAGGAATCATTTCGTTCAACGCTGAATTCTGCAATGGGAAGCAGCAGCTGTGAAAGTGTTGTCCAGCTGCTCTGTGAAACCCAGTGTGGTAGAAGAAGATGATTTATCAAGACGTGACAGATTTTCTTATTAAGATTTGGCCGACAGTGTTAAGCAAAGCAGCTAGACATAATCACCCTCCAAAGCCGCCAATGTGGTGAGTGAAAAAAAAAAAAAATTAACAGACTCCAGAAAATAGGAAGTAAGATTGAAGATGTTGAGATGTAGATAGATGGGTAAAGACTGTAGTTTTCCAACTGATGTGTGTTTCTATCATTATGGTGATAGGGAAACATCTCAATGATGATCTCAGTCCCAAATATGCAGATTTGATGGTGTCCCAGTAAGTAAACTATGGGTTCTGGGACACACTCTGGTTTCAAATTCTAACATTAATACAGGCCCCAAACAAATTTATTAGAGAAACAACATAGCCCATGACTTGCAAGTCCTTAATGACATGCTTCATAAAGATGTGGAAACACTTGACTTTCAGCCCATACACCGTGAAATGAAACATAGAGATACTCCTGCCATGAACAGCTTAATCATGTACTTCAACTGTAAGATGGCTTGGTGATTTAGAATCATGACTTTCAAATTAGCTTAAGACACAAATGTTGTGGATTATAAGAAATGTGGAATAAGAAAAAAATGACAAGGTGGCTCATCATGGGTGGTGACAGGGAAAGACCCTCTGAGATCAGTCCTACAAGATAGAGCTTCCAATCAACCTAACCCTTTGGCCAACTTAGACACCTTATTGAACACCACCTAGACTACTATAATTTAGGAATACAAAATGCTTTTCATTTAGAAATATAAGTTGCCAGCATCCCAAGTAACTCACAGTTTTGTGAGTTAAGGTTTTCTTTTGACCTCCATATATCCCCAGCTTGGTTCTGAAAGAGCCAACATCCCAAAGCACAGCAGGTACAAACAAAGAAATGCCCATCATGATATTTCTTTTGAGACACTGTTTAGTCTTTCTAGCCAAAAGATTAGGAAAGGGGCAGGCTAGCAAGGCAGGCAATTTTAGACAAAATCTTCTCTATTCCAGCCAAAAAGCATAAGGGAAAGCAAAATAAAACAAAACAGCCCTGCTGCCCAAGCCCCTACTCCAGCTCTTACCAGAAAAAGCCACTGGGGAGCCTAACCTTCCACCCTGCATACAGGGCATTGTGTCTGTCCTGCCCATCATTGTGTCCCCAGCACAAGAATTTACCCGGGCATATAATGAGCACTTGATAAATACTAAGTGAATTAACAAGTAGAAAAGAAATACCTTTTATTCAGTAATAATCACAATAAAATTACTAGCAAAAAAGCAACAATGATTTGTTAGATCACATATGTCACTATTAATCAAGAAATGCTTTTTTCCCCCAGGATGAATGATACATAGTTCATGAATTAAATGAAACAATATATAAAAGCTTTTAGCATAATTGATATCATTTCTAAATGAGGATATTGATGTGCAAAATTCAAATAACTACCACGAGATCACACCTCTAGAATGCTGAGTAGAACCTTAGCCTGCATGACTGGGGAGTTGTAATTTGGTTTCTATTCAGTGTCTCCCAAAAGGGAATTCACAGACCAGTGCCGGTCATCTGCGTAAAGGCCCATAAAGATCTTTTTAATAATGCAGTTCCCTGGACCCTTCACTCACAAATTAAAATTTAGGGATAAATTTTGAGACAATTTTGTAGTTTTTTGGGTGACTCTGATGCCATGTTAGGTGACTGTATTAGTCAGAGCTTGGCAAAGAGACAAAACCAGTAGGAGATATATATATATATATGTACATACACACACACACACACACACTCTCACACAAAAGAGATTTATAATAAGGAGTTGGCTCACATGATTATAGAGGCTAAGAAGTCCAAAGATTTGTAATTGGCATTCTGGAGAACCAGGAGACCTGGTGTGTGATTCAAAGGCCTATGACCCAACGGTATAGTTCCAGTCCATGTCTGAAGCTCTGAGGACCAAGACAACCAATGCTGTAAATTCCAGTCTGAAAGCCAGCAAGCTTGAGACTAAAGAGAGTTGACTTTTTAGCTAAAGTTAAAAGATGGGAAAAGACCAATGTCCGGTTCATCCGTCAAGCAAGAGGCATTCTTCTTTCTCAGACTTGTTTTTTTTCAGGTCTTCAACTGATTGGGTGAGGCCCACCCAGATTAAGGAGGGTAATCTACTTTACTCAAGTGTTTGCAGTGTTAATCTCATTCACAAACACCCTTGTAGACACACCCAGAATGGTGTTTGGCCAACTGTCTGGGCACTCTGTGGCCTGGTCAAAGTAGACACATAAAATTAACCACCACAGTCAGGAAAAATATAAAAAGTATGTTTTACTATTATACAGTTAGTATTTGCCAGACATTTTGATAACTATTTCATATAGATCATCTTTCAGAATAATTCAGCCAGCTAAGTATTATTACCATCCACATTTTACAGGTGAGAAACTGAAGCCAGACAAGAAAACAACATACTTAATTTTAATGGCTGGTGAAAGACACCACAAAGATTTAAAGGTACACTGTTAACCTTTATGCTGTATTACTTTATGATACCACCAAGTTGCTTCCAAATTTCATATGCTCTTTGGGGGGAAGCATGGAAGGATTACCATTTTCTTTTTGATTATTGATAAATATATAATCATAATTCTGGTAGGACACAACCGGTACACTGAAATTGAGTAAGAGGATAATTTAATGTTTATTATAAGGGAAACAACAAAAGATAATTTAATGGTTATTGTAAAGGAAACAACAACAACAATAGAACTATTTCTTTTCCCTGGGCTAGAGGGATTAAGTAGTTGAGGGTTTATTGGAGATTAAGAAACCTGTGTGGAGGGGGTGGTCTGACCATAACTCTATCCTCTGGTGGAAGAAAGCACTAGGAATAGTGACTTGCAGCGAGGGGGTGAGGGAAGGACATATCAAGCTCTTATCCTCCTTCCTCTAATCTTCCGTTGGTGCTGCTCTGCATGATCTGAACCCAAAAGGAAAGCAGAAGGCAAAGGATCTCAGTGGTGAAGTCCACACAGACGAGCCTCCTGGGACACAGCAGAGTTGGAAAAGGGCAGAGAGGGAATCAAGAAGGGGCACAGGGGATGCTGAGAAAAGAAAGGTAACTCTTCTATCAAAAACTTTCCTGGTATCAGTGAGGTGGAGAAGAAATCAGATGATCAGAAACACCCTAGGAATATTTAAAAAACAAAACAAACAAATAACAACAACAACAACAAAAAAAAACACCAGGTGGTTAGGGAACTGCACCCTTACCCAGGGAAAATGAAGGCATTGGCTGCACACAGATTCAGTTAACTATATCATCATGACAGCCAAGCTGAATGCCAATGCTCAGTGTTTTGTGATGCCTTCTGTATGATGGGATGCAAATGTCCTGCTCCCTGATCCTGATCCATTTCTTTGGGGGCAACAAATGGAAACATCTGACCATGAATCATTCTTACCTGGACTGCCCTTTACTACACGGCAGCTGCCAGTTCTCAGCAGAGCTCTTTGGAGTAAATATAGAACCTCATTCAAACAAATTCTAATTTTTCTTGAGATATTATCTAATTTTATATAAAAAATATACAGTATGTAAAGGTATAGATTCAGCCTATATATTTCCCCTTTATATTCTACTTAAAGAGTCTTTTAATAATAATAGGCAAACTTAAAAACATAAAGAAAAATATGTTTTTCAGTTGTCAGTTACAAGGTAACCACTTATTCTAGTTAGGAAGCTTTTAAATTAAAGGATACTTAAAATGAAATTAACTCCAATTATGTTAGCCTCTTCAGTTTTGATACTTTTCATTAACAACAGTATTATTTCAGCATTTATTCAGTGTCAGCTGAATATCTGTAGGCACTAGGCACTATTGTCCACACTGGGAAAATAGCAGTATACATCCCAGAGAGAGAGAGAGAGAAAGAGGAAGAACAGAGGTGGGAAGAAATGCATTCAAGAGACAGCAGGACAGCCAGCGTGGCCATGGTGCACGTAACCAGGAGAAGAGTCTTAGGGGATGTGGTTGAGACAGGCAAAAGCCAGATCCTACTGGGATCCTGAGACTGTGATAAGGACTTTGGTCATAGGGTGATGGGAAGGCACTTGAGGCCTCTGAGTGGGTAAGTGTGCTCACAGTTATATATATATATTTTAAATTTTTATTTATTCATTTGACAGACAGAGATCACAAGTAGGCAGAGAGGCAGGCAGAGAGAGAGAGGAGGAAGCAGGGTCCCTGCCGAGCAGAGAGCCTGATGTGGGGCTCGATCCCAGGACCCTGAGATCATGACCTGAGCCGAAGGCAGAGGCTTAACCCACTGGGCCACCCAGGTGCCCCCACAGTTATATTTTTAAAGCAACTTTCCAGTTGCTGTGTGGAGTATAGCGTGGACAAAAGAGGAATCAGGAAAAACTAAAGCAATGTTCCCCAATTAATTAAAACCAGAGCCAAGATTAGAACCCAACTATACTTAGAAAAAATGCCCGCCATCATTATTCTAAATTCCTTCCCACACTATGGGGTTTGACCCATTCTTTGGTTTCCCAAACAAACTAAATATTTTCCTGCCATCAGACCAAGTGTAAACACAATCCTCTTCATTAGAAGCATCTGTGTTGTAAACACTTTTGAAAAAAAAAATGATGATTTTCTTTCCTTCTTAAAAGGATAAATGTAGCTGTCCACACCTCCACAGGGTTACAGAAACAGAGACAGCTGTTTAGGATTGCTAAGTGTCCACACAGAGGCTAAAATTACAGAGGTAGTTTTGTCTATAAATCACCACGTGGCTGCAGACATGTCACGAAATTATTTATAGCTGTGCTCACCACCTTTGGGAAAATGAATTGACTGCATGTGTATGTCTGAGTACACATATCTAGAACAGAACTCTAAGTCAGGATAGAATAAATGAAGTTGATGGATCCTAAAGTAACTAGCTGTGCATTCCATTCTTGGTGGTTGTATTGGACTGAATGCTTGCACCAAACCCTCCTCCAATTTGTATGGTGAAGCCCTAACCCCCAGTGTAGCTATTTTTGAGAAAAGCCTTCTAAAGAAGTAATTAAGGTAAATGAGGTCATAAGCGGTGTGTGTGTGGAGAGTCTCTAATCCAAGAGGATTTGTGTTCTCATAAGACACCTGGAAGAACTTGCTTGTCCCTGCTCTTTCCAAGGATGCACAAAGAGGTCATGTGAGTACAGAGCAAGAAGGCAGCCATCCACAGACGAAGGGGAGAAGCTTTACCAGCCCCCAACTGTGCTGGCATTGATCTTGGATTTCCAGTCTCCATAGCTATGAGAAAATAAATTTCTGTTGTGTAAACCACCTAGTCTATGACGTTTGGTTATGACAGCTGAAGCAGACTAATAGAGCTGTTGAAAAGCGGAGGTTTCTTGTTTTTGTTTGCTTGTTTGTTTATTATTTTGTCCTGGGTATGTAGACAGAGCCAATAGGCAAGGTCCCTTCGGTTCTAGCAACCAAATCTAACCCTTGCATCAGAAAGTACAGAATTTCATGCATCCCACTTTTTAGAAAACCTTATTTTAACTCAATACTAGAATTTCATAGCGTATCGCAATATTACCTTTGGGAGGACATAGAAGCCCTTAAATTTTGGAAAATGAGAAAAGTAGTTAATTTTTACAAATGAGTGCTTAGCATCTACTTTCCGTTTTTGGTACTATAGTGATTACAGTCTCATTTTAATCTCATTTTATACCAGAATGGCTCTAAATGTCTTGATGACTCATTTCAAACCTCGAATTATCATTTGTGATTAATCCCACCTACACTGGAAAGTTTTTGCTTGGTTTCCCTCCTGAGGGGTGGGTTCCATGTTTGGATATTCTATTGTCGTATAATGTGAGTTGTCAGCTGCTCTATTTGGGAGTCGAAGTAGGCAATATAGGGATGGAAAATGAACTGTCAAATTTCCTTTTCCCAAAGGATGAAGCAGTGGAGAAATCCCAGTGAAAAGAAAAACATCTCACCAAGGAAATAATCATCCACAAGCCATGTTCTACTACCTCAAAATGAAGGGAAGCGATTCATCTCAAGGCACGTATTGATGTTGAAAATGATTTAATTTTATCACATCACAGGGAGGGCCATCTGAAGCATATACCTGGGAGAACCAAAGCCTCTTGGGAGAAAGTTCAAAGTCAGAGTTTTCAAACATTAGGCATAGCAGTCTCAGCCAAATCTAATCACCCCCCTCACACACATACCAGTTCTTTATACATACTAAATCATTAAAAGAATAGAAAACAGGGATCTCTAAAATTCCTGTATTAAATACCGATTATTTTTTATAATATAACTAAGTCTTTAAAACGGACTAAGGTCCAATTTGTAAAATCAGTTTGAAGGTGAAAAATGTAACAATTTAGCTGGTCAACCTCCCTCCAAAGAGAGTTCTAAACCTTGTTCCAGATCTCTTCTTGTTTAAACATGTTAGCCTTGGCAGAAATGTTAAGGAAAGAGCACTAAGAGAAGAATTATTTATTGTATCATGATTCAGACTATGCAAAAGCCAATTAACCACTTTAAGCCTTAGATTCTCCATTTGGAAAATGTGCAGAAAAGCATAAACATCATGGTGAGGTGCTCAGGCTTGAACGAGGCATTGGATACAGAGTACCTGGTAGACCAGAGGTGCCAAATAAACAGTAGTTACTCAAGGGAGTCTTCCTAATAGTTACCAAAATCTTCATCCTCAATATTATGAATTGTTACTAAAATAAGGGTCTCTTGAGAACAGACTATGTGCTATTGACTGAATAATATAGGAGGTAAGTATTAAGAGTTATTAGAGAATAATTTTAAATTTTAAAAAGGACTATGGGGCACTTGGGGAGCTCAGTCAGTGAAGGGTCTGACTCTTGATTTGGGCTCAGGTCATAATCTCAGGGTTGTGAGATCGAGCCCTGGCTCAGGCTCTGCACTTGGCATGGAGCCTGCTTAAGATTCTCTCTCCCTCTCTCTCTGCCCCTTCCCCACCCCTCACACATGCGGTCCCTCTCTCTAAAAAAAAAAAAAAAGAAAATCCTATGGACTGAACTGGGCCTTCACCACTTTCAAATTCATATGTTGAAGTGTTAACCTCCAGGGTGGCTGACATTACAGACAGGGCCTGATAGCAGGTGATAGAGATTAGATGAGATCTTACAGGTGAGGTCCTAACCTGAGAGAGGTGGTGCCCATCAGAGCTCATTCTCTTTGCCATAGGAAGGCACAGCGGGAAGGTGGCCAGGAAGAGAGGCCTCACTAGGGATTAAATTGGATGACATCTTAATCTTGGACTCTCAGCCCTTAGAACCCTGAGAAAGTAAATCTCTGTTGTTTAAACAACCCAGTCTGTAGTGTTTTGTTTGACAGCTCAAGCAGACGAAGACAGGAAGCATTAAGGGCTAATTGCTTATTTGTTTGTTTGTTTTAGCTTAAGCAGATATAGAAAGAAACAAATATACACACAAATCACAGTACACAAAAATAGTAAGAAACGTAATTATACCTTTAGATTCTTGAAACAGAGGTAGCTAGAATTGACATATGTGATAGAGGCTGCATTTCAATGGGTGAGCAGTCTCAGCTCAGAAATCATGAAATTGTTCAATTCTAATGTGTGTCATACTTCCATTATTAATATATAATGTAATAGAAGTTTGCTGTGATCAAAATTATTTTATATGCATAAAAATGCTATCAAAAAAGTGTGGAGTGGTAGCAATAACACCGTATTATTTGTACAAAGTAACATACTGAGAACAAATGGCTGCATTTGAAAGCAGTTGGCTGTCAAATCCATATTAAAGAAAACACAAACAGAATTAATTTATTCAATATTCTTATGCTTCATTAGGCTTTTTATTTAGTCTTTAATGTTGCCAGAAGACAGGATAGTTCCATTTTTTTGGAAATATTGTATAAAAGATCATTTTACCCAAAAGAGCATTTTTGCCCTTAGTATTATTACTTCTTGGAAATTTGGTCTTACATATATGTATTCATGTGTATGTGTGTATATGTGCATATATATAAGTGTGTGTGTGTGTGTGTGTGTGTGTGTAGGTGTGTGTGTCTACATTTATTTGTATCTTGGAAAAACCAACATGAGTATGATAGAAAATATTCCTTCTTTGGTAAAGGAATTATTAACTTATTTTATCATTTATTACTCACTATAAATAGTAACTCATTAACTCATTTTTACTGAATGAATTTATAATATTAAAAAGAATGACACACATTTGTCTGAATGCAAACATCAGAAAAACTTTTCAAAGCCAAAATTAAACCAGTTTTTTTTTCCAAGTTGAGCTAATTTCATGTAGAAATATGGATTAAGAATGAATTTACAGTGTCATTTCTTTTAATCTAACTTAATTTGACTTGCACTCAGGAGCTGTTTTCAACTTCTAGCCTTTTATGACATGCCCAGGCTTACTATGCCATTAGACTGAAGGGACAATTCCACTGTGTCACTACTTTAAGGGCCACAAATAGAAATTCCAACCTAGATTGGCCATGGAAAATTCTATTATTTTTCCCTCCAGTAACACACTTGGATTGTTGTTATTGTACCACATTTGAAATTAAGCCATCCAATTCTGAATGCCAACTGTGTATCTGAAATATGCTCTTCATATGTAGAAAACATGTGAATATGTGTCAACTGTAGAACTCTATTAGGTTTGGGAATTAGTTTCCTGGCTTCCCAAAAGACTCTGGGACCCTCTAGTGTTTGTGGCCTGATTATATTTGAATTCCCAGAGTGTAGCAGAATATAGAAAAGAGGGATTTGACAAAATATGTTGAGTTAAGAGAACCATCTGCTTAGGAAAAAAAATTCTATCCCTTTTTTGAGAATCTACATTGACAAAATATTGGTAAAGCAATTGGTGTATAGATATCTCTAGGACTATAGTTAAACTCCTAGAATGATTCTCGAAAACATCCATGAATGAAATATACTAAGAATGTTTCTCAACAGGGTGTCTATGTGTTTTCTAATGACAATTTTCAAGTGTCTACTGATTATTTTGATTATATAAAGATGTATAAGTTAGCTATGATATGATACATTAACAAATGAATGGGAAACCCTCTTGTGCCTGACTTCAAGACTTCTTGGCCTCTTATCTCATTCTAGCTACAGCTTCTGTGGACAGTTTCACACAGACTTTGAGCAGCCTGGCACAAGTGCAGTCTGACAGAGCCATCACAATGCTCAGCAGGTCCTCTGACTTTCTGCCCAGAGATCCTCTGACACTGAGTATATGCATCCCACGAAGGGTTTGGCAATCACATATGCATAAGGCTTGTGTGTTGGAAGGTGAACCAACAGATAAATGACTTCCCATTTTACTCCTGTGTTGGATGGTCTGAAACACACTAGAAGGCTTCTTAGAACTCCTTTGGATCAAGCAAGCAATATTCTCTTGAAATAGCCAGTTCAATAACATATTTTTGGATAAGTTTTTACTGTTACACTATTGGCTCCCTAAAATCACATATCTGAGGAAATCATTCATAACTTAGCCTTTGTCACATAGTTGGCTTTGAAAAAACCCAGATTAAGACACTGAATCTCCTTATTATTTAAAATCTTCTGGGTTGCCAAATAGTTCTGTCTCAAACTGCAGAGGGCTAAAAATAATAATAATAATAATTTTAAGAACAGGCTTATTATAAGAATGATAAAATCCTGGAAAGTTGTTGAAAATATGACTTTACAGCTTATTTGAAACAAAACTGCCCAAGAATTTGAATAGAAAAAAGTGGTGGGAAATTGCATTATCCCTAGTGTTATGTAGTAAATACAAAACAAAGTCGAGTTCCTCTATGGGATGCCTGGGTGGCTCAGCTTGTTAAGCATCTGCTCTTGATTTCAGCTCAGGTCATGATCTCAGGTTCTTGAGATCCAACCCTGTGTAGTCTCCTGCGTTCAGCACGGAGTTGGCTTGCATTTCTCTCCTTCTGCTCCTATCCCTCCCCAAATAAATCCTTAAAAAAGAGGAAAAATAATCCCTCTAACTACAGAAGTTAGTACCATACTCATATGGACAGCAGTTTAAACTGTAAAAACAGTCTCCTTGTTTGATTTAAGTTAGTGTTATAAATCTGAAGTGCATTGGCTTTATAGTTTAGCTTGTAGTTAATGTTTATATGTGTCTTTGTTTTTTGGTTATATAAGAATATAAGCATAAGGAATTTAAAACTGGATCCATGTCTGTATTTGTTTATAAACAGTATCTTAAAATGTTTTAAGTCAACACTAGAAGCTTATGAGTAGATTCTCCTCAAAAGAATCCGTATATTACTCAGCTTTTGGAAACTGTTCAAAGGTGAAGACCTGCACTGACTTCCCTTGGGGTTATTTATCACTATTAACAGAAATTCAGGAACCAGGTTCAACAGAGAATGTAATCAAGAACTGTCACTTCATATATAATATTTATTTTTATTAAAAATACAATAAATTACTCCCCAGAGCTTTTTCCAAATTTTTTTCAAAGAGTCAGATGACAATGCACATGAAATCTCTAGTCCATCCAACTGAAAGATGTGTCTGTGTTCATTCAAGATCAGTGTAACCCAAAAGATGTTTCTACTTTAAAGGTCATAGAGAATTTATAAAGTTTCTTCTTTCCTGTTTTCCTTAAGTTTAAATAGTCCTATAGGCAAAAAAATGTAATGTAAGTCTCATGACCAAATCCAAAGATAATAAATATTTAGAGAATACAATCCTCTACAGAAGGCCCTTTTGCAAAAACTGGAAGTATCAATGGTAGGTTTGATAGTCACAAAGACCTGGGTTCAAATCCTCTTTTTGCCATTTCCTGTTTATATGATATATGGTTTTAGAAGAACTGTATACCATTTTTGAGTCTCACTTTACTGGTCTGGAGAGTAAGGTAAAGTACTATCAATTTAAGTAATGTGTGCAAATATACTTTTTGTGTAGTAACTAGAATGTATCAGAAGCACCAAAGTAAACAAATATGCATATATATTCCTATTTGTAGATCATATACGTGATTAACACCTTATGTATCTTTTAACTCTTTTGTTAGTTAATACTCTATGATTTTTCTGTTCTCTTTCCCTAAAAAAAAAAAAAAAATCAATTAAGAAAAAAAATTTAAAACCAAACTATACCTCCTTACAGGTTTTGTGAAAACCAAAGGAAATAATTATGAAAATGACTAATCACAATGCCTCGCATAGCAAACACTCATTTATATTTAATTTTTGTTTCTGAAACATAAAGAGAAACTATGATATTTTTACTTAAAAATAATATAAATAAAATGAGATATGATTTTAAAACCAAGTAATAAATAAAAGGAAACATCAAGTGTTGTATTGGAAAAATAAATGTTTAGGAGTAAATTTTTTCACGTAACAGAAATTGCCCCAATGACCTGTTGGATGTGTGGATAAACTTGCAAAATTAAAGGAAACAAGGATTGGGATGAATAAGAAGCAGGGCCAGCCTGGTTTGGCCCCTTATTTAGTGGAGACTGGTGAGGATATAAGTCAGGATACCACCTGGCTCATCTTCCAGGATGAGTAGCATCTTCTATTTTTACTTTTATCCTTACATTATCCTCATCTCAGCTCCAGTCTCCACGTTCCAGTGATATCCCAGTAGAATCTTGTCTATCTAGTTTGAGTCACAAACTTGACTAGGGAATGGGGGTAGATGCATTTATTAATTTATTTTTATTTATTAATTATTATTATTATTTTTTGTATTGCCAGCTCCATCAGGTCTGCACACAAAGGATATATAAGAAAATCTCCCCAAGGAAAGCTGAGTTCCTCTTCTAAAATGAAGGGGAATGTCCACCCAGACTAAAAGCCTAAATGTTTTCTGTGGCTCCAGATATTGTCACAACTCTCTTAAATTTAAAGTAAGTCAAAGATCTATCTGAAGAAATATGATGGGTTAGTGAGGTAACATCCTGTCATGATGATGACTACTCTTGGGATGTTAAGAATTAGCTGTGTGTGTTTCTATCCACTGTATCTATCCACTATTGTTTTTTTCTGATTAAGCACATCAGGGTCCCTGTTACCTCCCAATAAAGCTACAACCATTCTTCACTCACTGGCCACCCTCAGTAACCCAGTAACTGGTATCAGATACAGCAGTTAACCCTGGGTTCATTTTCATCATTGTTAAACTTCAGCATTTTTTTCAGGTTTAATTTCTATTGTTGAAACCTCTTTGGTAAGTATATTAGAATATACTTATATATTTTTATATACTTATATATCTTTTATATACTTATATATTTTTATATACTTATATACGTATATATTTTTCTTCATTTTTCTATATGCAGAAGCTAAAAAGAGCCATGAAATTCAATTATTCTGATTCTTCATGGCTCGTCTACATGAAACAGGCTACATAGCTAAAACACAGAAATATCATCATGTCCCCAGTTGTGTGGCATCAAACAACACTTTGCAGAATTAGTCTCAGGAGGATCAGACATCTTAGTCTCACCGACTGCTGTCATTGTGCCAGGAGAAAAGGCACAGGAGGAAAGCTCACTGTCATGATCCAAGGTATGTCTGAAATTTTCTAGCACTGCTATCTGAAGTCACTAAGTTTAGATGCAGAGACCATGATCAGAGCTAACTCTTCCACTGGATTCCGTTACCTCAAACCACGTGGTTAAGTAGCCAAGTCACAAGATAGAAGTTGAAAGGGATTTTTGTTTGTGGATAACAGATGCTTAAGTACTAACAGGTAATGATGACTTTAAAACTCACTTTCATTGGATGAAGATCTAAGTATTGTGTAATACTTAGTTTTGACAGGAGTAAATTCTTAGGCAACTAGAAAAGCTTCAGAGTGTATCAGTATATTATGAAGTCTTCTAGAATTTATTTTTTAAATATGCTCTCTTTTTTTTTTTTAATTACCTTTCTAAGGGTGGGAAACTTTTTAGTTAGAATTTTCTCAAAAAAGGAAAATCTAGTTTATTTGAGAGGTAAGTCAAAGGAATCACCAGTAGAGGGTGGGGGAAATGATGGGGTGAAGCCAATTAAGGAAGTGTTATCAAGCATAGTACCACTACAGACAACTGGGGCTAAATCCCAGTAGAGAATCAGAGTCAAGTGTGCTGCAGCATTATTCCACCTGAAAGATAGGGAGCTAGACTATTTTCCATCAACTCTGTCAGTGGGTAATGACTTATCCTGGGGGCTCTAAATCCCAGCTCTTTCCAGTCAGTCCTGCCCAGAGCAGAGCTGACTCTGGTGGTTGAAGGAGGCCCTCAGGCATAAAAAGCATAGATTTGGGAGGTTGGAAATCAGATCGCTATGCTAGGAGGATAGAACAGGGACACTAAAAGTATCTGCTACAGAGGTATATCAACATTTTTCTTTTTTTACACATAGAAATTAGAGCAAAGATTTTATGTAGTTTTTTTTTTTTTTTTCAAGAATACAAAGAAATCTACTGGGCTAATTGGCCTGGGAAATATGTTAATGCATTTTAAATTAAAGACAATGAATTAAATTAATCTATTTTGGTGCGTGTTCCTAATCTCCAACATGACAAAAAGGAACCAATGTCTACTCTGCTCCATTTCCAACAGTGATGAGTCATACATTGAACCAGTGATATTATGACTAACTTTCATAAAGTCATAAATAAGTAGCATTTCATAATTCAATTAAGTGCTTGGTAGCTGAAAGAATCATATCTACGTTGTGCTTCTGATGGTATCTTCACTAACTTCACAGATGTGCTCACCTCAACTCAGAGCAAACATACAATTTAATACCAGTTGGAGTGTATATTTGATTGTACTATATTCTGTTAGTACTTACTGAGTGTTAATGATCTGAAATGTGAATGTGACTTTATCAATAAGGGAAATTAACTCAAGAAGCAAAGGCTGACCTCTATAATAAAATTAGCAACCTATATAGAAATTTATTTTTTTTAATTTTATCAATTATTGATCAATCCATTTTTTTTTCTTTTTAAGAATTTATTTATTTGACAAGAGAGAAAGCATAGGCAGGGGGAGTGGCGGGGAGAGGGAGAAAGAGAAGCAGGTTCCCCGCTAAGCAGGGATCCCCATGTGGGACTCAATCCCAGGACTCTGGGATCATGACCTGAGCCAAAGGCAGTTGCTTAACCAACTGAGCCACTCAGGTGCCCAATCAATCCATGTTTTGTTTGTTTTCTTGCTTTTTAACCTCTTAATTTTATTTTATTTCTTTCAGTGTTCCAGATTCATTGTTTATGCACTACACCTGGTGCTCCATGCAATGCGTGGCCTCCTTAATACCCATCACCAGGCTGACCCATACCCTGCCCCCTTCCAAAACCCTCAGTTTGTTTCTCAGAGTCCACAGTGTCTCATGGTTTGTGTCCCCCTCCAAATTCCCCCAATTCACTTTTCCTTTCCTTCTCCTAATGTCCTCTGTGTTATTCCTTGTGCTTCACAAGTAAGTGAAACCATATGATAATTGACTTTCTCTGCTTGACTTCTTTCACTCAGCATAATCTCCAGTCCCATCCATGTTGATACAAAAGTTGGGTATCCATCATTTCTGATGGCTTTGTTCTATCCCGTTGTATATACAGACCACATCTTCTCTCACAACATACACAAAGATAAAGTCGAAATGGAAGAAAGACCTCAACGTGAGGCAGGAATCTACCAAAACTCTAGAGGAGAATGTAAGCATTAACCTCTTCAATATCGGCCACAGAAACTTCTTTCAAGATATGTCTCCAAAGGCAAAGGAAACAAAAGCAAAAATGAACTTTTGGGACTTTATCAAGATAAAAAGCTTCTGTACAGCAAAGGAAACAGTCAACAAAACAAAGAGGCAGTCCACGGAATGGAAGAAGTTATTTGCAAATAACACTACAGACAAAGGGCTGATATCCAAAATCTATAAAGAATTCCTCAAACTCAACACCCAAAAAATAGATAATCATGTCAAAAATGGGCAGAAGACATGGACAGACAGTTCTCCAAAGAAGACATGCAAATAGCTAACAGACACATGAAAAAATGTTGATCACTAGCCATCAGGGAAATTCAAATCAATCCAGTTTTGGGGAGTGGTTTTCCACAACATGCTATCAGTTTTTCTTGATTTTTGTGGTGTAATCCCATGTTTATTTATTTCTCCAGACATTTTTATAAGAATTTTCAAACACACAGCTAAATTGAAAGTATACAGGATAGACCCATATACCCATGATCTGCTCCTTACAATTAACATTTGGCTATAATTTCCTTATTACATAAATCTATTATTTTCTTACTAGTGCTATAATAAATTACCACAAATTCAGTGGCTTAAGACAAAACAAATTTATTATCTTACAAACCTGGAGCTCAGAAAGCTAAAACAGGTTTCACGAAGCTAAGAATGAAGATGTTGGCAAGGCTATGTTCTCCTCATCTGGCTCTCTGGAGACTCCAGGGAAAAACCCATTCCTTTGACTTTTCCAGCTGCTAGTGGTCACCTGCATTCTTTGGCTCTGGTCCCCCTCCTCTAACTTCAGGTTCAGCAGCAAGGTATCTTCAAATCTTTTTCTGACTCTAATCTCTGTTTCCCTTGCCAAATCTCCTTCTCTGACCCTTCTGCTTCATTCTTTCATTATTTTAAGGACACTTGTAATAATATTGGACCCAGGATAACCCAAGATCATCTTTCTATTCTAAGATTCTTGAATTAATGACATCAGCAAAAACCCCATTGCCATGTAATGTAAAATTCAGTTTCACATTATTCTGTCAACTGCACTATTCAACCGCTGTCCATTCGGCCTTCTATACACTGATCCTTTTTTTCTTTTTCTTTTTCTTTTTCTTTTTTTTTGCATTTCAAAGTAAATCACAGGGTATTTATTCTTAAGGCTCACCTACTATTGGGTTCTCAATAAAAAATGTTATTCAGTATCATTACACTTTGTCTAAAGCAGCACATAATTTACATATTCTTCGTAGTTTTTCCGGATTTGCCCATATGAATGTTTACACAGTTTTGCCGCTCTATGCACGTATTTTTATTGATCTACTTAGTGTGTTAACACAGGGTGACAATTTATGGGTATTTTTAATGTTCGTTTTGACATTCATTTTCTTTTTGATGCTTTATGTAAATATATAGTTTACCCTCAAGCAGTTCATGTTGAACCCTTCACACAATATTAGTTGACGAATTGAAAAAGAAAATTCATGTTCCAAGAGAGTATTTTATAGTTTGGGGATAAGTTTAGCAACAGTGGGGTCATGGAATAAATATATATCCAGAATTATATATACCATCTTTTAATTAAGCAAGGTGAGCAAGTTTCTATAGAAATATGAAATGGTAAATAATTCAATTATTATTTAGATTTGTCTCAATAATATGATATCAACTTTGAATTTATTAATTCATATTATAATTCACCATCCTCTTACTCAAAATAAAGTTATAAATTTACAATGGTAATAATATTAATTGATGTATGTTGAGTATTGAATATGTGTCAGACACTGTAAATTATTTAATACTATCATTCCTATTTTAGAAATAATGGGGGAAGCATAGATAGATTGAGTAAAATGTTCATATAGTTAATGCGTGTGAAACTAAGATGGAAGTAATCCTTCTGATCATTGTGCTTGGGGCTCAAAGAGAGGCAGGAACCAAGGAAGGCATCTTATTTAGCATGGAGAGAATAAAGAGAAGCTTTCCAAGAGAGGTAGCTTATTCCCTTGTTTGTTTTTTATTTATATAATACATTGTCATCAAAGATAGTAGCCATGTTTTATATTAGATCTTCAGGTTTAGTCATGTTCTAGTTAAAAGTCTGTACTCTTTTATTAAGCTCTCTCTATTCCTAACACTCCCTCCACCCAGCCCTTGGAAACCACTTTTCTAGTCTCTGTTTCCGTGAGTTTGATCTCTTCCTTTTTTCCTTCTTTTGTTGGTCCATTCATTCATTAGTTCATTTGTTCCTTCCTTTCTTCTATCCTTCCCTTTCTTTCTTCTCTCCTTCTCTTTCTTCCTTTATTTTATTTCTCATGTAAGTGATAATATGTAGATTTTCTTTGTCTGGCTTATTTCGTTTAGCATAATGCCTTCAAGTTCTGTCCCTGGTGTCACAAATGGCAGGATTTACTTCTTTCTCATGGTTGAATAGTATTCCCCTGTGAATATGTACTACATTTTCTTTATCCATTCATCTGTTAATGGATCCTGACATTATTTTAGCTATTATGAATAACTTTTCATTCCCTTTAGATATAACCCCAAAAGTGGTATCATTGGATTTTATGGTAGTTCCATTTTAAATTTTCCCATGAACCTCCATACTGTTTTCCATAGTAACTGCATCCAGTGGAGGCAACTTCTAGTGAACATGTTGGAGTCAGTCAATTATAGAAATCAGATTAGCATTTTCCATACCAGGAAAACAGAATAAGAAAAATATTTAGAGCAAAGTTTCTCAAGGGGGGATAATTTGGGAATGCCTGGAGACATTGTTACCTGTCACACCATGTGGGGTTGCTGCTGGCTTCTAGTGGGTAGAGGCCAGGAATGCCACTTTCCATCCTGCAATGCACAACAAATCCACAACAGATATTACCTGGTCCAAAATATCAGTAGCGCCAAAATCGAGAAACTCTAAACTAAACCATACACAGATGCATGAAAAATGGCAAGTGCAGAAAATAAGTAGTTCCAGTGCTTAGAACAGAGGAATGAGGTGTACCACAGGAGAGAGGAGAGTGGTAAGGCAGCGATGGTCTACTCCTGAATGATTTTGTACATTAGTCAGAGGACTCTGAACTTTTATCCTCCAGAGAACTGGGATCAAAGGAAGAATTTTTAATAGTGGGATGGATGACTTTACAAATCTGTATTTCTTGGGAGGAGGGGGTGCTTTATGAGAACAAAATAAGATAATGCATATGAAAGCAGTTTATAAAATTCTACATAAATTTTAAGCATTATTATTTCATAGAAGTCAGCCTTCATCATTAAAATAGGTTGATATCAAGTGAGATTTATTAGAGTGATAAAAAGAATCACACCACATTTGACAAGCTCATCAGCCGTAATCTAATGCATTGTTACTGTCCTCCTAAATAAGCTCAGTCATATGTTTTTTGATTTCTGTAAAAGTGCCATTTCTTGTTCTCTCCAAAGCTGTTTATATTTCTGAGTCTTGTTATGCACTCACATTACAAATCTGTCAGTCTGCTAAGCCAGCTCTGTTCCAACACCTTCTCAGGGGTTTATACTGCTTTGACATCTACCGCAGTACCCATCGTGTTGCTGATTCAGATACACACAACTGCATGGTAGAAAGTGAAGTACATAGAAATCAATGCAGGTTTTTTAAAAGATTTTTTCCCCCCAAGTTCTCTTTTCTCTTTCTACTTTTCCCCTTCATCTTCTTTTCCTTCCTTGCTCTTCTCCCTGTCTTTTCTCCAGACCCTGGTTAATCGCAATAGGAAAAACTAAGAAGAAACCCTTACCAAAGACTAACTATGACATCTGATTGTGTTCGATGTAAGTTATAATCATAAATGACTTTAAAAATGACCTCTGGGTGCACCTGGGTGGCTTAGTGGGTTGAGCCTCTGCCTTCAGCTTGGGTCATGATCTAGGGTCCTGGGATCTAGCCCTGCATCAGGCTCCCTGCTCAGCTGGAGCCCACTCCCCCACCCCCACCACCCCTCTGCCTGCCTCTCTGCCTACTTGTAATCTCTGTCAAATAAATAGATAAAATCTTTTAAAAAAAAATGCCCTCTGGCAGGAATCCTCTAAGATATGCCCAATGATCTTGCCTCTTGGTATTTACAGCTTTGTGTAATTGTCTCCCATTTTATAATTTGCTACTGATCAATACAATATGGCAATACTGAAGGAATGTCACTTCTGTAATTAGGTTACAAGACACGGTGACTTCTGTCTTGCTGATAAGCTCTGTCTCTCTCTCTCTCCGTTGCTGGTTTTGATTGAACAAGCTGCCATGTGGGAGAGGTCCATGTGCCAAGGACTTGGGGGCAGACTCCAGTCATCAGCCAACATAGAATGAAGGCCCTTCGTCTGACAAGCCTGAAGAGTCTGAGGAACTGCCAATAGCCACATGAGTTCCTTGGAAATGGATCCTTCTATAATGGAAACTTTGGAAGAGACTCCAGTCTCAGCATACACTTTGATTGTTGGCTCAGAGAGACTGTGGTAGAGGACCAGCAAAGCCATGTGCAACTTCTGGACTCACAGAAACTATGAGATAATAAACCCGTGCTGTTTCAAACTATTGATGTGGTAATCTGTTACACAGCAATTGGGAAGTGATTGGACTTTCTTTTTGAAAGTTTAGATTCTTTCTGAAAAGAAATTATCTTCTGGGCCCCTGGGTGTCTCAGTGGGTTAAAGTCTCTGCCTTCAGCTCAGGTCATGATCCCAGGGTCCTGGGATGGAACCCCACATCAGGCTCTCTGCTCACTGGGTAGCCTGTTTCCCACCCCTCTCTCTCTGCCTGACTCTCTGCCTACTTGTGATCTCTGTCTGTCAAATAAATAAATAAAATCTTACAAAAAAAAATTATCTTCTTCATCAACTGATAGGTGCCAAGTACACAAAGATGAAAAAGGTGTGGACTTCAAAGGACAAAATCGCAAGGCAGCTTTGTTTCATTGTGACATAAATGAATTTAATGAAAGTAAGATACTTTACATAAATATACAGTTATTTCTGGCATTTTGGAATGTAAATGAAATTAAAATGAATTGTTTTTTCCTTCCATGGACATCCACCTTTGGATCTTTAACTATATAGAAATAATGATAAAATTTTGGACCTAAGTGTTGACACAACCTGTATTAGTTTGGGTAATAATAACAACTGCAATAAATAAAAACAAACCCACAGCTTACTCAGTAACCATTTAGCTCATTCACATAAAGTTCAAAATGCTCAGTTCTGATTAAGGAGTCAAGATGGCAGAGAACTAGCAGGCTGAGACTACTTCAGGTTGCGGGAGATCAGCTAGATAGCTTATCTAAAGATTGCAAACACCTACAAATCCAACGGGAGATCGAAGAGAAGAAGAACAGCAATTCTAGAAACAGAAAATCAACCACTTTCTGAAAGGTAAGACTGGCGGAGAAGTGAATCCAAATCACGGGAAGATAGACCGCGGGGGGAGGGGCCGGCTCCCGGCAAGCGGCGGAGCAATGGAGCACAAAATCAGGACTTTTAAAAGTCTGTTCCGCTGAGGGACATCGCTCCAGAGGCTTAACTGGGGTGAAGCCCACGCGGGGTCAGTGTGGCCTCAGGTCCCGCAGGGTCACAGAAGGATCGGGGGTGTCTGAGTGTCGCAGAGCTTGCAGGTATTAGAACGGGGAAGCCGGGTACAGAGACAGAGCCGAGGAGTGACGCTCAGCTCGGGGTTACCTTGAACCGGTCGCAAGCTCAGTCAGCTCGGAGCGCGGCCGGAGGCCAGGGTGATGGGAGTAATTGGGCGCTGTTCTCTGAGGGCGCACTGAGGAGTGGGGCCCCGGGCTCTCGGCTCCTCTGGGCCAGAGACTGGGAGGCCGCCATCTTCATTCCCGTCCTCCAGAACTCTACGGAAAGCGCTCAGGGAACAAAAGCTCCCGAAAGCAAACCCGAGCGGATTACTCAGCCCAGCCCCTGGTAAGGGCGGTGCAACTCCGCCTGGGGCACAGACACTTGAGAATCACTACAACAGGCCCCTCCCCCAGAAGATCAACAAGAAACCCAGCCAGGACCAAGTTCACTTACGAGGAGTGCAATTTCAATACCAAGGAGAGCAGCGGAATTCCAGAGGAGGAGAAAGCAAAGCACGGAACTCATGGCTTTCTCCCCATGATTCTTTAGCCTTGCAGTTAATTTAATTTTCTTTTTCTTTTTCAATTTTTTTCTCTTCTTCTGCTAATTTTTTTTAACGTTTACCCTTTTCTTTTTTAACGTTTTTTAGCTAGTTTATCTAATATATATATATTTTTTTTTCCTTTTTATATTTTTTCATTATTGGTTTTCTTTTTTTATTTGTTTCTTTTTTCTTTTTTCTTTTTTTTTTTTTTTTTTTTTTCTTTCTGAACCACTTTTTATTCCCTTCCTCCCCTCACGATTTGGGATCTCTTCTGATTTGGTTAAAGCATATTTTCCTGGGGTTGTTGCCACCCTTTTAGTATTTTACTTGTTCCTTCACATACTCTTATCTGGACAAAATGACAAGGTGGAATAATTCACCACAAAAAAAAAGAACAAGAGGCAGTACCAAAGGCTAGGGACCTAATCAATACAGACATTGGTAATAGGTCAGATCTAGAGTTCAGAATGACGATTCTCAAGGTTCTAGCTGGGCTCGAAAAAGGCATGGACGATATTAGAGAAACCCTCTCGGGTGATATAAAAGCCCTTTCTGGAGAAATAAAAGAACTAAAATCTAATCAAGTTGAAATTAAAAAAAGCTATTAATGAGGTAAAATCCAAAATGGAGGCTCTCACTGCTAGGATAAATGAGGCAGAAGAAAGAATTAGCGATATAGAAGACCAAATGACAGAGAATAAAGAAGCTGAGCAAAAGAGGGACAAACAGCTACTGGACCACGAGGGCAGAATTTGAGAGATAAGTGACACCATAAGACGAAACAACATTAGAATAATTGGGATTCCAGAAGAAGAAGAAAGAGAGAGGGGAGCAGAAGGTATATTGGAGAGAATTATTGGAGAGAATTTCCCCAATATGGCAAAGGGAACAAACATCAAAATCCAGGAGGTTAAGAGAACCCCCCTCAAAATCAATAAGAATAGGTCCACACCCCATCACCTAATAGTAAAATCTATAAGTCTTAGTGACAAAGAGAAAATCCTGAAAGCAGCCCGGGAGAAGAAGTCTGTAACATACAATGGTAAAAATATTAGATTGGCAGCAGACTTATCCACAGAGACCTGGCAGGACAGAAAGAGCTGGCATGATATATTCAGAGTACTAAACAAGAAAAACATGCAGCCAAGAATACTATATCCAGCTAGGTTATCATTGAAAATAGAAGGAGAGATTAAAAGCTTCCAGGACAAACAAAAACTGAAAGAATTTGCAAACACCAAGCCAGCTCTACAGGAAATATTGAAAGGGGTCCTCTAAGCAAAGAGAGAGCCTAAACGTAGTAGATCAGAAAGGAACAGAAACAATATACAATAACAGTCACCTTACAGGCGATACAATGGCACTAAATTCATATCTCTCAATAGTTACCCTGAATGTTAATGGGCTAAATGCCCCAATCAAAAGACACAGGGTATCAGAATGGATAAAAAAACAAAACCCATCTATATGTTGCCTACAAGAAACTCATTTTAAACCCGAAGACACCTTCAGATTTAAAATGAGGGGGTGGAAAAGAATTTACCATGCTAATGGACATCAGAAGAAAGCAGGAGTGGCAATCCTTATATCAGATCAATTAGATTTTAAGCCAAAGACTATAATAAGAGATGAGGAAGGACACTACATCATACTCAAAGGATCTGTCCAACAATAAGATCTAACAATTGTAAATGTCTATGCCCCTAACATGGGAGCAGCCAACTATATAAACCAATTAATAACAAAATCAAAGAAACACATCAACAATAATACAATAATAGTAGGGGACTTTGACACTCCCCTCACTGAAATGGACAGATCATCCAAGCAAAAGATCAACAAGGAAATAAAGGCCTTAAATGACACACTGGACCAGATGGATATCACAGATATATTCAGAACATTTCATCCCAAAGCAACAGAATACACATTCTTCTCTAGTGCACATGGAACATTCTCCAGAATAGATCACATCCTTCGTCCTAAATCAGGTCTCAACCGGTATCAAAAAATTGGGATCATTCCCTGCATATTTTCAGACAACAATGCTCTGAAGCTAGAACTCAATCACAAGAGGAAATTTGGAAAGAACCTAAATACATGGAGACTAAACAGCATCCTTCTAAAGAATGAATGGGTCAACCAGGAAATTAAAGAAGAATTGAAAAAATTCATGGAAACAAATGATAATGAAAATACAACAGTTCAAAATCTGTGGGACACAACCAAGGCAGTCCTGAGAGGAATATATATAGCGGTACAAGCCTTTCTCAAGAAACAAGAAAGGTCTCAGGTACACATCCTAACCCTACACCTAAAGGAGCTGGAGAAAGAACAAGAAAGAAACCCTAAACCCAGCAGGAGAAGAGAAATCATAAAGATCAGAGCAGAAATCAATGAAATAGAAACCAAAAAAACAATAGAACAAATAAACGAAACTAGGAGCTGGTTCTTTGAAAGAATTAATAAGATTGATAAACCCCTGGACAGACTTATCAAAAAGAAAAGAGAAAGGACCCAAATAAATAAAATCATGAATGAAAGAGGAGAAATCACAACTTACACCAAAGAAATACAGACAATTATAAGAACATTTTATGAGCAATTCTATGCCAACAAATTTGACAATCTGGAAGAAATGGATGCATTCCTAGAGACATATAAATTACCACAACTGAACCTGGAAGAAATAGAAAGCCTGAACAGACCCATAACCAGTAAAGAGATTGAAACAGTCATCAAAAATCTCCAAACAAACAAAAGCCCAGGGCCAGATGGCTTCCCGGGGGAATTCTACCAAACATTTAAAGAAGAACTAATTCCTATTCTCCTGAAACTGTTCCAAAAAATATAAATGGAAGGAAAACTTCCAAACTCATTTTATGAGGCCAGCATCACCTTGATCCCCAAACCAGACAAGGATCCCATCAAAAAAGAGAACTACAGACCAATATCCTTGATGAACACAGATGCAAAAATTCTCACCAAAATACTAGCCAATAGGATTCAACAGTATATTAAAAGGATTATTCACCACGACCAAGTGGGATTTATTCCAGGGCTGCAAGGTTGGTTCAACATCCACAAATCAATCAATGTGATAAAACACATTAATAAAAGAAAGAACAGGAACCATATGATACTCTCCATAGATGCTGAAAAAGCATTTGACAAAGTACAGTATCCCTTCCTGATCAAAACTCTTCAAAGTGTAGGGATAGAGGGCACATACCTCAATATTATCAAAGCCATCTATGAAAAACCCATAGCAAATATCATTCTCAATGGAGAAAAACTGAAAGCTTTTCCGCTAAGGTCAGGAACATGGCAGGGATGTCTGTTATCACCACTGCTATTCAACATAGTACTAGAAGTCCTAGCCTCAGCAATCAGACAACAAAAAGAATTTAAAGGCATCCAAATCAGCAAAGAAGAAGTCAAACTATCACTCTTCGCAGATGATATGATACTATATGTGGAAAACCCAAAAGACTCCACTCCAAAACTGCTAGAACTGGTACAGGAATTCAGTAAAGTGTCAGGATATAAAATCAATGCACAGAAATCAGTTGCATTTCTCTACACCAACAACAAGACAGAAGAAAGATAAATTAAGGAGTCAATCCCATTTACAATGGCACCCAAAACTATAAGATACCTAAGAATAAACCTAACCAAAGAGACTAAGAATCTATACACAGAAAACTATAAAGTACTCATGAAAGAAATTGAGGAAGACACAAAGAAATGGAAAAATGTTCCATGCTCCTGGATTGGAAGAATAAATATTGTGAAAATGTCTATGCTACCTAAAGCAATCTACACATTTAATGCAATTCCTATCAAAGTACCATCCATTTTTTTTCAAAGAAATGGAACAAATAATCCTAAAATTTATATGGAACCAGAAAAGACCGTGAATAGCCAAAGGAATATTGAAAAAGAAAGCCAAAGTTGGTGGCATCACAATCCCGGACTTCAAGCTCTACTACAAAGCTGTCATCATCAAGACAGCATGGTACTGGCACAAAAACAGACACATAGATCAATGGAACAGAATAGAGAGCCCAGAAATAGACCCTCAACTCTATGGTCAACTAATCTTCGACAAAGCAGGAAAGAATGTCCAATGGAAAAAAGACAGCCTCTTCAATAAATGGTGTTGGGAAAATTGGACAGCCACATGCAGAAAAATGAAATTGGATCATTTCCTTACACCACACACGAAAATAGACTCAAAATGGATGAAGGACCTCAATGTGAGAAAGGAATCCATCAAAATCCTTGAGGAGAACACAGGCAGCAACCTCTTTGACCTCAGCCGCAGCAACATCTTCCTAGGAACATCGCCAAAGGCAAGGGAAGCAAGGGCAAAAATGAACTATTGGGATTTTATCAAGCTCAAAAGCTTTTGCACAGCAAAAGAAACAGTTAACAAAACCAAAAGACAACTGACAGAATGGGAGAAGATATTTGCAAAAGACATATCAGATAAAGGGCTAGTGTTCAGAATCTATAAAGAACTTAGCAAACTCAACACCCAAAGAACAAATAATCCAATCAAGAAATGGGCAGAAGACATGAACAGACATTTCTGCAAAAAAGACATCCAGATGGCCAACAGATACATGAAAAAGCTCCATATCACTCGGCATAAGGGAAATACAAATCAAAACTACAATGAGATACCACCTCACAACAGTCAGAATGGCTAAAATTAACAAGTCCGGAAATGACAGATGCTGGCGAGGATGCGGAGAAAGGGGAACCCTCCTACACTGTTGGTGGGAATGCAAGCTGGTGCAACCACTCTGGAAAACAGCATGGAGGTTCCTCAAAATGTTGAAAATAGAACTACCCTATGACCCAGCAATTGCACTGCTGGGTATTTACCCTAAAGATACAAACGTAGTGATCCGAAGGGGCACGTGCACCCGAATGTTTATAGCAGCAATGTCTACAATAGCCAAACTATGGAAAGAACCTAGATGTCCATCAACAGACGAATGGATAAAGAAGATGTGGTATATATACACAATGGAATACTATGCAGCCATCAAAAGAAATGAAATCTTGCCATTTGCGATGACGTGGATGGAACTAGAGGGTATCATGGTTAGTGAAATAAGTCAATCAGAGAAAGACAACTATCATATGATCTCCCTGATATGAGGGAGAGGAGATGCACCATGGGGGGTTAAGGGGGTAGGAGAAGAGTAAATGAAACAAGATGGGATTGGGAAGGAGATAAACCATAAGTGACTCTTAATCTCAAAAAACAAACTGAGGGTTGATGAGGGGAGAGGGGTTGGGAGAGGGGGGGTGGGGTTATGGACATTGGGTAGGGCATGTGCTATGGTGAGTGCTGTGAAGTGTGTAAACCTGGCGATTCACAGACCTGTACCCCTGGGGAAAAAATATAGTATATGTTTATAAAAAATAAAATTAAAAAAAAATGCTTAGTTCTGATCTACATGAATTTTTCTTACCAATGTACATTGGAATTCCTGAGTTTTTCAATCTTAAATCTCTGCCATTTTCAATTTATTTCTGAACTTTCCAAAAAAGGGGGAAATGGGTAGATCATTGCTCATGAGAAGATTTTGTGAGCAGTGTCAGGAATTGGTTTACATAATTTCTGCCAACATGTCTTTGACTGTAAACAAGTATTGTCATACCTAATGTCAGGGAGACTGAAGAACACAGTCTAGCTGAGTCCTGTAGGTAGTATAAAAGGATATGCTGACCAGCAAATCAAGCCAGACTCTACCACATTCTGACTCTTTCACTTTCAAAATGAGAAAATGGAGATTTAAGGAGAGGTTCAATACATTTGATGATGCTGACACACAAAAGCAATTGCAGACATAGGACTAGAACAAGTTCCTCTAACTTCTTGCTTGCCACATTTTCTGTGAGTTACTCTATTTTTTTAAAGGAGAATATATGGAGCTTTCAAAGACTGAAGTTATTAAAAATTTTGGTAAACTATTAAAGGTTCTTTGCAAAGATTCAAATATGTGATTAATCAACATGTAATTACTTAGTATGCCAGTTTAAGAGAAGAACACCATGGGTCGCTGTTTATGTTGAAAGGGCAAATAAAATATAACATTTCTCTAAACTTACAATAATGAAAATTAATTAGTGAAAGTGTAATTCAATTGCAAGGAAACATTTGGGGCATATGTAAGTTTACTAGGTGCATCACTTTAATTAGAAATATGTAATTTCATTATCATTTATTTTAACTAAATTTAAATTTCATACCATTAGATCAACAGCACCTGAAAGAAAAACAAATGACATTGTATCCCAAATGAGTTGTACAGATTCTAACATTCATTAACCTTTTACCTAAATGGACTATTTCAGAAAGGTCTGTGTGACCATGGGGTTAGGGAATTTAGTTAGTTCGAACTTTCCAAATGGAATCATGCTGCTTCTAAGTCTTAGACACTCCATTCTGCCTTCATGCTAAGACTAACCAGTTCCCAAAACCTTAATTTAACTAGTTCATGAAGTGTATTTTTTCTCTTTAGACTCACCTAAACTCAAAAATACTCTCAAGTGTGCCCTGCTCCATGGAGATCCTGCTTCTCCATCTCCCTCTGCTTGTTGCTCCCCTTGCTTGTGCTCTCTCATACTCTGTCTGTCAAATAAATTAATAAAATCTTTAAAAAAGTACACTCAAGTGTATTTTTTTCTCTTTAGACTCACCTAAACTCTGATGTATTTTTAATCAGATTTTCTAACAAGGACATTAAAATATCTTGTTCACTAGTTTTCTAACTGGAATGAGGTTTCTGTCTCTTTAAACTAAAACAGGCTCATCACAATAAATTTTGAATTAGAATCACCTGGAAAGTCTTTATTTGTGATTTTTTAACAACTGCTTTTAACCACAGAAATGAAAATACACTATCCTTACCATTCATCATGTCATAGGACACATATGTGACAGCACATTGTGATAAATTGAAGATTCAGTCATCCAGATACCTTGCCCCTGCTCTGCTAGTACTTTGTAACTATGTAAAAATAAGAATTGGTAGGTTGGGTAGGTGCAGTTATGTGTCGTGGTTTTACAAATCTGATAATGTATGATGGGCCCAAATTCAAGGGCTCCCATTTAGAATGCCAAAGTCCCAGAGGGAAGCAGACATTTGTTGTTATAGCCACTGCCTTGAAGAATTCTGGTGAAATGTTTAGTGAAGGACAGGATTGGTCTCAAAGAGAGTTATAAAAGTGTAATGGAGCTCATTCTGCTTTAGAAAACAGAAAAGATAAACTAGAGATATGTTATAAGCTATTTTTTTAAATTGATGGTCTATAGGAGAAATCATATGTTCACCTTTTTTTTAAGATTTTTATTTATTTATTTGGCAGATAGAAAGATCACAAGTAGGCAGAGAGGCAGGCAGAAAGAGAGGGGGGAGCAGGCTCCCCGCTGGGCAGAGAGCCCGATGGCAGGGCTCGATCCCAGGACCCTGAGATCATGGCCTGAGCCGAAGGCAAAGGCTTAACCCACTGAGCCACCCAGGCATCCCTCATATGTTCATCTTAAAGTTGATCATGTAAGGATCAGAATTGTAACTGGAGACCAAATATTTTGCATATAAATCACATACACACATGCACACACACATACACACACCCCAGAAAGTATTGGCTGAGTGATATTGTTTTAACTTCCCTAGAGCACTTCATTTTTAATGGCTATTTATAAGGTCCTGTGATGAATTGACTCATTTGTATAGAATGTTTTGACCTCCTTGGTGAGAGCCACTATTTCAAATCAAATGATTATTATTAGCGGGGTTGAGCATTGAACAAATAAAAGGTAAGTTTTGTCAGTTTATGAGGGAAGAACGTCAGAAACTTTTTCTAAGATGGAATTTACCTAATTGGTATTTTGCTTACTTTTCAAAGACAACAGCAGAGATGGTTCAAGAAAACTGAAGCTTCAAATATCTGCTCCTGTAAATTTGGGTAAAGTAATCAGTTTTATGTAATAATTGTTTAGGAAAACTACAACTAACCTTACTCTCACCTCATGGCTATTCATTCTCAGAGTGTCCTGGACCTATTTTCAGGCCTGGACATTCTAAGTTTGAATTTGGTTACTGTATGTAAGTGGAGATACCAGAAACATCTGTGTTCCATACTTAGTACAAGTTCAACCTTCTTTGAAGACCAACAATTTGTCACCACCTTCCTACCCAGTTCTTTGATCCCTTGAATCAAGTACCTGCATTTTCTAGCTTAATATATTTGTAACTGTTACAGTAGGTTCCTTACTTTTATTATTATTATTATTATTATTATTATTTGGAAATTTAATTCTGATAACTTGCCAGCTTTTTTGGCCCTCTAACTTGGACTCACCATTGTAAAAGCATTATATCACATCGTTGGTGACAAACAAGGCAAGAGTTATCAACTCACATTCAGTTAGCTAAAGGAAAAATGCTAGAAATTTGGTGAAATTCAACTGGTTTCTAATTATTAAAGTTCTTGGTTGCATTCTTTCCCCTCATTTTTTGTCTAACTATATTAAGCTCCATGTTGTCATCAGAGTTCATTCCCTCTTTTTAAAAAAAATAAAAAATTTTACTTATTTATGAGACAGAGAGAGAGACAGACAGACAGACAGCATGTGAGAGCGGGAGAGGACCCAAGGGAGAAGGAGAGAATCTCAAGCAGACTCCCTGCTGAGCAAGTGTTGGGCTTCATCTCATGACTCTCAGATCTTAACTTGAGTGGAAACCAAAAGTCAGATGCTTAACTGACTGAGCCAACCAGGAGACTCTTAAACATTTTTTTTTTTAATTTAAAAAATTTAAAAGTAATGTCTATGTTCAACATAGGGTTCAAATTCACTACCCTGAGATCAAAAGTCATACTCTGCTGACTGTGACAGCCAGGTGCCTTAGGTTTATTCCTTCTTAAAATCAGTATATGTTAAAATTGTCTACCATTATAAATTTTTCAGGTGATTTCATAAATTTAGATGCCCCTTTATATTTCATTATAATTAAAAGCAGAATAAGGAAGCAGGTACAGTGACTTATAACAATTTTAAGAAAATATTAATGAATTAAAGACATATTAAAAGCAAAATATTGGAAGAGTCAAAATGACAAAATTAAAAAGGAGAGACATGTAAAAAAGATAGATGTTAAGGGAAATAATAATAGCAATAAACCGTGCGAGAATTCTAAGACCTCTATCATTTTACAAACAGTCAAGTTGTATGGAACAAATGAGAGATCAGTTGATGGTAAGATGGGAGCTTTTTGGAGCAGTTCTAAACTCCCATTACGTATACGGCTTAGTAGTTTGAGTGAGTCCTTGTCAGTGTTCAAAGGAAGAAAATATATCTGAAATAGAGACTAGACAAAGGTATGTAATACCGTAAAATATCCTTGGGGTGAGTAATCTAGTAATTTTTGCTGAGAATATGAGGAAAATGTTAGTTTAATGAAGGTTTACCAACAAATCTAGTGAGTTTTCTTTCTAAATACTATGATTTGGTGGATTTCCAACTAGCTCAACCATGTGGGTGTCAAACTATATTAATGTTAAAATGGTAGACATGAGAAAATGAAATGAGAGATTAGCCTGTTCACAGACTTTAGAGATGAATACAAGACTCAAAGTGGACCATAAGGTAATATTTGTAGAAGTCAAGGGAATAAAGTTAATATATTTTATACCAGGTTGGTTATTTTTTTGCATGTATTGATAATTGGTCACTGGATGGTTTAAGTTATGCCACAGAAATAAAGCCACATATTTCAGAAGCTTAAAGTTAAAATGTTGAAAATTCTCAAGGAAAAAAAAGAAAGATTGAAAATTCTCTATCTTCTTACATGCTCACCTTGGGTTGATGAAGGACTCTGATCCATGTCTTATTCATAGACTAGCTAATAAAGACTAGCATGTTACTGATCAAAATGTCACTGATGGCTGTGGTGGAGGAAAGGCAGTTGGAGAATCACACAATTGTTCAATCATTTCTGTTTTTAAATGATACATGGTTTTACTTCTCTTCTTATTTCATTGACCAAAACAAGTACATGACCATTTGAAGAGAGCAGAAAAGCCTGATTGTACTCTGTGTCCAGAAGGAGGAAAAACAGAAATACTAGTGATGACCATGAATAAATACCCTTTGGATCTGATGGCTTGCACTGATAAATATGTAACTGATGTTATTGAAAGAAGTATTATCAATTTTATTAAAAATGTATATTTGTGTGTAGTATATATGCATGTATACATATACATGTGTGTATATACCATACATTATAATTAACAATTATACAAATGATAATCAATATTATACAAATACACACACACACACAAGATAACAAGGTAGAAGGTTTACAGCAAAATACAAATTTAATTTCTTTGCCCACAAGGTCCTTCTAGTTCATTAAAGAAGGATGTTTAAAAAATTAGAATAATTAATTTCTAATGGAGTATTTTAATATTCTGTGCCTCATCCATAAGCTGAGAATATTTATTGAAAAAGATTAATTATTTAAAATGGAATTGAATAAAACTTATAAGAGAAAACCAGAATGAATTTATATTGTTTATAAATGGTGTCACTTAGCTGATATAAAGGAATTTCCAGGTTCTCTTTGAGCTGTGTAAAATAATGCTACATTGTTATACGCCAGTTTTCTTTGAGGAGAACATATGGATCTAAGGATCAAAGCACAGAACTATCTTACATGATTTATGATGTTCTCTGCTTACCCAAGGCTCATTCTTGTTCTCTCATTCCCCTTTCATAATATAAGTTGGTCCTTTCCCAAGTATTTTAAGATGATATTCACTTTATACCTGTCCCAGTGAAGTTACAAAAATTCTTCATGTTTGCTTTCAGAGAATCTGTTCAAATCACAGATTTATTGCTCCCTACATGGCTAAATGCCAAGCTGAACCATGTCAGTAATGATAATGGCAGTTAAGTATGGGGTGGGATAAGAAAACTAAAACAGGAAACAAAATAATTCTTCATTTCTGCCTTTGAGGTTTTCCTCAAACACATTTATGGATAGAATTAAATTAAACAAGTTCATAATTAAACAATGAAATGCTGCTGGTAAACTTTTAAAAGTTGAAAAATAACTACCCTCCCCACTTTTGATGGCTTTAGTTTATGGAATCACATGGGAAAATTAGCGTTCTCAATTCAGTATACAGAACAATCATCAGCTTAGGTCAAGGGATATGCGTTGCCCAGCCAACTGCTTCAAAGAAGAATAACACTTTATTCAGAAATGTTAAGGTTTATGCTAATACAACTGTATTGTGAGTTGGTTAAACCAAAAAATAATGATTTAAAGTATAGTTCCTATAAAATTTTAAATGTATAATGTACATATTATTTATGCTATTTGTTATATTTTCTTATGCTGAAAAAGTCAATTAGCCCTCTGAAAAACTGTTCTGAAATTACCTTTTATTTGTTGGGATGAATGTTTCAATATTTTTGAATGTCTTTGTTTCTGCTGAATGACATTGTAGAAAATGACCATTAACAGAGATGGAAACTAATGATTATTTTTACTTTCTTTTTTTTTTTAAAGATTTTATTTATTTATTTGACAGGCAAAGATCACAAGTAGGCAGAGAGAGAGAGAGAAAGGGGAGGAAGTAGGCTCCCTGCTGAGCAGAGAACCCGATGCAGAGTTTGATACCAGGATACTGGGATCATGACTCAAGCTGAAGGCAGAGGCTTTAACCCACTGAACCACTCAGGCACCCCTTTCCTTTATTTTCTATTGAGAATATATATCATTGTATTAGGCAATAAATGTTTTCTATACAATTGTAAAATATAGATCCTTTAATTTTTCTGTTAGCAAATGCAAAACTATGGGGAATAAAAGCAAAAAACAACAACCCTGCTATCTTTAAGACTATTATACCACTGGGAGAAAAAACTCCAGAGGTGTCTATACCAGAAAAGTCTAGTTCCACTCTTGGGGTGCCTGGATGGCTCAGTCGGTTGAGTGCTGGTCTTCAGCTCAGGTCATGAACCCAGAGCCCCAGATCAAGCCCCTCATTGGTCTTCCTGCTTATTGGGGGGGGTCTGCTTCTCCCTCTGCTCCTCACCCCACTCATGGTCTCTCTCTCTCTCAAATAAATAAATAAAATCTTTACAAAATTTAAAAAAAAAAGATATTTTGCTTCATAAACAAATACCAGAAGGTATGATCATCAGCATAAGAATGTTAGAACTGATTTTTTTTTTAAAGATTTTATTTATTTATTTCACAGAGAAAGATCACAAGTAGGCAGAGAGGCAGGCAGAGAGAGCTAGAGGAGGAAGCAGGTTCTCTGCTGAGCAGAGAGCCCGATGCAGGACTCGATCCCAGGACCCCGAGATCATGACCCGAGCCAAAGGCAGAGGCTTTAACCCACTGAGCCACCCAGGCGCCCCAGAACTGATTTTTTTTTATTGTTGAAATCATGTTCCAGTTATGTTAACTACTAAAAAGTATTCTACATGATTCTCTGATCTTGTCTGAAAGTATTTAAGAAGCTGGTGCACTGAACAGTACAGTGGAGGTCTAAGAATCCCATTGACTTCAGATCCTACTTCTATGTAGAGGTTTGTGTTTCCTGATCTACTGAAAAGTTTAGCTTCATTCTGCCCCTAGGAGCCACCTCTATGAGACCAAAAACAAAACAAAACAAAACAAACAAACTAAAAAAAAAAAAAAGAAAGAAAACAAAACAAAACAAAAAACCCAAAAAACCCTCCATTGAACACTCAGGAAAGAATGCTGGGATATTTCCCAGACCGTGAGAATAGACAGTGTAAGTGTAAAGTTAACATTTGCTCAATTTGTTTGCATTCCACTGAATAAACAGCTGGACCATTCTGTGTGTCCTCACGATCTGAAGTTTTTCCAGGTACCACTAAGCCTTTTTCATTTCATTTTCCCCATCAGGGATTCTAGCAGAGATTGCATTTACCTCCTTGTACTTAAATCATAGTTTCTGTTAATATTTCACATTATATTCACTCCCCACATTAGACTCATTTGTTGCATAAATAAATGAACATATTGACTGCTAATCATACTTTTTAAAAAATTTTATTATTTTATTTTTGTTTTTTGCTAATAATATTCTTATATGGCCTAGACTTTTGTTTAGAGATAATGAGAAGGAACTCCTTACCTATCATCATCTCCTATAAAAAGACTTCTAAGTGTATGTTCATCTGCTATGCTGCATAGAAAACTAATAAATGTCTCATTCCCTGATTCCAGACTATTGTCAAAAAATTAAATGTAATTTTCTTGCAACTAGCAAACCTTAACTAGTTAATGTTGCTTTTATGTTATAGACTCAGACTAGCTGATTTTATAAAATATTGGACACTACTAAGGGAAGACACTTTAGTACTGTACACTCATACCATATGTGAGATGTTACAAAAATGTTCCTTTTGTTCCTTATGTTTACTATATGTGTGTCAGCCTAATAGCAGGAGAGAGCAAACACACTCATCTTATAATATTGTTTCAGGGACAAAATTAAAAGTGTAATATAAGCATTATGCAGAAATTCCCTTGTAGGGGCTGCAGTACTTCCATTTATGTCTATGTGCTTGTCATGGTTTAAATTAGCACATTAATAGCAATACTTTCTACAGAAGATCCTATAATTAGGAAATAGGAAAGTTTGCATAAAATGCTAAAGGGGCACATCTTGACATGCACAATTTGCCTCCTTGCTGAATTTTATTTAAACTTTTTTTTTTCTAGCACATTTTTTCCTTTTCTCATCTCACTTTTACAGATAAGTAGCTGCATAGCACCTCAAAGCATTGCTCTGCCATCTTTGCCATGAAATTCTTGTTTTCCAAGTCACTCTGCAATTCTTTGCATTCAGTGACTTTAACTAGAATTCCTTCTTAGAATCAGAATCCTTTTCCTCCATGCTGTGCTCCCTTCCCAAATGGATTATTTATATTCCCCTAAAGGGTTTACCAGGTTTTAAATAGTAAAGGTAGTACTATATTTAGAGTCAGTAATATTTTTTTTCTCATGAGAAATTCAGTTTCTTTGGGCATATGTTTTACACCTTAACAAGGTCTTACCCATATGTAATCAAATAATGTTGCTAGCACCTCTCAGTTTGCATTGATTACAGCTCAGTATTGAAAATAAAACTTATTGGGATACCTGGGTGGTGCAGTTGGTTAAGTATCCAACTTTTGGTTTCAGCTCAGGTCCTGATCTCAGAATCATGAGATTGAGACCCACATGGACCTCCTTGGTCAACCTGGAGTCAGCTTGAGACCCTCTCTCTCCCTCTACTCCTTTCTCCAACCTCTCCCCTACCACCATTTTCTCTCTCATTTTCTCTAAAATAAATAAATAATTTTCTTTTTTAAAAAGAGAGAATAAAATTTATTAATATAGTTATCTAACTTTACATGGGAGATTTTGCAGATGTGTATAAATTAAAGATTTTGAGAGCTGGAGATGGTCCTGGATTATGTGAGTGGACCCAATGTAACCACAAGAGTCTTTATAAGAAGGAAACAGGATGATTCAGACTCTCGTTTGGACAGAAATCAGAGAGCAGAAAAGATGCCAGGCTGCTGGCTTTGAAAGTGAAGGAATGCTATGAGCCAAAGAAAGGAGTCATCCTCTAGAAGCTAGAAAAGGTGAGGAAAAGGATTCTTCTCTGGAGTAGCTAAAAGGAATGCAAGCCTTTGAAGTCATTTTAGACTTTTGACCTCCAGCATTGTACTAGAATAAATGTGTGTCCTAAGCCACTAAACTTGGTGTAATTTGTTACAGCAGCAATAGTAAACTCGTGCAGTTTATAAAAGAATGCTAAAAATACAAAGTTTAGAAACCAAAGAATCCGAAGGATTTTCACAGTCTGAGAAACCCAAGGTGGCCAGGTAGTTCTTTTGTGAAGGGGGTTAGTACTTTTGCCTTTAGGCATAGGCAATAACCCATTTTCTTTCTTAGAGGATAGGCATCTTATTTATGATTCAGCACAGCCCAGACTGGGAAGGCACAGTAGCTCATCACCGAAATTTAAGGTCTACAGACCTCTGTCTAGGGTAAATTTCTTTACGTTTCAGTAACTGTGCCACTGAAAGATGATTTGGATCTAGATAGGTGGACATTGAATATTTTGCCAGAAGCCTAAACCAAAACATCATGTGGACGGTCATTTTGGATTTCTGTGGCGACCTCCCAACTGTAGGTTTTGTTCTGTAGAGATGAACATGTACAACCAGAGTCGCATCCAGTCAAAACTCTTCTACCTGATTCAGCACACCAAAGACATCGCTCCCCACTGATAAACAGCAACAGCAAGAGCCACAGCAAAATTCAAGTTTGAGGTCTAACCAAAGAAGGCCAATTTTAGAAAGTCTGCAGAAAGTTCATTAACAGATACTCTCCTAACGTAGGTAGTAGAATGAAGATAATGTGCTTTGTTTAAGTGTAGCAGACAATAGTTTCATAACCCCATCTGTTTCCCCTAAGGAAGGAAAATAAATTGCAGTAGGAAGTCAAAGGGTCTCAAAATTCCCCTTTCATTCTGGCAAATACGTGATTTTTCCAAACCCTGCTTGTACATCTCCAAGTATGGAGATATATCCACAGATAACCTTGCGTTTGATGAAATGCTTGATTTCAGTCAGAGCTGAAATCTTCCATCCTATACCCCACAACCTGTGCTTACCCTATTAAAGATGCTGCCCTTGGCAACACAACCACAATAATTTACAAATGTAAAATTCCCTGTGTTTAGGGTATGTATCAGAGCAGAGTTTCCCCCAGCAGCCTTCTCATCCTAGTTTTGCTCTAGTTTTTCTATCATAAAGTTGAGCTCAATGTTAAAAAACTCAGTTATATGTTGCCTTTCCAATGTTTACTGGGGAGAAGGAATCTAAGAACACAATAAATGAATTAAGTGACCAAATCCTATTTCAAGCACAAATAAATTTTATGAAAACATGATTCCATGTCCATGATAATTCAAAATTATTGTTTCTCCAAGTCACTGTGAATAATTGCTTAGTGAGGAGTAATTTTTATTACCTATTAAAATATGTTTTGAAGGATCTTCATATAAGTTTTGACTAAGAAGCACGTTTATCCTTTCAATAGAAAGCAAAAAAAAAAATCATAACCTACAACTATTAAGAAAGAATAGGTTTATGGTATGGACACTTAACATAGAGAAAATAGCAATGTTGTTATTTCAAGGCCACAATCCCTGGAATATTTTAGCTGTTGATTTATAAATATAAAAGGTTAGGTGCCATTCTTTTCTGATCCTGGTTCTGTCAGAATTGTCATTAAGAGAACTCAATAAAGTACTGTAATGTACGTGACCCTCTCTTTCCATGTTTTAATAAACGGGAATGAGAAGAGGTGGCCTCTGAAAGTTCTCTAACATTAGAAACCTCTTACTCTATTGCAAAGAGAAAATCCTTCCTGTTTCATTCCTGATATGCATGTGTCTTTATTGTTGTTTCTGCATCTTGAGCACTTCTGGTCTAGGTAGTTTTAGTATTTAGTAACTGTTCCTAGGTTTTACCTCCTCCCACTTGCCTTCCCCAAATGTGAAATCAAATCAAATCTGGAATTTAGTAAAGTCAGGGCAGAACATGAAACACTTCTCAACTCATTTTGAAAATTTTATCATGTTCAGTTACTTGGAAAGAATAAATATACAATGATACTTTGGGTGCCATTCAGTAAATAAAATGAATTCTGTATTGTCCCAAGGGTGTTACCAATGACAACTGTCTGTGTTCATGGACAGTAAGTAATCAAACAACCTGTTTAATTTAGGCTGAGTTTTGTTCACCCAAGACTGAGGTGTATATTTTGAGAATTGTTTGGTTGTGCTTTAGGCAGAAATCATGCTTTACAAATTCTAGTAAACTAACTTACCTGACACAGTTTGGGTTTAGTTTGGTGACAAACAAATATGTCGACATAATTATAGTATCTTTTAACTGATTATTAGTGTTATTAAAAGAAAACCATAAACCCACACCAGTATGATCATTTGGTTTTCGATGAATGGACAAAAGCAACTGAGTGGAGGAATTATGGTCTTTCCAGTAACTGGTGCTGAACCAAAGGAATATCTTTAGGGAGGAAAAATAAATTAACTTCCAGACTTTCAGTTTCCCAATTCTGCGTGTATGGAAAGTCACAGCTCCTTCCTAACTAACTGACTGACTCAATAAATAAATAAAAACATGATAGGCATTATCTGTATATACTAGCTAGTCAGCTTACTAACTAGTATATTTCCAAAAATAATTTATATACAAACTAAAGAGAAGACAAATGTTAGAAAAGCCATTTGAGGCTTGAAGGACCTAACATCTCACTAATGTTTATTTTGTTTCCAAGCTAACAAAGTGCTCTTGATGTCAGTGTTTCTGTGTTTTGATGTTGGGCAGAGGGTGAATAAATGTATGAATTTATTGTGAAAGTGGAAGGATATTAATAAAATACAATAAAAATTAGAATGAGTCATGATCTTTGTTCATAATGTACTCTCCTAACAGATCTAGGGTGGTTTTCTGTCTCTTTCATAAACACCTGTGAGTTCATCACTGATAATGAGAGCTTCAATATTTGCAAGTTGCTTATATCTACCTCTATGTTCCTATCCTATCTCTCTGCCTTTCACAACTGATACATTTTTTATTACATTCATAATTCTCCTGCATTTGTTTAATACAGTTTTTACATGAGTATATTACTCACACATACTCATTATTTAGTTTTTGATGTTTTAAAATTTATCAAAAAAAAAGATGAACATATTATAAATAATCTTTAGGTCTACAATTCACCCATCCCATATTACATTGTCATGATTCATACTTATCATGTTATGCAGGTATAGTTCACTCTAGTTCATTTATTGTCTTGTCTGTGTATTTCATTGCTTTAACACAAAATTTCTCAACGTTGGCAGAGCATCTGATATTTTGGACCGGATAACTCTTTGCTATGGGGGGCTGTCCTGCAGCAAGGTAAGATGTTGAGTAGTGTTCTTGACCTCTGCTCACTAGATGCTAGTAGCATACCCTCCAGTTGTGACAAACAAAAATGTCTCCAGATGTTGCTAAATATTTCTGGGTTGCAAAATCCCTAAAGGCTGAACACCATTGATTTAATATATCACAGTTTGTTATGGACATTGGGGAGGGAATGTACTATGGTGAGGGCTGTGTAATGTATAAGTCTCGTGATTCACAGACCTGTACCCCTGGGGCATATAACACATTATATGTTAATAAAAATAATTTAAAAAAAAGAAAAAAATATATCACAGTTTGTTATTCATTATAATACCAATGGCAGGTGTGTTCTTTTCACATTTCATATTATTTTTGTAACTTTCTTGAACAAATATCCTGATAAGAACCTTGCAATAGTTTCTTTCAGGAGTAAAGAGGCTAGTTTATAAAGCATATGATTATAGAACTTTACGTAATGTCAAATACTTATCCAGAACCAGTTAGTATTAATTTAAGTTTCTATTTGCTATCTTAAGAAAGTCTGTTGATTTACATTTTCTCCAACCTTCATATTGTCAGATTTAATATTTGCTAATGCCAGCTGAATGATGATAAAATGATGTCTTATTATGATCTTGATTTTCATTTTCCTGATTACTGTCAAGATTGAACATCTCATCATAGGTCTACTGGTCATTTGTGTTTTCTCCTTTGTGAAATGTATATGTATTCTTTTGTGCATTTCCTTTCTCTGTTGCATTAAGTTTTCTGTAATAGTTTGCTAGATATTTGATACCAATAATCTATCTTTTAAATTATGCTCTATAGGAGTGCCTGGGTGGCTCAGTCGTTAAGCATCTGCCTTCATATCTGGTCATGATCCCAGGCTCCTGGGACTGAGCCTCACATTAGGCTCCCTGCTCAGTGGGAAGCCTGCTTCTCCCTCTACCTCTCCCCCTGCTTGTGTTCCCTTTTTATTGCTCCTCGATATTAACCTTTGGTAGTTATATATGTTATATAAATATGTTCTTTCAGTTTATAGCATATATTTTTAGATATTTTAAGTGCTTTTTGGAGACAAGGTTTATATTTTAATATTGTCAAGTTTATCTTTTCTCTAGTATTTTGTCCTTTATGTTAAGATTGTTTTCTTTACCCTAAAGCTAGAAGGATATTTATTTGTATTTTCCTAAATGTTAAAATATTTTGCTTTTGACATTTAACTGGTAATATGCTTGCAGTTGATACCTGTGTATGTTTTAAGATACGAATCATTTTTGTTTGTTTGGATTTTTGTATGAAAATGATGTTTTGCTAGCTCAAATTGTAGAATAGACTTCCTTTTCCCCACTGAACTAACATTGTCTCTTCCCACGTAAATCAATGTTCCATAAATATGTACATTTGTTTCTGGGCTTTTAATTCTATCATTATATTCATCACCTTGTCTATCACTATGTCAGTAGTTGTTTAGTAATAAATAGCACACCAATAAGACAAATACCTCTTTTTATGTTTTTTAATAATTCCCCCCAGAGATGTAACTGGGCTATACTTAGGCCTTGAGACTTCCATGCACATATTAAATTAATTTTAAAAAATTCCATGAATTTGAGATTTTTATTGAAGCTATGTTGAAATGTAAGATCAATGTGAAGACATTTGATTTATTTATTCCGTGTACTCTTTATTAAATTAATTCTATTAACTCTCCCCATACATGAGCATTATACGTCTTTTTAGCTTTTGAAACTTGTTAGCACTGTCCAGTAAAATCTATGGATGGGTGTTCTCTTTGTGGGGAGGTTTTTAATTATACCTTTGATTTCTTATATTTACTACTATTGATGTATCATCCTATTTTTAAATCACTTTCAGTCAGTTACATTTTTCTAAAGTTTCTTATCTTTTCATGCTGGTTTCCAAAATTGTTAAGATAAACCCTTAGAGAATATCTATTATATTTTAATCTTGGCTACTTCCAATTATGTCCTTCTTAAATCTTTGCCTAATCTCAAGTTATATACATGAGGCTTTTTTTTTTATTATATCATCACATTTGTATAAAATTTTGCCTGAATATAAGCATCTAGACCCAATTTGGCATCATGTCCATCCAATTTTTTGTCTGTGATAATTTTTATTTGGACTTATTTGTATTTCTGTGATCAATTTTTTTTGGAGTTTTATCTATTTTGTTACTCTTTTCAAATAACTTTGTGCAGATTTTCTCCACTTTAATCTTGTTTACTATATCTTTATTTTCTATTTTATGGATTGATATGTCCCCTGGCTGCCTATTATTTATTTTTTAGAATAAGATTTTTCTTTACTTTTATAGATATAAATATTAAGAAAAGTTATTTATGGAAATTAATGGATCCAAATTGAATGAGTTTTGTTATAGCAATGCCAATCAAGTTTTTGAATTTTTTCCAAGTTTTAAGCCAAAATGAGTATGATTTATCATCACAACTCTTTGTAATGATCTTTTGAGAGACAATTGATGAGAGTCTCTATTAATAATTTAGAAAGAAAATTGAAAGCCATATTATTTGCAAAATCATTTGTTACCAAGTTAATAAAGGCATTTCTTTTCTCAGATTCTGCAAATTCTATAAAAAATGCTTAACAAGATCTTATCAAATGGCGATTTAACTACATCTGTGACTTTTTTACTCTGGAGCACTTCATTTAATCTTATATAAGAAAGGGCTTAGAAAATGTAAACATTAATGTCAATAGACTTTTATCATCATGATCTATTACGATGAAATATTTTTATCTTATCACAGGTTTCAAATACACTTCTGTCAATACTTTGAAGTTCCAGATTTAGGTTGTTCCACATATGAGAATAATTGTCACATTAACTATAGGTCAAAGGAAATCTTTGTTGTTAAATCAATCAGACGAATCTGACTCACTTTCTATTAGAAAACAATTTATTCTGTATTTTAATTGAAATAAACATGTTAATAAGCATTTTTTAAAAATATACAGAGCATATTTTACCTATTTATTTATTTAAAGGTTTTATTTATTTATTTAACAGAAAGACACAATGAGAGAGAGAACATAAGCAGGGGGAGAGGGAGAGGAAGAAGCAGGTTTCCCAGTGAGCAGGGAGCCTAATGTGAGGCTCAATCCCAGGAGCCTGGGATCACGACCAGATATGAAGGCAGACGCTTAATGACTGAGCCACCCAGGCATCCCTATTGAGCATATTTTAAAAGATAGATTATTGAAAGTATCAAATTCAAGTTATACAGTCATGAAAACTAACTTCATATTGTATAACAAATTATTAAAGGTATGTTTATTTTTGATTATCTGTGTTGTAATAAATCAGTGCAAATGTAACTTTGTTATGTATAAAATGAAGACTGTGGTGCAAAGCTTAATATGAGTTCAGTGAATATGTAGCTATGTATGTTGGGCAATTGGGGGTTAATTGTACATATTTGCATAAACATGTGTCCATATGTGTCTATATGCAAACATACACATACATATATGCATGCATGAATATGCTCATAGATACACGTGCCCACATACATGCATGTGTCCACATGTGTGCGTATATACACATTGATGCATGCGTGAATGTGGGTGTTTCTGTGTGCAAATATACTTTTATGCTTCTGTGGGTTAGATGTATATGTGTATGTGTGTATTTTATTAATATCATCAGGTCTCATAATCAAACTTTTCTATGTAAAAGATAAAAGCATGTAGTACTAAAAATGAGTGTCCTGGCATCTAATGTAGTTAGCTTAATGGTAATTTTTGTAAACAGAAGGTTGAAAGTATAAAATATTTTATGAAATGAAAGATGAAAGTTGAATGTTACTGAAATATATCATGATATATTTAGATAAGATAGGATATAACAACTTTCTTCACATCCCCCCCACACACAGGTATAAGAGATCATTGTTTTTTTTGTCCATGAGTTTTATCCCATATTGAAATAACTTGGTAGTGCAAAAAATATTCAAGATCTATTTAAAGGATAAAACTCGATTATTATATTCTGCTTTTTAGATGTACTTTCTCATGATGATTTCTAACAATAAATATTATGGAAAACATGTTAAAAAGTGTTTAAATATTTGGGACAAAAAGTTAGTTTAAGCTTTCATAGGTTAATTTAGGATTTAGTATATTTAAGGTGAGTAAATAATATATAGCTCTTAAAAAATAAAAGCAAGATATGCATCTTATAGAAATATTTCTGACAAATTGAAGACAGATCTCAATATAAACTAGGACAATGTGTTTTTTTTTAATCTACTCTGTTTAACAAAAATTACAGTTAATATCAACACATGCTGGTAAGATCAAGATGCTTGGATTAGGTCGGGTGACTTCTGCTCTCCTATTTCCTTTTTAAGTTCATGGTTTCAATGTAGGTAAAATTAGATTGCCAAGAAGAGCACTAAGCCAGGTGATTGGCTTATAGGCAGAGACCTCATTTTTCTTGAAGATCCTCATACAAATGAAATGACTTTGCATTGTCCTGGGGGAGAGGGTGAAATCGATATACCTACTGTATGTTTCTTTTATTTTCAGCTCATATTAGTAATAACAACTTTCATGCAGGACCTTTCATGTAAATTAATGACTGGTTGGAGTTAATGGACCAGAGAGCAACCCCTCCTAGGCAGTCATTAATCTCCAGAAATGCCTTATGCTGCAATTGTAATTGCTTAAATAAAAGCTTGCAAGAGAATTCAAAGAGAAATGCTAGACTTGTACTTGTCACTATAGGACAAATGGAAGTTTCGATCTACAATAAATCTTCAGAGGAACAAATAATTTGTGTTTCAACTGTGCTGTTTCCTAAAATGTTGTGCAGCATTTACAACTTTTTAAGATGTCGATGCAGATTGAATTTCTTCAGGATTCAATGCTGGATGGAATTGTCCTACAGTAAAATTTCACCATAAGTAGAAGAAAAGAGGCAGTACTTGTAGGAACTAATTTGCAATATTAGGTTTTTGAATTTGTAAAGAACTTCAGAGGGCCCTTAGAACTCTAATGTAAGAATCATCTGCCCTAATGCAGCCTACCTAAAATATCTTTATTGATAAAACAATGGATTCTGCATTACTTACCTTGCTTATATCTCAGTCACAGTAAACCATTGTGGCACTTGCTCCTCAAAACCCTAGCATCTATTGGTTTCATATTCTAAGATTTCTTCCTCCCTCTGACTGGCACTTCTCACCCCCTTTCCTGACTCTTCATTCCCTTTACTCATCTTAATGCCCATGTTAGCCTGGGAACATGTTCACCCTTCTTCTCTTCTTACTTCGAGTCCCAAGCCCTCACTTAACCTTCTACGGGGTGATGTCTTGCCCCATTGTGAATTAACCCTCTCCTCTTTTAATGATTTCAATCTTAGTAAATGATCATTATCAACTTCCATTCCAGGTAACTCATTTTCAAAATTCTTTTTACTTTAGCAAGCCCTGTCAATTCTATTTTCAAAACAACATCTCACCTCCGACTGCTGTTTGTCAGTTGTGTGACCACTCCCTAATCTGATGTGACACTGCCTCTTACATGGATTGGTGGGCAGCATAACTGATTTTTCTATTGCCAGTCTTGTCCTCCTCCAACTGTTGTCTTCAGATAGTGATTGACATTCCCCCTAAGTAGGCCTATGTTAATACCTTCCTACCTAATACTTTCAATGACATGTCATTGTCTTTTTAATATAGTTCATGCTATTCCATGTAATTTACAAAATTATCAATACTCTGGCCTTCAATTATCACTAAAAAAGAAATACAGTGAATAACATTTATGGCTAAGATGTCCTATCTTTATTCATTGTGGTGGACAGGCTCTAGCTGCCTTGTATTGCATAATCCTTTCCCTTTGAGTGTGAACAAGATCTGTGACTTACTTCTTACCAATAGAATATGGTAAAGGTGACTGGATGTATGCACTAACGTAGACAGGATTATGTTACATAAGACTGACATCTGTCTTGCTAGGAGATGTTCTCCTTTCCTGCTTTTAAAGAAGCAACCTGCACACTGCAAGCTACCCTGTAGATAGGATCAGGTGGCAAAGGGCTGTGGGTGGCTTCTGGCCCACCCCCAGAAAGAAACTTAGGCTCCCAATCCAACAGCCTACACAAAACTGAATTCTGCCAGGAACCACATAAACTTGGAAGTGGATTATTTCCACATGACCTAGGAAAGTCTTAGATGAGAATCTAGTCTTGGCAGACACCTTGACTGCAGCCTTACGGGGAACCCAGCCAAACCATCTGACGCATGGAGATGGTAAGGGAAAAAAAAAAAAAAATATATATATATATATACACACACACACACACATATATATATCTGTGTATATATATATATATATATATATATATACATATACACACACATATAATATATATGTATAATATTATATATATATGTGTGTGTGTGGTTTTTTTTTTGAGATTTTATTTATTTATTTGACAGAGAGAGAGAGAGAGATCACAAGGAGGCAGAGAGGCAGGCAGAGAGCAAGAGGGAGAAGCAGGCTCCCTGCTGAGCAGAGAGCCTGGTACAGGGCTCAATCCCAGGACCCTGAGACCACGACCTGAGCTGAAGGCAGAGGCTTAACCCACTGAGCCACCCAGGTGCTCCTGTGTTGTTTGATGTTACTAAATTTTTGGTAATTTCATGCATCAATAGAAAACTAATACACTCACCATGCTTTGTAATGAATCTACTATTGCTTTAAGAATTCAAAAGAAATATTTTGAGTAAATTTGTATATTTGGGCATCAAAAATATAAAGCAGGCGGACATTACTTATAGTCAAACACACATATGCACAAACATGTTTAGAGAGAGCAAGAATTTGAGCTCGTTTGGGAAGTGTTAGCTGAAAGGATGAAGCATTACTGTGGGGGTGGAATAGCACTGGAAGGAGAGCAAAAGGTAATTAGAATAAAAAAGAAAAGAAAAGAAAATCCACCAATCAGAGGGCAGATGGGAACCCCAAGGGACATATGAAGAAAAAAGGGCACTCACCCCAGGTGATGGTGAAGTCACACAGACTGAGAGCTCAAATCTCCAGTTATTATTTCATATGTTCAACTACTCACAGTTGAGGACGTGAAAAACCTGCTGTTATTACAGCCTGGGAATTTAGAGCTGAAATCTAATAGTTAAGGGTGTTACTCATTTTTACAGATGAGGAAACTGAGACCCAAAAGCTTAGATTAACTTTTCTTAAACCACAGGGCTGACATTCGGCAGAGCCAACTCAGAAGGGATTGAGGTAATATGCTATGAGTCCACAGCCCTGGTTTGTTTTGGATTTCAGAATAATGGCTTACACGATTTGGTAGGTGTATCAAAACAACGACTCACTGTAGGTGAAACACTTCTGTGTAAATAAACCAGTTTCTGTTTTAAAAATAAAATTCAAATATCCGCATTTGAGGTTACTTTTGTTCAGTGTTTTGAATCTGTCTTTTCAAAGTTACTTCTTAAAGATGTACAAAATGTCTAGTCTCAAACTGATAAGAAGATTAATTTTCAGGTTCCTTTACATCCTATAAAAACAAGGTCTCTGTCTAAAAGTTGGCAGCTTTTTACCTTAAACCTCAGGTTAACACATAATTATCTCCTCATTGTGAAGAATGAGAAGGTTATCATGACGATCGATGGAAGAAGTCAACTCAAAGAATACATCTTGTGAAATGCAACAATTAGAGAAGACCCTCAACACTTTCTAGGGACTGAGACAGTCCAAAGGCTAATTTAGATCATCATCAAAACTGTTTAAGTCCTAAGTGTCAGCAGAGAGCTAGGGCTATAAACTTCAGGGCTATAAACAGCAGCAAACAAGAAAGGAAAGGGAAAATGGGAAAATAAAAATAATGCATTGGATTTCTACACATCTGTTGATTATTAACACACTCCTGAGGTATGTTTTATCACTAGAATCCTGATCTAGCTTAAGATGCTGAGACTCTCCAGATAATACCACACAAGCTAATTGATTTGTTTAAGGTCAAATATAGAGTATATCATTAGAATCCTGCTTTTGTTTTCATTCACATTATCTTGTGGGTGGAGGTAAAAGACAGGAATATTGAATTAAAAAAAAAAAAGGAAATAGAAAGATACAAAGTTATCTATTATGGTTGCTGATTGTCTACTAGATACACAATCCACCATGCCCTGAGATTGCCACTGATTTATTTAAACTTAATCCAAACATAGCTGGGAGGTAACAGAAATAAAATGTGTTGATTACTACTTCTGACACTGGCACTCAACAGTGGCATGACCCCTTAATGACTACTCGAAATATGCATCTATTTTTACCTCTTGAAAATTGTACTTCCAGGAAAATAAACAGAATCAAATGAGACAATGAATATGACAATGTCTAGTATACAAATCACATAAAATAATTTAATAAAATAATTTAAACATTTAAAATATAAAAAATAAAAATAAAACATCAGGTTAAATGACCTGATTATGATGCAAATTCATGAAAGCAAACCCTTTATTTTGTCATATTTATGATTAAGGAAAACATATTTGTTTGGCCATGACTTTCATTTTCTTTAGAGTCCATTCATAAAGACTCATATCCCCCAAATGAACACATATTATTGAAGAGCAAAAATAATATTACATGCACCTCTTTGCCTTCTAAGGAGCTTGTGGTCTAAATGGGACAAGCACAATTTTATCATTAGCTGTACTGTTCTAAGGGCAGCAAAATCTTCAGACAATTGAAAGATCTCCAGAATTTGGCTGAAAGATATTAGATAAGCAGAGACGAAAAGGCAAAGCATTTGCAAGGGCCCTGAAACTGTCACAGTGAAAGTATCAAGGTAGAAAATGGAGATGCCAGACAGACCATTTGCATCCACTGAGGGCCTCCTGTATATCAAACAAACCACCTACAAAAATTATAGGAGCTACTTTCCATGTAAGCCCTTCAAAACTATAAAAAGCATGCATGCTTTTATCACTTGAATAACTTTTGTGATAGGTATTGATCACAACATTTTATGTCTAATGCCTCTGATCCTTTGGATATCGGCAGAATTTACCTCACAGCTCTAATTCCACAACGCCTTTTGTAAGCCTTTCATTTCCTCCAGATCTTTGCCAGTCCTTCACTCAAAGTTCTCTCTGTTCCTCTATCTCTGAGCTCTCCCATGCTGACCGTCTCCTACACCACCACGACTAGGAACTCTTCTTTTACCAGTTCTTCCTACCAATCCAGTCACACAAAGCACTGTCATTTTATTCAGTGTGTTGAAACTCAGATGTCAGAAAAGTTGGTATGGGGTGCCCATTGAAGATTACCATCTCCCCGTTCCTGCTTTCCCCCTTCCTTCTACCTCAAACTCTCTTGTTTCAGAAGCCAGACAGTCTTCCTCTTATCTCATGCAAAGTGACCTCATAGTCTTCTCTAGAGCCTTCATAGCATCTGACACCCCATGTCTCACAGATACTCAACTAATAGTTTACCAAAAATATTTTTCCAAGATGCATTGCTCAAGTATCAGGGCCTACTCTAAAAGATTTTGAAATGGGCAGAAACATCATGGACTGTCCTATTCTGTCAAGCTTACCATATGGCATATTTTATCTTTTGTTGCCCTTGAGTTATTTACAACTCTGCAGTTGTAGAAATCTGATAATAATGTAGATAATTCCAGTGCAAAGAAATGCAATAATTCTGTCTGATGGAATGTCGTAGGTTATTGTCCTACAGATATCGATCTAATTATGGATACAATCATAAATTCACTGTCACAATTTCTGGCTGTCCATATAATTGTGCTCTTTGAGTTCTCTGCTCTGAAGCAGCTAAGATATCTTAGTGTTTCCCTCATTACTTAATTATTTAATAAAATATTTGGCCCAGGTTTCAAGAATATTTTTATGAAAGTCCAGATGTTAGTTTTCTAAAAATCTGCTCAATAATTAGCCTCCCATAAAATATTTTATATATACTTGTCTATAAGGAATCTTCAAATTTCTTTAAGTTTTAGGAAAATATCTGGACAGGCCTAAAAAAAAGTTAAGGAATTTTCAAAGAATTTCTTTCTCAAATAACTTTAAAAATTAATCTTAACTGTCTTCAGTAGTCCATAGCATATAAGCATAATGGATTCCTAAACGTGCCTTCAATAGTCCATAGAATATGAACATAACAGATTCTTAAATTCCCATGGGAAATGACACCAGGTAAGTGACATATCACTTAATTTTTGGTAGCATAATCTAACATATATGCTCTCAGATAGAATCATTTTATGTTCACTATTAACTTGGAATTCTAAAAGCACATATCACTTCAAATTTTATACTCCAAATTTATTATGTTTGAAAGGATATTTATGCAATGAGTCATAATTATAGAAGACTTTATGGTTTTCTTTGAGAAGCTGGACTGACATAGTGTTAAACTAGTGACAGTTTTTCTGTACAGGGTTGCAAAACAAGAACTCATACCCACTCTATTATAACTGATTAAGATGCACATTAATCAATTCATCCAACTAATTACCTGCCAAAAGTTTCAGGTGAGCTTTTATGGCTTTTATAAATGTTAATTATCTGTAGCAAAACATATATATGTTTTGCAGAGAAATGAAAGAACAGGGTTAGATTTCTTCTCTGACAGTTGTATTTCACAGAATGTATTATTTCAGTTGACTTTTTCCATCAAACGTATGATAACCTTTCCATTTTTTCACAATAAGAAGATAATTATGTGTTAACTGGTGTCAAAGGTAAAAAACTACTAACTTCTAGAGGAAACCTTGAAATAGGATAGATAGGGGAACTGGAAATAAATGTTCTTATCTGTGTGAGGTTTAGCACTTTGTAAATCTCTATAAATTTACTGTGAAAGACTTGAATTTAGAAAAAAAATTCATTCATTCATTCCTTCAATCACTCAAGATTCATCAAGTAATTATTATGTGCTCTGGGCTGCACTTGGAGTTGAGGATAAACAGATAAATAGAACCGTTTATTTAGTGCTGACAGAGCACTGAATAAATATAAGAGTGCTGAATAAATATAACAGGCTAGCTAGTAAACTGTTTAAATCCTGTATTTGTATATTACAAACTGCCAAGCCTTGGGTTCTTTCCATAATTTAATACACAGTTCTTAATCTGTAAAATGACGCTCTTTATCTCAACTTCTTAGGACTTTTCTAAGGTTTCACGGTTGAGCAAGTGCCTGACACAGAGTAGGTGCCTAACACGTCCTATTTTTCCCAATGAGAAGCTGCAGTTCAGCAAACAGAATGCTGTTAGGGAGTGAGTCAGATGAGACTTGGTACCAAGTACAATCATTGGCGTCCTCGTCAAAGTCATGACACTTAATACAGTGTTTCAGAAACAAGTAGGCATTTTTTAAGCAATGAGATTGTAGGTGCCAAGACCAACGTGTGAGATTTCAACAGTTCAGGTAAATTAATCTCTTACTGACTGTAAATTTGTAAATTTAAAACTGTAAACCCCAAATCTAAATTTGGGGTGATTAATAAATTAAAACTCTGGAAAATTAAAAATCCAGTTGATTTTTTATTGAATTTGCCAAACCTAGAATAAATTATGACTATAATTTCCAGACCTATATTTGTATATTTATATATATTTCCTAATATGTACCTTTCCCTCCACACAAAATGTTGTTATAGTGACATAAACATTTATTTTAGTATGGTTATATCTACATACATTTTTAACCAAAGAACAGTAGCAAATATATGATTTCTTAATTTAGAAGAGAGCTTCTGAGTTGTTGTTGTTGTTTGTTTGTTTGTTTTAATAGGAAAGAAACTGATAGATGTGGGTAAATCAATCATTATTATTAGGTTTATTTGAGACAACGTTCTTTAAATTTTTAACAGGCTCCCATTGAATAGATAGAACAATTTCTTCATTATTTCTAGGTTGCATGCTATTCCCACAGAGTTCATGGTTATAAATTCTAGAGGAAGCAGAGGGGTTGGAGGGACAGTTGGGACAGTGTTAGGAAGTGATGGGAAGAAGGATATCAGAGAAAGCAAGAATTCTACATGTAACGATACTTTCTACATGCATGAGTCTGTGCAAAAATCAAAAATACTTTAGGGCAATTTTTTTAAGGTATACCTAAATATAAGTGTAGGATGAGGTAACATTCTTCATAATTTACATAGAAGAAAACCAATAATTTAGGCTTCTATTGTTGTGATATCAGATGACCAATATCAATTTCTCCTTAAATCTAAAGAATCATTTAATTTTCTTTCTGATAGGAAAAAAAAAAAAAAAGCTTGGATAATACTCCATACCCTGAAGATCACTTAAAAATGAATACCCATCTTTTGTAGCAACATGGACGGGACTAGAAGAGATTATGCTGAGTGAAATAAGTCAAGCAGAGAGAGTCAATTATCATATGGTTTCACTTATTTGTGGAGCATAACAAATAACATGGAGGACATGGGGAGATGGAGAGGAGAAGGGAGTTGAGGGAAATTGGAAAGGGAGATGAACCATGAGAGTCTATGGACACTGAAAAACAACCTGAGGGTTTTGAAGGGGCGGTAGATGGGAAGTTGGGGGAACCAGGTGGTGGGTATTGGGGAGGGCATGTATTCCATGGAGCACTGGGTGTGGTGCAAAAACAATGAATACTGTTATGCTGAAAAGAAATTAAAAAAAAATAAAAAAATAAAAACCTTCAAAAAAAAAAGAAAAAATTGAATGAGGAGTAGATTTGTATAGTTTACAAAGTATTTTTACATCTCAAGATATTTAGGTATACCAGTCTGTTCCTATCAAGACCCCTTATATGAATGGAGGCTTTAGAGTGGTAACTAACCAAGTCCTTATCTTCACTCAAAGATTGGTGCAAATCAAAGTCACACTGATGAGGGTGCAACATCAGCTAAGGCCATCCTGGAAAACATTGCTTAACCTAGGCAGTTTCAACTTGGTGCTTTCTAAATATAGTATCCCCCACTTATCTGTGGTTTCACTTTCTTCTTGGGCCATCTGGAAGCAGATGTTCCTCTTTCTGAGAGTACATCAGAAGGACACTAGTAGCCTAACACTATGTCACAATGCATAACTCAGTTCATCTCAACATGTAGGCATTTTATCACAAGAAAATGGATGAGTATGGTACACTGAGATACTTAGACCACATTCACATTAATTTTATTACAGTATATTGTTATAATTATTTTATTATTAATTATTGTTGTTAAGCTCTTACTATGCCTAATGTATCAATTAAACTTTATCATAGGTATGTATGTATGTATGTATGTATGTATAGGAAAAAAGTGTATGTGGAGTTTGGTACTATCTGTAGATTTAGACATCCACTGGGATTCTTGGATCCATCCTCTGTGGGTAAGGGACGACTACTTTCAACCTGACTTTCTAGTCATGTAGACAATTGAATGAAACACATGTTTAGGAATCACAAACCAATGTGTGATGGTTACTATTACGTGCACACTTGGCTAGGCTGTCATGCCCACTTGTTGGGTCAAATAATAATCTAGATGTTGCTGTGAAAGTAATTGTGGACGTGATTAGATTTATAATCAGTAAACTTACAGTGAAGCAGTATGCCCTCTATAATGTGGGGGGCGGGGATCTCATCCAGTCAATTGAAGGTATTAGAAGCAAAAATTGAGGTCTCCAGATAGAGAAGCAATTCTGTTTCAAGACTGCAAATTATAAACCTGGCCTGAATTTCCAGGCTGTTGGCTTGCACTACAGATTTCAGAGTCAAGAGAGCAATATCAAGTCTTATCACAATTTCCAATATTCAGGGCTGCCCTACAGATTTCAAACTTGCCAGCCACTACAATCATGTGGACCAATTCCTTAAAGCAAACCTTTCCATATTGACATCTATACCTATATATCTGTATTGATATATCCTATTGGTTTCACTCCTCTGTGAAATAGAATCATAATACCCAAAGCAATAAACAAAACAAGTAGGTCCATTTTCAATTTGCAGACTTTGAAATAATGCTAATCTTGACAGGCATCTTCTAGGATAACTGAATTCCTTAAGAAGATGTATTGAATAAGAGAAAGTGCACTGCGCAGAGAAGCACTATTCAGCAGTCCTATATCATGTGTTGGTAACTGGCCATGTGAATTTCTCTCAGCTCCACCTAAATGTATTTATCTGTAAAATGACAAAATTAGGTTAGCTCATCTTCACAGACACTTACATGATCTCCAAGACCCATTATTTGTGGTTACTATCTCCAGAATGACCAAGCTCTACAAAGACCTCCTTCTAGTAACATATGGCTGGCATAGGCAGGAAGCATTTGCTAGGGAAATCTTCTAAGGGTAAGTTAAGAATGGACTGGCCAGGAATTTCACGTCTATATCTATCTATCTATCTATCTATCTATCATCTATCATCTATCTATCTATCTATCTGGAGTGCATATGTATACGAAAGAGATTTGATTGTTTGATCAAGGTGACAAAAATCATAGAAACCCTGGTATCCATCTGCCCCAGAAGGACTGTGTTGTCTTTTTGCTTGGGTGTTTAATGTGTCAGGTCTAACTTCCTCAATGATCCTGTTGCTGTTAGAGGCAAAAGGATTTATGGCTCTGCATTCCTTGTCTGGATCCTATGAAACAAACCTTGACCTTTTGCATCATTTTTAACTCTAGTTCTGCAAAAACTTTTTTCAAAAATCTGGGATTTCTTTCAAAATGTGGTTTTAAAAACTGTGATAAAAGCTCATTTTGCCCATCATTGGGGTTATCAATACCATATTTGGGTTAGAGGATGAGTTTTATTTGACCCAGTGACCTTGAGTTTTTAGCATTTAGGAACAGATGCATGGTCACTAACACTAAGCTTACCTTTCAGACCCTAATTAAATAAATAAAAAAAAAAGTTAACTTGTTTTGTCCTCATGATGGTGTAGATATGATAACGGTACTAATAATAATAAAGGAAAAATGGGAGGATAAAATATATAAATACCCTCAATGTCAGTGAAATTTAGATAGAAGGATGGAAATTGGTACTAGCCCAGAATACATTCTCTTTTTTGGGTCTGGTTCCCCAGTGTGGCTGGTGAAGTTACAAAATCTGATGTGCTTGATGAGGGAAGTCATAAACATGCTTCTTTTTCATGTGGATTCATATTTTTAAGTGAATCAAATGAGACTTTAGGTCCTGACTAAATTGGCTATGTTTTGTGTGTTATACAATGCAATGTTACTATTTTATTAGTGTTAATAGATCTGTGGTTCCAAATATGGTCCCTAGCCCAGCAGTATCCATATCACCTAGGAACTTGTTAGAAATATCAATTCTTGGGTACTCCCCTAAGAATACTGAATGAGAAATCTTGGGAATGAAAAGCAGCAATCCTTGTCTTCATAGGCTCTCCAGGAGATTCTGATCATGCTAGAGTCTGAGAATCAGTGCTGTAGACTGATACTCTTGATTCACACCTGAATCCACTCATCCAACAAAAATTTGTCTATTAAACATCTACAGAAAAACATACTGCACCCTTCTCCATATTTCTCTAAAAATAGAAACTAAAAAAAACATAACTAAGCCAACAATCAAATAAACACCAATAAGTAAGTAGAGGGATTCCAACATGTGAATATAGAAAGCAGGCGTTCTTTTATTTCTGTTAGTTGGAAACTGTGTTTACAGTAAGGGAGCCATAGCAAAACTGAGGCTCTTCCTCTTATGATCTTAGACTATGATTTAAGTTGTTTGATTCATTCATCTCTACTTCCACAGGCAGCTAGAATGAAATCAAAGCACTGCAGACCTAATATATGTAATTCCAATATTCCTTTTTCCTCTTTATCTTTATATATCTTCATTACCAACCCACTAGTTCAAAAGCTTAGCTGTAAGGGTTGAGGAGAAGGCATTTATTAAATCCAAATTCAAACAAATGTTAGGTAGTTAGAATCAGTTCTGGGGTAAAAAATAGAGATAAAAGGCCATTTGGTATCTTGATTAAAATTAACCAGAAATAATGGATATCTAGAGGAAGAAATAATATAAACACATAATACTAATCTCCTATATCCAAATTACATAACAATTTGACTCCATTTATCATTAATTTGCTATTTTAGGTACAGCAGACAATTTTGGTATGATCAGAACTATTACCACATACCAAAGATAATGTTTCAAGCCCTTGATTCAAAATCTTTAATGTTTTCAAACAATACATAATTAAAAGTCCACCTACCTTCAATTCTAGAAGTCATTTCATAATGCAAACTTAATTGGCCGTTATTAGCAGAGCTAGATTAAGTAGCTTGTTGTGGCCATGATGAGTTTATCTATTATGCTCATAATTAGGACTCCCACAGCCAACAAACCCAGAGGGGCTCAAAGCTCACAGCCAATCCCTGTCGCTAACAACCACTCACACATTCTTCAATCATCGGGTTGCTATTCCTGCCACCACCAAAAGTCGCCACTGCCTACTTTTCTTTTTCTATTTCTAATCTACTATGTGGACTAATTTGCTTTCTGGGAACATCCAGGGACTAAAGGCTTTATGCCTGGGTATGTTTGCTTTTATCAGAAAAAGCCAATTGTTAGGACAATTTGGAGCTAGGGAACTGGGGGCTGGGGACACTAATTACTGCAGTATTATCCTCAGACACTGAGAAACAAGGCAGTCTTCTGAAATGTTGGTCTTTGAGAATATATCTTCCCATTTTATTATTGTTGCTATTGTTGTTGTTGTTGTTGAAATTTTAAGCAACTTTTGTATCCCCATATACTTATAGCTTCCCTCTTTCTCACCATCTTCTGGGAACAGATAAAACCTACTTTTCTAGTTCTGTTTTCCAATGAGAATATGGGATAGATGTCTGTTCAAAGTAATATAATTTTAGGAGTCATTCCTATATACTAGCTAGAAAAACTCTCAGGACCAACTTGAATGTTGCTCAGACAGTTGCAAAGGCTGCTGTAAACAGCTGCATTAATGTTTAGCCTATAAATGCTGCACGTAGTGACAGTGCCTTTTGTTTCTTTGCACACATGCCTCCTCCCCCGCCAGCAATTAGGGAGTTTTAAAATATCCTGATACTCAGTCTGTAACCCAGGTAGATTCAATCATGGTCTCCAGGAGGGGACTCATGCATCATTAGTATTTTTAAAAATTTTCCAGGATTTCCCCAAAGTCAGCCAAGATAAGAATCATTATAGATGGAGTCTCCATTAGTTCTTTAAAGACAAAGCTATTGCTTATGTTCAGCTTCTACAGCTTATTTCCATAGGGCAATGTCTTAAATCATGATTTAAAAAATATAATTATTTTTAATGTATGTATTGGGATTGGGACTAATCAATCAAAAAATGGAAAGATGTATGTCAACTTAATTCAGGGTCCTCTGTAGATTTTGTCACTCTTGTCCCATTTTATAGGGGTTCAGAATGTTTTCTTCACCTAGGACATTATCTTGCACAAGTTCTGGCACTTATTATTTATATGACTTTAGGCAAGTATCCTAATCAATAAAATGAGGATAATATCACCACCTGCTTCATACTGTTGGTGGGTTTAAGGAGATAACTCTTATTAAGCAATTAGCACAAGAAAGCTGACATAAAAAGGAAACTCGGTTAATATTAGTTATTATTATCAGTATGACCCAAAGTTGGGCATTTGGAATGTTAAAACAAATTCAAATGTGATCCTAGCTGCTGAACTTTCATTTTCAATTTAACTTGTCAGAAAAATGCATTAGAACATTTTATAGTTAAATATACAGGAATATAAAGTGAATTTCTCTTTCTCACCTAACAATGGCTCTGGAAACATAGTTACATTTGTTTCTGTTTTTTAAAGATTTTATTTATTTATCTGTGTGTTAACACAGAGAGATAGTGAAAGAGAGAGAGCACAAGCAGGGGGAGCAGCAAACAGGCAGGCAGAGGGAGAGGGAGAGTAGTCTCCCGACTGAGCAAGGAGCTCCAGGTGGAGCTTGAGGACCCTGGGATCATGACCTGAGCCAAAGGCAGCCACGTAACCAACTGAGACATCCAGGTGCCCCATCAGTTACCTTTTGTTCCAGATATTGATAATTCAATTACATCTTTTAGGGTTGACTCCCTCCTTTAATAATCTTGCAAAGAATAGATCTGGCATTTTCTCAACAGAATTTTTGTGAGGGACAAGATGGAGACTTCCCACCTGCCTTTAGTTTATCTCATCTTAATAGGATTTGAAGAAGGAAGGCTAATGTCTGTACAAACACCCTTTAAAAAGTAAAGTAAAACAGTACAACAATGTTTCCTCTAAGGCAATTCTAAAAATTTCTCATCCTAGATTTAATTATTCATCAGAGTACTTCCCTTTTATAAACATGAAACAAAAATATTCCAGTGTCACCACATTAAATATGATAATCCAGGAGAAAAAAATAAAGGGTAAAATTATAAAAAAAACAAAAAACAAAAAACAAAAAAACCATGAAAAGGGAGCTCATCAGGAAGCATTTGAACAACTAATGAAGCTAGAATATGAAAAATAACGATGTGTATACATTGTATTTTTATTTTCAGCAGAGGTCAACTTATCCCTGGAGAAGACTTACATCTGACATATCTATCTACAAAAATTTTACCAATTATTTGATTTATTTTGATTTCTTATACTATAATTGCCAAATACAGGATGTTGAGTCATTTTTAGATTTTAGATAGGCAACCAATAATTTTTTAGTGTATGTCCCCACAAGTCTTGCAGAACCCATCCTTAACACTAAACAAAATTCTTTGTCTATCTAAAATTCAAATTTAACCATGTACTCCTTATTTTTATTTCTTAATCTGTCAAGTCTGACTCACATCATAGTTTGTGTTTTTGATAAAAACATTACAAGGGCTTTTAGCAGTTGATGGATAATGCATTTCATTTGGCCTAAATATGTGAAAGAGAGTGAACTCTTCTAAGACCGGAAATTATGCCCATTTGATACAAAGTAGACACATTTTCAGTGTTAAAAAATATTTCCTGTAATGAGTCAAGGGCAAAAGCTCACATTAAGGTATTCTGAATGATGCTTTAATATATTTGATTTCTTTACCAGAATTAGAGATGATAAATGTACAGAATGAGCTTTTTTGTTTTATTTACTGAGTACAATCTGGCTTTTTGATTTTTAATTCACTGTGAGCAATCAAATTTATATTTAGGGAAAAAATCTACAGTTGATACTCAATATAGATGCTCTAGAATTATTTTATATTATGACTAAGCATGCAAGTTGCAAAAGATACTAAGTAAAATAAAAAAAAAATTAGGAAAGCAACTTATACACTGAAGCAAATTTTTATATGCCTTTACACATATGTTAGTGTGTGTTTTAGAGACTCAGCTCTTGCATCACTGTGACCTCAGGCAATTTAGTCAATCTGTATTTGCCTCAGTTTCTATTTTTTTAAAGATTTATTTATTTAGTTTCGAGGGAGAGGTAACATGCAAGTGGGGGGAAGGTGGGGGGGTAGCTCTTCAAGCCAACTCCCCGCTGTGCACAGAGTCCATCCCAACCTGGATCCCAGGACCCTATGATCAGGACCTGAGCCAAAACCAAGAGTCAGATGCCCATCGGACTGAGCCACCCAGGTACCCCTGGCCTCAGTTTCTTTATCAGTTATAAGGGATAAAAATACCAAAATCATAAAGGTTTTCCAGAATTAAGTACTAATAATTCACAGGAAGCATAGAATTTGACACAGGTTTATTTCAGAAAATATTAGGTGCTCTCTCAACTATTAACACTAATATCTGAAGTGTACCCTGAGATAGTAGTTAAGATACAGTTTTTAGCATCAGAAAGTCCAATTCCTGACATTAGGACTATTTCTATGCCATAGAACTGGAGGTCTATGAACAAAAGGGCATATTAATTGTTAAAGTCTAATATGAAGTAAGTTATAATAAGCTTAAGAGAATATTATCTATGGATCCCTTCTAGTGTGTTCTACCTTCTCTAGTCAGCTCACTCTTGTCTCTAATTTTCAGGAAAGAATCACCTTATCAGATAAGTGTCTATGGCATTGTTTGGAAGGTTTCTTTGACACAGAATGGCTCACATAACCAAAAACTGGTTTAAAAAAGATGGAGGACTCCACATCAAGGAAAGAGTACCACAGAGTTATTTTGTAATTATTACACACCATCATAACCATAATTCTACATAAAACCCAGGTATGTCAAACTATTCTGACAATAATTCCAAATTTTATTTCCCATAAAACAATAGATTTTTAAAATTTGCTGGTTTGAGTCTAGTTTTCTCCTCTGTTCAATCTCTGATACCCTTCCTTCTCTTTCTCCTACTCTGTTTCCCACCGTCACTATTCTGGAATGTCTGGTCTTTGTGTGAGTCTAATTACTTTTCTGCAGGGGAAAAAAAAAATTAAGCTCTTGCTTACATACTTAATTAAAAGTTCCCTCTCAATACCATGTTTTTATCAATAGTATTGTTAGGAGGAGATTGCTTCTCTCTTATTAACTTTGCAAACTCTCGGCACTATTTACTCTTTAGGCCAGTTTTTTTTTTTTTTTTTCTCTCCTTCCTTTCCTTCCCTCCTTTCTTTCTGTTCATCTTTCCTTCCTTCCTCCCTCCCTCCCTCCCTCTCTCTTTCTCACTTTCTTTCCTTCTTCCTTCCCTCTCTCCCTCCCTCCTTTCCTTCCTCCCTTCCCTTTTGCAACTAACTGCTCATTCTGAAAGCCCTCTTTCATAGGATCTGGGGTGCACTGTAGGATCTGCATTTTGTTATAGCATTTTCTTTTTAATCTGAGCACTCTATATTCTCTGAATTGTGACTTTCATTTTCGGGCCCTTTTTCCTTAGGCAAGACATAATAATTTTCATGTGCATGTGTGTGTGTTTGTGTATACAGCAGAAAACTTTTAGAGTCTGGCAAAAAATTTCTGTTGAAAGTCATGGGTTTCAGCATTGCTGGAGTTTTAACTCCTAAAATATTTAGTGGTCATTGTCATATGGGCAATGGGGTCTGACCAAGCTGTTTCCTTACCTTAAAATTCTCTCGAATTTCTCTGGTTAACCACTGAAATATTAAGCAAAAGGGAAACAAACAGTATTTGTCATCTCTCTCAGACAAGTGCATCAATCTAAAATTACTTGGTGACATATGGTGTTTAGTACTTACAGTGTTAATAATAATCAGTTAATAATTAAGTGAGCTCTATCAAAGTATTTTATCAGATTGGCTTATTTGATCTACAAATCAAGTCCATGGGATGGGGATATTTTCCCCCTTTTACAGACCTTTCGAAGTTGAAACATCTGTCTACCAAATGGCGAAGTCAGGATTTGAACATAATCAGTGTGACACCAAAGCCTGAGCTCTTTACAATGATATGCCACCTTTCCATTGGAACATTTAATCTGTTTGTATACTATAATTCTCAAAGTTCCCTTTTTCTTCAAACCATCTACTGGGAAAGTAATAGTGGTTGAATAACTGAGATTGATTCTCCTTCCTCTGCATTGCACTTTGTATTTAAAAAAACTTAATTGCACAAGCTGTCATTTGTTACTTCATTGGTTCAGGTTCATCTACTCATTTATTCCCATATTCAATAAAGATTTATTGTGGGCTTCTTGTGGTAGTAATGCTTTGTTATTCTGGCCACCTTCAAGATTTCAGAAGTTACTCCTTTTTTAAAATGCCAGCTCTCCCCCAGCTAGAATTAAACTCTTGAACTGCTGATGGAGTAAACCAGGTTTCTATAAGAACATGCTAGGAAGTTTTGGGTAGCATGACCGTGGGCCTTCTCCTTGGTTTCAGCTGTGCTGAATGTCCTTGAAGGGCATTAGATCCTTTTTCTTGGATAGTGCCATTCTTTTGCCTTCTGGAGGCCATCATCTTTTTATTCTGCTCCTGGTATGTTTTTGTGGTTGATTCTCTTCTCTTTCCATGGCTTTGTTTATATGGCCACAGGTACAGTATAGCTGATATTATAAGCGCCGAGGGAAAATCTTGTTTGAATCATGAGTTTTCTTTGTGTGATAGGAAAGTGATTATTGTTATTACCATAAGGTCTTTTCCTTGCAGGGGTCTGTGTCAGGACTAGAAGACTGGCAGTGTTATAGTCTGTATTGTGATCTTGGGTGTCATAGAGAAAAATGGGCTTTTGTGCATTTGGAGATCAGAAACCGGAGCAAGTTCAGGGCAGCACAGCAGCACCAGCCTCCAGAGTGCCACAGAGGGAAAAGTGCACCATGAGCATATAAGCAAGTATTGTTTGCCAAGGCCTTTTTTTTTTTTTTTTTTTTTTTTTTTTGCAAGGCTTTCCTACTTCCTTGGTTCTGGAGTCAGAATGAGACTACACTCTAGTGACACCACTATTTTTACAAAACAAAGAAAAAGAATTCCCCGTAGTGGACAACCACCACCATTCACAGATGTTTAGAATGAGCCAAAATGTGTTCTACCACAACAAGAAATGCATCCTGAACCTTGTCTATTGGTTGCTCCTACACCCAGAGTGAAACCACATCTTCCTTCAGAACATCCCGTTGTTCCCTGTAGCCTACTTGTTTGTGTGCTCTTACTTATTTCCAGTTGTCACTAAAATGTCTCATAGTAGTGCTTTTCACCTTGAGTTTTCAAAAGAATCACCAGGAGAGCTTGTTAAAACCAACCTCCCACCCCCAGAGACTCTGATTCTGTAAGTCTGAAATGCAGTCTAACAATATGCATTCCAGCTGATGATGCTGCTGGTTCTATAACCACATATCAACTAGGATTGTCTGAGAGTCGTTGAAGATTTTGAATTGGAAGGGATCTCGCAGATCATGGACCAGATATAGGAACTGGCTTGTTAAAGGTCACATAGATACTCCATCAAAGTGGTGTAATGTTTTCTATTGTGTGACTCAGACTTTTTAAGTAGATTTTGCTTTATTCCTCCAGAATCAGCAGACTGTATTTCTCTAAATGGCTTCATTGGCACACATAAACCATTACCAATATAGACAGGGTCGGGATGAAATAGACCTTTATTCAATTCGCACTGCCCTATGTTATTTTGGCCTTCTTAAGTTTAAGATTTTTTATTTATTTATGTGATAGAGAGATCACAAGTAGGCAGAGAGGCAGACAGAGAGAGAGGGGGAAGCAGGCTCCCTGCTGAGCAGAGAGCCCAACTCGGGACTTGATCCCAGGACCCTGAGATCATGAACTGAGCCAAAGACAAAGGCTTTAACCTACTGAGCCACCCAGGTGCCCCTGGCCTTCTTAAGTTTAAAACTATCTTTACAACCAGCAAAATGAAAAGGATTGGGAGGTACGTGCATTCTTCTTCCCCTAACATTAGGTCTTTAATCTGTGTGTAACTTATAGCTAGGTTTTAAATAAATTCTATTTTTTTCTTTGACTCTCTGGTATCTTTCCTTCATCTGTGTAAAGTGATTAAAACTGATTCCAGCTACATAATTATGTTTCTCTGGTGGAACAGGACAGCTTTCCATCAGGAAAGCTTTTGTGAATTCTAGACTAGTTGAAAGATGGCTACAGTTCCAATTTGCACAAAGTAATCATAGAAGAATAAAAAAATCATGTATAGTTTTTGTCTAATATATGGTTCTGTACTAAAACAGGGAGAATTATAACTCCTTGGCTAAAATAGGTCCAGTGCCATCTATTATTACATCTTCTCTAGCAAAGTCTCCAAGATGCGGAGGTAATTTAAGTCTTCTGTGTCTTTCTCTTGAAATTAATAGTTTTTGTCTTGAATGATATCTTAAGTCTTTGTGACAACTTACACTTTGTTTTTCTTTTCTGAGATTGACAAATGCAAGTTTTTGACTATTAGGAAGACCATGGAAGGGAAAGCCTTCCTACTAATAAAATCATTATAATGGGAAATACCAGACCATGTCTGTGCCTTCCACAGATCCACATAAACTAACCACTTTGATGGGGAATAAAGTAATCAAAGAACTTCTGCTCAGTTTCAAGAAAGCTAATAGGAAAGGATGGGAGGAGAAGGAGGGGGCTAATTTCAATGTCTCTCTGAGACAGAAGTTAAATATTGTTCAAACTTCAGAAAAATCTAATGAAAGGACCAACATGTATATGATGACAGATGTAAGGGATTTTAAATCAGGAGACACTGAGATTCTGAAAGACAAAATTACTGTCAAGGAAGGATAATTCTGTCTGGCAGATAATATATTAAAACACTGTGATATGATATTATCTTAGGAAAAGCCTGTCAACACAGATATGGTAAGTCACAAAACTCTTGAGGGAGAGATAACTTGCCTACGACTGGGCATACACCAGTTTGCCTGGCAATTAGTATCACTGAGTAGAGAAGGAATGGCATTATCATTTTTTGGATAAGAGCATGTGAATATGTCCATACTAGGTACAGTTTGAGTTTAAACTTCATGCTACAGTAAGAAAGTATAGCCCAAATGTAAAAATCTGTAATAAATGACACAAACGCCATAGGTTTGTTCATTATTTGAGAACTCTAAAAGAGCCATAAAAGAAAAGCAAAATTAAACTTATAAAATGTAAGTTCAGTGAATATACATTTAAGAGGAGAGGCAAAGTTTGATCCTAAATTCAAATGTCTTCAGATTAAAACAAAATGTCTCATTTTAGGACACGCAAGGCATATATATTACACACTTGGGTGTGCCAGTGTGATACGCCTAATTGACTCACAAATGTCAAACACATTAATAGACATAAGAGAAGCAAAAAAAAGAAAAGAAAGAAAAAGAAAAGAAAGAAAGAAAGAAGGAAGGAAGGAAAGAAAGAAAATGATCAAAGTGCTACCTACCCAGCTTTTTAGAAAGTTGCCCAGATGAATTTTTTCAAACTTTTCACAACTGGGTATTTCCAATGTTTTTGCTTGTTTGTTTTATAATTTCAGTGTATAGTGAAAGAATTGATATCACATTGATAAAAACCTAAAACACACACACACACACACACACACACATAAAGGAAACTATTATAAAATAAACACCCATGAGGCCATAGTGATGTAAATTAATGAATAAATAAATGGGAGAGAAAGAATAAATTATCCTTACAAAAGAACGCCATATAGTATGTGTAATCTCCCCTCCAAGAGGTGAGCTTAACTCACCTGCTCTCGACTGAGGGCTGATTTATCAAATTGTTTACAAAGAATGGAGAGAAAATAATTATAATTTTACAATGGAGAAACTTGTCAAATTGATATCATGTGCCCCTGAAGTAAAGGAATGAGAAGGGAACTTTATCTCGGTGATATTCTCCCCCAACCAAACACAAATCCCAGTCTAATCCATGAGAAAGCACAGGCTAGACTCAGGGTGAGGAGTATTCTACAAAACACCTGACCAGTGCTCTTCAGAACACTTGAGGTCGAGAAAAACAAGAAATAATTGATAAAAATTGGAGGAGGGGATATTAAGGAGACTTAATGAATACATACTGTGTGGTATCCTTAGTTGAATCCCAGGATAGAAAATGTCTATAATAGACATATAATGACAGTGAAACATAAAACCTTGTTGTTTTAAGTCTTAGTGGTTTTCGACTGTGGTTACTCAGCAAAAATTAGCCTTACTTGCCAGTTGTAGTGGGGAAGAGAGCAATCATTCATTAAGTGGTATAAGAGTAAACAGCCATCCTTTTCACAAAACTAATGGGTCATTTGGGAAAAAAATATTATTGAATTCTTTGCTCAGTGCTCATATAAAAATAAATGATAGATCAAAGATTAAATCACTTTTTTAAAAAAGAAAAGAAGATGCTACTGGTTTTAGAATCAAATATATGGAGATTTTATATATATCTTAAATAGAAACTAAAGAAAAATATGATGAACTCAGATGCATAAAATGTTAAATATACTTTTTGCCAGAAAGTCCATGGACAACAATAGTGTTATTACTACTATTACTGCTGCTACCCCTACTACTACTATTACTACCAAAGCACTGCAAATACAGGAAAAAACAGGAAATAAAGGCAAAGAACCCTTTTACATAAACAGGAATAACCCATGAAAGAAACAAATTCAGCAAAGACAATTGAAAACCTTTGCTAAAAAAGGAAAAAGAAGGATAAATTTGTGAAACATCATTTAGTTTCAATCTTCATTTTTAAATACACAAATTAAAAATTAAAATAAGGCATTATTACCCCCTAATTCTACTTCATGTCTATTCCATAGGAAAACACTTCTTGTAGTTTTTTGATAAATCAAATATTTAGGGAATAATAACGCCAGTGTTATACAGACTTTTAAGTATAGTAGGAAAAGTGGAAGACACTAATTCCATTTGGTGAACACTGATTCCAAAACAGGACAAGCACAGTATGAAAATGGAAATTTAACACCCAACCTCACCTAAGAATTTAGCTGCCAAAAATAATTATATTCATAACTTTTACCCAAATTTATTTATTTGATAGAGATCACAAGTAGGCAGAGAGTCAAGCAGAGAGAGAGGGAGAAGCAGACTCCCCGCCGAACAGAGAACCCAACGTGGGGCTCAATCCCAGGGCCCTGGGACCATGACCTGAGCCCAAGGCAGAGGCTTTAAGCCACTGAGCCACCCAGGAGCCCCAGCAGTACTTGAAAATAATTTCACATTATGACAAGTTAGAATTATCCCAGGAATATAATATATAAAGATGGCTTAAAATAAATAAATCGATTTAACTCAATTACTTGTTATTAATATAAAAGATAAAAATATATGATTATAAATAGGAAAATACCTGTTAACATTTAACTCCCATTATCATAACCAAACATTTAGATCAAGCTAATGAAAAAGGTTTCATTGACTTAACATATGATATAAAAAAGTTACATATCACTTTTAATGATTAAAAAGTTGGAATTATTTCCTTTAAGGTAGAAAAATATAAGAATCCCTTTCATAGCCATTTTGTTCCAGATTTTGTAGGATGTCCCAGTCCATGCAAAAGAGAGAGAGAGAAAGAGAAACCATAGATTGAAAAGAGAAAAAAAAAAATTATAATGGGTAAGAAGAAACAAAGCAATATTAACAATACAAAGATTTAGTGGGTGAGAAAACAAGTTCTGTCTATCTCTCAGTTCTCCTTTCAGATACAACTACATGTCCCCTCTTTCCCAACAAGAACAATCAATGGTACATTTATAATTTAATAATAACCAAATAAGAGAATAAAAATAAATTATTTAAGAAAAATGTAAAGACACACAAGATCTTTCTATATTTGTATTGAAAGCCTTAAAGGAAGACAAAAATAAATATTTTTCTTAGGTAAGGAAATATGTTGTTTCTATTCAGAGAAATTGAGATATTCAATGTAGTTTTAGTGAAAATAATATATTTTCACAAAGGTTTTGACAAGGTTATCTCAAAATTTGTATGACAAAATAAAAAAGAGAGAGAAAGCAGCTAAAGAAATTGCAAAAAGAAGAAAACATAAATACATAAAAACATAAAAACATAAATATCCATTAAAGTACACAACTATATGAGTTGAACAAGACTGAGTAATGAGGAAAAGAATACAAAGAAAGCTCAGGATATTTAACAACTTGATAACATGAATTACTGGAGAAGCGTAGATGTTTTAAAATAAGCAATGTTGAGGAAATTGACTCTCCATGTGGAAAAAGAATAATATCTGATTATCTTGCACAATACACAGCATAAATTTAAGGTGTACTAATTACATAGATGTAGAAAGTAAAACTAGAAATGTGTTAGAAGAAAATACAGAGTAATATCTTTATAAGGTGGTTTCAGGGAAGAAAAATTTAGGATACAGAAATGCAAAAATAATGTGTGATAAATTTAAATTAAAAATAATATAAACTTGCCATTAGGTGCTTAAAATATATATCTGCAGTTTTATATCCAGAATATATGAAGAGCATCCTGATTGTGAGGCTGCTGTGTAACACTATACAAATAATAAAATTTATATATGTGCCAAGATTGAGTATATGGTAAAATCCAAAGAGGTGATTGATTTAGTTAATGGTATTACAGCAGGGTTAACAATGATTTGGCCATTGTATGTGGTTATGTAAGATGCTGTCACTGGGGGTCCGAGTAAAGGTATTAGGGAACTCTCTGTACCCCTTTTGTAACCTAATATTAATGTAAAATTACTTTAAAGGGCAAAGTTAAAGAAGAATGGTGTAGGTTTTTTTTTTTTTTTTATTGCAAAGATCACTCTGTGCTAACTGTACTGAGAAATGTCATTTATCTTTGACATTCCTCAGAGAATAAATATGACGGCCACATTGTTAGGGGTTCTAACTACATGCCAGACTGCCACAAGATGACAAGGGAACCATCACATTTCTCAGCACATTATCTTTTTGTCAATAGTACACAATGTTATTATTCATGCCTCCAGCAAAAAAATTATAAAATAAGCACAGAATTGAAACTCTATTATCTTCTTCTTCATTCATTTCCCTCCCACATTGTATTTATTTAAACAAACTGGCCTAAAAACAGTCTGTGGAGGTGTCCCCACTGCTACTCTCTCTGTAGCTTCTCATCGACCCCTTCACTGAATACATTTAACAGTTTTTCTTTTTTTTTTTAATTCTTCTGTCTGCCTTCAATTTCTTTTCCTTCTAAACCAGCTTGTTGGCTGCTCCAACTTTTCCTCCCCCCTCCCTCCCTCTCTCCCTTCCTTCCTTCCTTCCCTTTTTCCTTCAGTCCTTCCTTCCTTCTCCCCTGCCTCTGTCCCTCCCATCTTTCTTTCTTCCCTCCTATATATTAAAAACACACTATAAATATGTGTATATTATATATGTAAACATTATAGTTACAGACACCATATACATAGTATACATATGTATAGTACATATTCATATATACATATATGTTACATACTTGTGCACATAGGCTTTTTCCCAATGTTCCCTCCTTGTTCAAAAATATAGAAGAATTCTTTACTACCAGGGACTGTAGATTGGTTGCAAAGTCTGGCTTTCAAGATCCTACAAAGCAGAAAAACTCAGCTGCTCAAGTTCACTCTTCATTTCTCTGAACTAACTGTTCCTTCATGTACCTTGCTTCTTCCGCCCCTTTGCCATTGCTCTCACACCTCCTCGAAACACTGCTGAACCTCCTTACTCTTTTGTGCCAATCAAACCTGATTTATCCTTTCAAGTCCCTCTTGAGGCCCCACTGGTATCCTAAGATTTTCCTTCATATCCGAATCTGTAAGAACTCCCCTTTCTCTTATGTTTTGCTGCACTTGTAATATGCACTGTAAAACACAGTATTTCATGTATTTCTCTATTATTTATTACTGTAGTCCTTGTGCTCTCTCCTTACAAAGATGGTAAGGTCTTGGTGACAAGGAATAGGTTTATGCTTCTTTAAAGGTTTCATTGTACCTGACACAATAGCACTTAATATATGTATTTTTTTTTTTTTTACTTTCAAATTGTACATCAGTTCTCCATTGAAATAGAGACCTCTATCATTGCTGAGGTCCTCTTAGGTTCCTGAGTTATGAAAATACCAGTTTCTATCCAATTAACATTTCCCCAAACACTTGAAAAATAGCAGACGCAAGAAGCTTATATTTTAGCACAGGTTTCTAGTCACTGACAGGACAATAAACCATACTGACCTCCCACTAAGATATGATACTTTAGAAATCTCCTAGGCAAATAAGTACCCAATTCCAAGAGTAAATATCTCTAGTACAAACAACTCAAGATTCTATTGATTTAAATCTGAGTTTACGTAACCACTGGAGGGTGGCCTGTGGGGGTGAACAAGACCCGCCTGAATTAAGCTAATCCATCAATAACACTGACTAAAGCTCTTAATCAAGTTCTACAGAAGCAGGAAAGAAGTTTCAGATTTTAGGCAAAGGTGTCTTCATATTTTATTTGAAATTATTTTGTTTCACTTTTCCCAGAGAGAACATAATTCTTAAGCATGTATCTTCATGCTGTACATGATTTAAAAAAAAAAAAAAAGAAAGAAAAAGAGTCAAATAGGGCTTTCAAGATTTGCAGGTTGCTAAGATTTATCATTTAGAATTTGACGTTCAAGTGCTCCCAAATCCAGTGTCAGACCCTTGAAATTGTCCTAGGTGGAATTAGCCACATTCCACACAGTTTTCCTTTTATGCTCTACAGCCCACTGAGTTCACTCTGCAATTAATGGAGATTTGGAACTTGCATCTATTCTGTGGTTGTTGAAGCTAATCTAGACATGAGTTCCAGAGAGTCTTGGGTCATCACTGTGTTTCCCAGATATTGGATTTTTGATTACCAGATGTTTCAGGAGAATTAAGGGATTCTTTGCTTTGAATTTATTTCAAATTCAGTAAGTGAATTTAATTTAATAATAAAATTATCAAACCTAAACGTGAAGCTTGACTTATTTTTATTCCCAGGAAAATCTAATACTTTCATCACCATTTATTATTTAGCAGAATTACCAGTTTCTCTGGTGAAGTCTTTCTAGAAAGAGCCTTGGGGGATAGAAGAATAGATAAACACAAAGACGAAAAAAAAAATATGCATCAAATAACCAAGGTAAAAAGTTTCAGGGCAACATTAGTTAAGACATTATTTGTTTTTGGTTTTGGTTTTCCTTATGTAGATGGCAGCTGTTCTTTCAAAACAATTTTTCCTCAGTAGTACAAACATCAGGGTTCATTATTACTTGCACACAAGGGCACAAATCAGATGAAGCAGTGAGTATTGGATCTAAGGCTTTGGACCAGTTAGAATACAACGGGACCATTTGTTTTCCATCCCCCAGTCTGATGCAAGTTGTAAAGAAATGAGAACATTTAGAAACATGACTTCTGTGGATGATCTTTTCCTTCACCACAGCTCTAGCATAGAAAGACAAAAATAATGTTAAGGAAGTAGAAAAATGCTATAACTCAAAGAGGTTTAGGTGGTAATATTTCTATTCAAGTTACCTGATTTTTCTATTGTTCCTCTGACCCACCCCAGTGCACTAACCAATCCTTCTGTGAAGGATTTCCCAGTCTAGTGGAGAACACTTGACTTGCACTCAGACAGTGGTCCTCTGTACTCTTTGGCACGTAGTCATCTATTATCAGTTACCTCTGCATAAGTTGCTTTATCGTGAATTTCACTTCCATTATCTGGAATGAGATAATAATATCACCTTGACCCATGTCAAATGTATTTTGAAGTCATTGTACCCAGTTGTTATAGTTAACATGTAATCAATCAAAATAATATGTCTGAACTTCTCTCTCACAGTTTAACTTCTGTGAGGGCAAATATCATAACTTACACTTAGAAGAAAATCTATAGTAACTAGCCTAGCACAAAGCTTGAGACATAGTGATCATTTAATATAGTTCAAATCCATTTGGCCAATTATAAATACTGAACAATTCAACAGATACTGAACTATTAATAAAATAGATAATGTATGTGAAAATGATTTTTGCACAGCAAGAGTAGATTATCTCCCTTGACATCTTTCATTAGGTCTTAGCTAAATATCAGGTGTTTATTGTAACATTCAAGTCAATATATTTGATGGAGTGAAATGATTTTATTTTAAGAACATGAAGATTTATCATAATATAAATCGTAATCATGTCAACAAATGTAGAAAGGAAACTGATGCTTAATCTAATTATGTAGCATTTAAAGATATTTTGGAGATATTACAGTTTTGGATCTGACTGACACAGAATTTTCAGATGGCATTTGCTCAATTAATGTCTGTTGAGTAAATAAATGAATTAAGATATTAAAGAATATCCCAGCTAAGGGGCAGCTGGGTGGCTCAGTCAAGGCTCTGACTTCAGATCGGGTCATGATTCTAGGGTCCTGGGTTCGAGCCTCGCATCAGGCTCTCTGCTCAGCAGGGAGCCTGCTTCTCCCCCTCTCTCTGCCTGCCTCTCTGCCTACTTGTGATCTCTGTCAAATAAATAAATAAAATCTTTTAAAAACTAAATAAAAATGAATAAAGATAATAAGATAATAAGGTAAATAAATAAATAAAGATAAATAAATAAATAAATAAAGCTTAATCCATCTAGAAATGTCCATTATTGATTCATGATCTCTTCTTTACCTCAATGACAGAAAAAGGAGTCCGTTTTTTCTTTTGTTTTTGTTTGTTGTTCTTTTTGTTTTTCTTTTAAATTGCTCTTATTTTGATACATAATTCAATGTTTTCCTTCTTTATTTGTTTTCTGAGCCAGGAGTTTCTTTTTGCAATTCTTTTACTTCTTGTTATCCTGGATTTGAGTAGGGTAAGCTCCCACCTATATCCCAATTTATAAATCTAACTATGTTTCTATATGTTTAAAGGTGATGCCAGACTTACTCCCTACTGTCAAACTCAATTTCTTTCATATCTTGAACTTAGGGTCATGAACTCATCCCCACTCCCCAGACTAATAATCTCCTACCCATTTTCTGAATACCCTGAGGATTCTATTCACTGTTTAGCATTCCCCCACTTCACTTAGTCTTAATTAAGCACATCTTAGAATTTATGAGACACTGAACAATACAGATTCCCAATAGCCTCTTAGGAACTCAAATGCATTTTGATAATTATAATTAACATAAAATACATGAATGCAAATTATGTTAATTTTGCAGTTTGCTTATAAAAATCAGAACCTTACAAAAGTCCAGTCTGAGGGAGTCTTCATAACAAGAGCTCTCTCCATTATGCAGAGAGGGAGGACTTTAGACAAGGGGGTTTCTTATTGTTCCCTGTCATTGTACTCCCCCTGACTCTATTCTCCTAGACATCTTCATCATAAACCCTTCAATTATCCTAAATTGTCTTTGAATGCTTCAGATACCCAGGGCATGAAATGTTCCATTTCTTTCCAACACAGTCACCATTATCTCTTTCTTCATCCTTGCCTGCTTCCAGCTTATCCATTTTTTTTTAAGATTTTATTCATTTATTTGACAGAGAGAGATCGCAAGTAGATGGAGAGGCAGGCAGAGAGAGAGAGAAGAGAGAGAGAGAGAGAGGCGGGGAGCCGAGCAGAGAGCCCGATGCGGGACTTGATCCCAGGACCCTGAGATCATGACCTGAGCTGAAGGCAGTGGCTCAACCCACTGAGCTACCCAGGCGCCCCCCAGCTTATCCATTTTTAATTTTTTTTTTTTCTATTTGCTTGTTCTTACAGGGGACAAGAACAATTCCTTTAGTCGAAATATGTGGCACAAAACTTGGTTAATCATCTTTATAGTTTTAGGTCTAAAGAATATTCTATAGTTATAATGAAATATGCTATCTATGGAATATGTCCACTGAATTATCAAATGCATTTCAAAGCTACTTACAGAATGTCCTCCTATGACAATAAATAGACACTTTCAGGTATGGGCCCGTGTCAAAGATGATTTTTCAATGGCCAAGATTTCTACAAGATTTTTCCTGTTAACCTAAACCTGTGAAATTGTTACAATTTAACTATTTTATTATCTATTATGATAATTTAACAACAATGCTTATTAGTTTGGATTAGTTGAAGAGAAACATAAGGTAGTCTATGGAATTTCTCATTTTATCCACAGATGCAAGATCAGTTTAGTACAAGATATAATTTCTTTCTTTCCACTCAGGACTGTGGACAGTTAGACATATACTAGTCAAACTTAAATAGCTGATAACCAAAAATAAAAATAAAAAGCTTAGAAGACTGAAATTCTTCTGTACTTTTTTGTCTCTGAGGTTTCCGTGGAAACGACCCATCTTCCTCCTGTAACTGAAATGTAGATGATTGGAAGCACACAGACAACTGAATTTAGAATAAAAAAGACTTAGCTGAATGGTTATGGCTTCACCATAGCTGGTATTGGGATTCTGCCCTGTATCTCAGTCCACCTCGAAGTTCACTGGCAAAAATCTAAGGGTCTTATTAGTGTTATCTTTTTTTAACTACCTGTACCTTTTCATCTCTCTGCATGGACATGTTTTCTAGTATCTTCAAAGCTTGCTAAAAATCATAGGAGAGGCAGCCCTATAGAGGCTGGCATTTAATGTTCCTAGGTTCAGTACTGATCTAGTGAGGATAGGAACGGTGTTAAGGTCAACATGTCAGCTGCCCTGTCCCTGTTCCTCAATGGGACAATGCTGAGATACATGCTGCCTAGAATCTCCAGTGAGCCTGAGCCCACAGCAATAGATCACACACTAATGAAAACGTTAAAGGGATATTTTGTCTTTGCTATTACATGCTCCCCACACTTGTACTTTCTGAAATGATTCCTACATACTCAAACCCTTATTTTAGCGTACATTTTAGAAGAATATCGAATTCGGGCATTCTCCTTGAATACAAGATTTTTACCCATTTTAATCTTCAGTTTGTACACTTAAAATATTTATTTAGTAGTATACTAAGTAGAATAAGACCTCTTCCTCTATAGTCCCAAGGTAGGGAAAAATGGTGGTGACAAACAACTAAATACACATTTTTAAAAAATGAATTTAACACCTGTGAGTACATTTGTATTTCTATGACTTAATACCCACCAATAACCACCACCACTACCACTCCCCCACTCCATGACCAGCCTATACACTCTTACCAGAGTCCATAGGAGAGGTAACTCAGCAAAGGAAGAAATAAAAATTTAATACCAAAACACAATGTTTTATATCTTAAATACATACAATTTTATTTAAAACGCAAATGTGACTCTTTAAGAAAATTGCTTGCTGAGATGGTGTTGACTACAAAGAATGGGAGGCTAATAGTTCGTTCATCCACTGAATGTCTTCTTAAAGAGTAGACTTACTCTTGTTTCCCTGTGCTTATCCTTCCAGGGTTTCTTTTCCTTTAGTACCTGAGGGTCTTGGTCATGTCACTTCAAAGAATGATGGAGTAGACCAGAAGAGTAGTGGTCAGCAAAGCACAGTTAATTGAGTGATAGTACAAAGCTCCCAAAGAGGGAGGGGATGGAAAAGAGTTGCCACCAGAGTTTCTAAGGTTAGGGGTTTTTATGAGTTCTTTTGTGGAACTGTCTTAAGTAATCAAGGTGTGCTGAGTCATACCAATTAGGGTTTTGATCATGTGTCTGTCTACCTACTTGGTTAATGTCTATGTGGTGATAGTCTTTTTTGACTGCCTCCAGAGGCTTAGGTCTTAACTGCTCCTTGCCCATGATGGTGATAAAAGCTTTGTGATTGTTTTATTGTATAACATTTAGGACTACAAAACAGAATGCTAGTGCGGTTCTGTCTAACCTGTAAAGCGGATGTTAGTGCGTTCTTATCCTCAGTATCCTGACTCCGTATTTTCTTACTGGCGACCCTGGCCCTGACTAACTGTCCAATTCACTCCTAACAGTCCCAAGCAGGGTAAAAGAGAATACACAGAGATGGCAAGGAGTGACAGGAGAATGTCACCCGAGAAACCTGCAGACTCATCAGATGAATTCTCTGATGTGTGAACTTCTCCTGTGTGTGAAGTTTCCAATGAACACTGCAGTGTAACTGTGTTTGAGCCACTCTGCAGGCACAACAATCAAGTATTCACCTTCCAGTTAGCTGAAGAAGAAAAAAAAAATGAGAAATAGTGAAGGCTCAGTTAAAAAGTTAAGAAATTATGACATTTAGTTGAGAATGAGATTTTTATATATCTGTTGAGGAAGAAAAATCTGGACAGGCAGACAATTCTCAGGAATAGTTGAGAACTAAAACATGATCTATACCTCTACTCATGCACACCCCCCAGAGATAAGAACTCATGAGAAAGTGGGAGAAAAAATAAACAAGAAGTTTCCTGGAGGAAACATGCCAGTAAACTTTGGAAAAGATATCTAGGCTCAGTAATGATGGGACAAATAAAAATTAAGTCAATATTTTATTGCTATTTTACACCTATTAAATGGGCTGAAATTAAAAAAAAAATGATACTGGTTTTTATTTTTGTTGTTGTTGTTGTTGTTGTTATTATTTTGTTTTTTTTCCTGTGGTATGTGGAGAAGAACCCGGTCATATGCTTCTTTCTCTGGGTTCATAGTTTGTAGATCTGTGTGTTCATTTGCAATTATAACTTAAAACCATGTAAAGATGTTTATTTTTAAAGATCTTTCTTCTGGGCATTTTATTAAGGTCTTTAATAAAATTTGTACATAGTTTAAAAAGCCAATTCATATTAAACATTTTATAACAACACAGTGGAACCCATCTGTGTCTTCTTCATTGCCTACTTGCATTCCTTGGAGGCATCAACTTTTATCTTTGTTAATGTTTCTTCTGTTATTTAACTCTGAAATGCTAATTTGAGTTTTTCTCTCTTCCAGTATCTCTATCTCTTCATTATGTATTTATTTACTTTTTAAATTTTTTAAAAAGATTTTATTTATGTACTTGAGAGAGAGAGGAAAGTGACAGAGAGCTTAAGAGGGAAGAAGGTCAGAGGGAGAAGCAGACTCCCCATGGGGCTGGAAGCCCAATATGGGACTTGATCCCAGGATACTGGAATCATGACCTGAGCTGAAGGCAGTTGCTTAACCAACTTCATTATGTATTTATATCACAAAGATTTATTCGATCAGTAATCCCTATCTACAACCTAATAGTGTATAAGTATTTCTTTCCAGGAACTTATTAGTATCCCAAATAGACTAACAAATCCATCATAAATCTATTAGTATTCTTATCCAAAAGTTCAAAATATTTAGTTATCTACTGTTTTTTTTTTTTCCTTTTCTATAGATCATAGTCCTGATGCTCTTCCTTTCCTGATTTGATTTGCGATTTGCATTGAAATACTCCAGGCCTATATAGTATCTTCATGTTACTAATATTTTTATATGGTATCCTGGTTGTTTCCCCCTTTTCCTGAATCCCTTATTTACTTCTTTCATTCATAATGGCCAGGTTTGAGAAGTAAATATTTTAAGCCTTTGTATGTCTCAAGCAGATTTTGTATTTTTTGTTTTTAAACTTCACATTTGTTAATAGTTTAAGCAATTCAGAATTCTAAAATAAAAATAATTTTTCCTTAAAATTTTGAAGGTGTATTCCACTATCTTTTTGGTTTTAGAGTTGCCTTTGACAAATCTGCTATTCTGATTCCAACAGTCCCAACACTTTTCTAAGTGTCATGTTTGCTGCTTCTTTTTGTTTTTTTCTTTCTTTTCTTTTTTTCTCTCCAAGTATTTAGTATTCTAACATTATATGTATACATTGCTGCAAAAGGCAATCATCCTGTGAATTGTGACTTATACTAAGAGATACATATTTGGTCTTTATCTCCATTTCTGGCCCAGAGCTCCTAAAATCCTTGGAATTTCCTAAGTGATGATTTTAGTAAAGAGTTCTTTAGTTATGTTAAGGAAGTGTCTTTTGGAATGCCCCTAGATCACCTAAGGATGGAGTGTTGGTTGCCAGAGAAGCCAACCACATGATCAAAGAGTAGAAACTTTTAGTCTCAGAACCTGACCTCCAGGGAAGGGAAAGAGACAGGAGGTTGATTCTGTTCTGTTGCCAATGATTTAATCAAACATGCCTATGTAATAAAGCCTCCATAAATCTCCAAAAATACTGGTTTTAGAGAACTTCTGGGTTGGTGAAACACACAGAGATTTGTGAAGAATGGCATTTAGTGTCCACATGGAAGCCTCTGGTCCTTCCCCTCTACCTTGCCCTACACATTTCTTTCATTTGTTCCTGAATTATAGCCTGTTATGATAAACTGGTGATTTAGTAAGTAAAATATTTTTCTGAGTTCTGTGAGATGCTCTAGAAAATTGATCAAACCTGAGGAGGAGGTTGAAGTAATCTCTAACTTACAGCCAGTTGGTCAGAAGCACAAGTAATGATCTAGACCCATGACTAGTGTCTGAAGTTGATTGGGGGTGGTCTTCTAGAGCCTTCATCCTATGGAGTCTGATGCTATCATAGATAGCATCAAAACTGAGTTGAATTCTTAGAAACCCTGTAGTGTCTAACCCTGCTAGAATTGTTTAGTATTATATGGGAAGTCCCTCCCCCAACCCACAACACACATTGGAATTGACACAGGAACCTGAAACACCTCCCCAAAATTCAGTGCTTTAAACAAAATTTATTGGTATCCTTCATGGTTCTGTGGGTTGACTAAACTTGTCTGGGTCCCTCATGAGGTTGCAGTAAGATGGTGGTTGGAGATTAGGTCACTTCATCCTTTGATTGCATAGTGTATTCAAGATAGCTCATTTGCATGGGTTGCATGGGATGCTGAATATTAGTTGCACAATCAGTTGGGACTGTCCATTAGAGTGCCTACATATAGCCTTTGAAAGTGCTATGAACCTTTCATTACACGGAAATTGATTTCAGAAGATCCTAGACAAAAACTAGACAGTTTCTTGTGACCTAGCCTTGCAAGTCCCTTAACACCATTTTTGGCACATTCTATTTATTACAGGACCAGCTTTGATTGAAGGGTAAGATATCCACTCCTAGTGTGAGTACTGGTAGGCAGGTTCATTGGAGAACTGTATTTGGACACAAAATACCACATCTGATTTTCTGAGATTAGCCAATGACTTTCATTGCTGAGTGTTTGCATATGTGTTTCATTCATTGCATGGGACACTATGATGACTCTTATAACCTAGAAACCCACGCCTTTAGTCTCAGGAAAGAAATGTTGATGTATTATATTTTGATATTTCTTTCATTTCACTTTCCTTATTACCTTAAACAAAACTTCATATTAGTTAGATACATTGACTGCTATTTTTTCTCTACTCATTTTCCTCCCACCCTTTTGTTTTTCCCTCTACCCACCTAGAGATTTCCTAAATTATCCTCTAAAACTTCTGTGGGATTTTAATTTATTTTTACTACACAAGAACATTAACATCTTATTTCTTTTTCTGTGATCCATTTACATAATTTTCTCTAATTTTTAAAAATGGGTACAATATATTTGTTAGTCTCCAAAAATATTACTAGTAATTGCATTGGATGTCCACGTATTTTCTTCCATATACTGTTTCTTCCAAATTCCCTTTCTGTGTTAGTTTTCTTTTATAATGAAGAATCTGTTCAAATGTTGTGATACTTAATGTTCATAATTTAGAATAAGGTAGTATAAATGGGTTGGAAACTCAGCAGGCATAGGCAAAGTGGACAACTTGTGGAATGCTAGGCAATGAATCATATTTTTCAGAGAGCCACATGAAATGACAATACCTATAAATGACTTTTTTTTCCTCTTTCTTTTTTCGATTCTCAAATAAATAAGTGGCAATCTGGTTGTAAGATGGGGTAAGACCTGTTAGTTCCACCTTTTTTTTTTTAATTTTTAATTTTTTTTAAAAGATTTTGTTTACTTATTGGAAAGAGAGTAAGATAGCACAAGAGGGGGAGCAGCAGAGGGAGAGGGAGAAGAAGACTCTCCATGGAGCAGGGTGCCTCACACGGGACTTGATCCCAGGACCCTGGGATCATGACCTGAGCTGAAGGTAGACACTTAACTGACTGAGCCACCCAGGGACCCCTGGTTCCACTTTTAGTTTGGTGATTTTTTTCTAAATCCAACATTTTCACCTTTACCCTTTAGGTTTCCTTCAGCTGTGCCAGGACCCTGAGCACTAAAGTATTGTCAGTCTGTAGCTGTAACTGTCAATTTGTCCATCCATCTGTGAATAGAAAGAAGTTTATGATTCCTCATACCAAATCATTAATGATTGTTCCCCTTAGCAACGAATAAGAGATTTTCATTTTCATCGTTTATACTTGAAGTTTCTCGCAATGTTACTTCATTTTTTAAATATTTAGCGGCAATCCTATCTATACTAACAGTAGAGACAATTTAGAAATAGAAAAACAACTTGGTTCTCTGGGAAGTAGAGAGAGAAGCCTCTGGGATTGAATTTTTATCTATACTGCACACCTGTCATTTGCTCACCTGCATAGTTAGTGCCTTAGAATTCCTTGAGCTGTTGTTAATGGCTGACTGCATATAACCTTGCAGTTGGCTTATTTCAGAGAGAGTTAATAGACAGAGCTGTATTTTCATAGGCCTAGAAGTAAGAGAATATATTGGACCTTAAACATTTTGGATAAAGAAAAAAAAAAAGTGTCCATTGATGAATAGAGAAAGTCTCCTCTTTGAGGCAAGAAATGTCTTATTTTTTCTCAATAAGACAGACAATATAAATGAGTTGCTTCCCATTGTTGAGGTTCCAGACACCACTGGTGAAAGCTTCCCTAAAAAGAAGAGCACAAGGAAATGGTGTTTTAAATTTTGACCTATATTCTCAAATTCCATGAAAGACATAAGGGTTCAGCAAAGTAATCCTGAGGGGGAAAGAAGAGAAATTTTCTTGTTTTTAAACTCAGTCATTACAAATTTTGATGAGTGATGAGATAAAAACTAAAACAAAGGACAAGCACCATGTGTGTGTGGTCAGAGGGGCATATTCTGAAGAATGACCTTATCCAAAATATTAAATTATCTGTTCTTAATAACATGTTTAAAGAGACACTCTGTGAGTTTTCTTCCTTTGAAATAGAAGGTAACAAGAAAATAAATATAAGAAATATCCATTAAAATACCCCCTAATAAAAATTCTAATTTAGCATTAAACAAGACTAAATTATTAGAAAAAATACGTTTTTGAAGAGTTATATGAACCCAGTGAGAGAAATAATTTTTGAAATTCTTTCAATCATAGAGATAGTCATGAATTATTAAGTGTTATATATTCTAAAAATTTATCTTTAGTTTGGTAATTTAAGAATAACTTCCCATAACACAGTATTCCATATGACATTTTAATTTCCAGGCCAACAAATAGAAAGTTACTTACACATAATACAGCTTTAAAATTGTCTTACATCAATATGCTTTCATATTCTGGGAAAGCATATGTCCATTTATGTTGTGTATACAGTTGACTCTTTGCACAGTCAAAAGTTCATGTGTAACTTTTAACTGCCCCCTCCAAACTTAATTAGCCTATTGTCAACCAAAAGCCCTCCCTATAACATAAATGGTCAATTAACCCACATTTGTTATGTTATATATATTATCTATTATATTCTTATAATAAAGTGTTAAAAATAAAACCACAGGCTCAAAATGGCAGCACTTAGACCAAGCCCCCAAACTAGGGCTTAATCCTTAATCTAATTGCAACTTCAACCCCAAAATGTAGTCTTAAGAGATCAGGAATTCTCTGATCAGTTCCAGTGAGTCTGTCACATGATATGTCTCTATTCCTCAAGGGAAGTGACCTTGCCTGGACCAATCTCTTTTTTTTGGGGGGGGGGTGGATAATAACTTCTCCGACCCCCCTCTTTCCTATAAAATCCTCTTCGGAGCTTCCGTCTGCTTGCTAGGTGGTATGCTGCCAGATTCTTGAATCACTTAAGAAAGCCAATTAGGTCTTCAAATTTACTGTGTTGAATTTTGCTTTTTAACAAAAATAAGCTAGAGAGAAGAAAACAAATTAAAGATTTTTATTTATTTATTTGACAGAGAGAGAGAGCAAAAAAGGGAGCACTCTCTCTATGGATACTCTCTCTATGGATACTCCCTTATGAAGCAAACTAAAGATTTACTTCATTATTTATAATAGATGTACTATGACCAATTTTACAAATGAACTAGAAAAATAAAAGCATACATCCATGCTTTTTGGGGGGTGATTTCCATTGTAACAAACTTCATATTGTATATCTTTGTGTACATGTGTGATATTTCTGTAGACTAGATCTGTAAAAAGGTAATGGCTGGAACGAAGAATAGACAAGTTTTAAATTGTGATAATATCCACTAAATTGTCTTGCACAGACTTTACAACAGTTACAAGCTTAACAAAACTCACAGGAGTGCCATATTGCGGCTTATACCATTACCAAGTATAGATTTATTTACCTTTATTTTTTCTGCTGTTGAAATTGTTTGAACTTTCATTTCTCTCATTATTAGTGACAAAGATGTTTTGATATGCTTAGTCACATTTATATTCCTTCTTCTGATTTGGTTGTTCATGCCCAATGCCAATCTACTTTTTGAGATTTATATTTTCTTACTGTCTTTATCACGTTTCTTGTTTTGTCTTTTGCATTCATTTTATGATTCTTAGTAGATTATTCCATCTTCTTTCTTCCTTTGTCATTCTTCTGTTCAATTGGGATTTTGAGAATTTTATGTTACCCATGTATTATCTACATAAGGCCAGCCTTGTAATTTTAAGAAACACATTTCCCAAACTGTCATAAATAAGTCACCTTATGTGGCTACACCACTTAATTTTTTTGTCTTTGTCCCACTATATCATCTTTCAACTCCAGTTAAATTACCTGACATTTTTTCAGATTGTTTTTGGTATTTTTACCTAACATTGATTTTCTTTTATGCTTTTACTGAACTACTATTATATATTTTATGTGCATTATGAATAATAATTAGAATGAAATATTGTTTCTCTAATTCTTTCATTTATGGTTTATATTTATAGATATTCTTGAATTAAGTTTTTGATTTATTGAAACATCTTAAGATTTCTTATATTAGTGTGAGGTGTACATGAATTACTTTTAAAGTCTCTATGTGGTTTTTGATGTTCTCATTTAATTCTTACAGCAAGAATTAAATGAGAACATCAGAAACCACATAAAGACTTTAAAAGTAAGAATTAATAACATATTAATGTGTTAATAACATATTAAGTATAATAATATCATATTATAGTTGGATCTACGTCTAGATTCAGGGTCTTCTACCTTCAACATTTCTTCATCAATTTCTGGAAATTTTACTTGCACTCTGTAAAAGAAGAAGTGAACCAGACCAATTAAATAGGCAAGGAAGATTCTATTTAATACTACTGCAAAGGGGAGAGAGAACTCAATCTTATAGAAACAAAAGGTTGAAGATTCTATTTAATACTACTACAAAGGGAAGAGAGAACTCAGTCCTGTAGAAACAAAAGGTTGAAGAATTTTTGAGTGTTGGGTGAGCTAGCAAAAAAGTACTGGAAGACATGAGGGGGATCTCCTGTAGAGACTGGAAGGTAGAGGCCATATCTTTCCTGATGATTACACTTTAAAGGGATGGTACCCAAGTCCTTGGGAAGATATTTGTAGGTAGTAGATGATTCACATCTTAAAAGAGCAGAAGAAAGGATTTACAATTGCATGTTTTCTAAAGTAAATGCCCTAAGAAAAGGGCAGGAAGAAACCTGTCTAAGCTGAAGTGCATAGGGAAGCTGTTTTAGTTCCCTTAAATTGCATCAATGTTGTTGTTTTCTCTAAACATTAGGATATTCTCTGTATTCTTAGAAATTATAAATTTCATCCAGATATGTGAAGTTAAGAACCATTTAATGTTACCGTCTTTTATTATATTAGGTATTATTCTATTTAATAAAACAGTCCCCTATTTTGTTGCTGTTATTGTTATTATTCCTACAGTTCATCTTTGAAATCCTCTCATGCTCTTTTAGAAACAGGTCAGAGATCTCCTAAGTTTAGTTTTTGTTTTTTTTTTTTGTTTTTTTTTTTTTAAATATAATGCTCCTGTCTCTGACATCCTGAACTAGGTCCTCTGACATTCACTTAACTGTCACTCCTGATAAGTGAGCTGATTTTCAGCCATTTCAATTGAGTTATTTAAACCATTTTATTGGCTTTTCAAAACAGAATTCATTTTTTAACATAATTTTAGATAGACACAAAAAATTGTCAAGAGTGTTCAGAGAATTTCCAAATACTTGGAACCCTGTTTTCATTATTATTAACATCTTACATTAATATGATACATTTTTTACAATGAACCAACCAATACTGAAGTCCCTATCTTACTCAGGTTTCCTTGTTTTCATTCAGTATCCTTTTTCTGTTCTTGGACCATAGTGAGAATACCATACTGCATTAGATATTCCTTATGATCCTCATGACAGGAAATTTATTTTACTTCTCTTGTTTCTGATTTTTTTTTTTAATTTTGAGGAGTACTAGTCAGATATTTTGTAGGATGTCTTCTATTGGAATTGGAAAGATGTGTTTCTCATACCAATGAGGTGGTATGGGGTCCTGAGTTATTGAAAGGAAGACCAGAGTTACAGTGTGCCCTCTTGATCACATCTTATCAAGAGTACATACTATCAACATGATTTATTACTGCTTATATTGACATTGGTCATCTGGATGAGGCAGTATTTGCCAACTTTCTCCACTGGATAGTTAGTATTTTCCCTCCTTCTCAAGCTATATAGAAGGAAGTCATTATGTACAACCAACACTTAAAGAGTAGGGAGTTACTTTTACAACTTAATGTATTAATCAATTTGGACTCTGAAAGTAAAAAAATTGGCTCTAAAGTACAAGGCATAGTGTGGATCTCAGCAACTTTAAAATAAATTTCTCCAACTATGGCCTCATCTATTTCTGATGATGACTTTATTTCTATTCTGCTAGGAAAATGAACTCTCTTTTCAGTGATCCTATATGTCATCAGTAATTTTTTGGTGGGTTCTCCGTCCTTTCAAAATGCCAGAAGACTGCTCTTTTCGTCTTAATTCTGGATAAAAATCAAGAACAACCAGCCCTTTTTCACTGACATTTTCAAATAAAGCTGATATCTAAAAATATTTTAATCTAAGTTTCCTAGACTAGATTTGTCATCTTTTAGCATGAGTTATGGTCCCTGGTTTTAATGGAGATACGTTACTGACCAACAAGAATACTTCTGGTATCCAAGAATCCCTTTGGCCTAAGATCAGTGCAAAAAATAGGGACTGATATATTGGCATCTTAAAACTTTGAAAAGTTTGAGCAAGCTTTTAAGTTAAAGCTGCCTCAAAAGGCAACACTGATTTAGACAATTAGAAGAATCTCTTGAGACTAGTATCTATTTCTCTGACTCTGAATACTTCTCCCCATCTCAACCTTCCCCACTGCATGCACACACTCTCTCTCTCTCTCTCTCTCACACACACACACACACACACACACACACACATTTGCACACAAGTTATCATCTTACTGCTTCCTTTAAAGAGTTTCTTACTAAACAACTCTTTCAACCTGCCACAAACTACACTATATTCCTTTACCTTGTAGGTACAAATAACCTTCATGCATACTTATTATCCCACTCCCTATTAGGGTAAATGGGGACCCCTCCCCCAAGCACAGGATAAATCAGTGGCTCTGATCTCAGTTTTTCTCTCATCGCCCACAAACTGGTATTCATAAATAGGTAATTATATCTTGCACTCATAAGAAAAATGCTTGGTCTAGTAATTTATTTTTTGTCTGGGTTTTGCCATTTTTTCAAATTGTATGTTTCAGACATGGGTGTGAAAAAGTTTACTGGGTCTATTATACATTATCTCCATGTGTTTTCTTTATCTCTATATCTCAATACTAATGCCTTGGCTCACATATCATACCAAGGACAGCTCTTTTTGGTTCATGACTTGTTACTATACTTAATGTGAAAGATAATCTTGATAATTTTCTGTTTTATATGAATAAAGAAACTACTCAAAACAAAGAAGAAAATTCAAATATGACACTTTATTATTTAAATGTTACACCTCATTCATAATAGAATGGCTATAAATATAATACTATTCTGGACTATGCTATTCTTAGATTGAAAATAATTACACATGTAAAAACATGTTATATAAATGAAAGTCATGATTATTTGCATGGAATTTACACATAATTTCATTCTAGATTTTTCATAATCCTCAGTGAGATGGGGCTTGTGGGTGGCTCTGTCGGTTAAGTGTCCAACTCTTCATTTTGGCTCAGGTCATAATCTTATGGGTAGTGAAACTGAGCCCTGCTTTGGGCTCCGTGTTCAGCAGGGAGTCAGTCTGCTTAAAGATTGTCTCCCTTCACCTCTGCCTCTGCTCCTCCCTTAATGCACACGCACACTCTCTCTCTCTTTCTCTAAAATAAATAAATAAATCTTTATATAAATAATCCTAGATGATGAGAATATAAAAGGAAGAAATTGTAAATGGAGGCTTTTAGAACATAGTAATACTTAAAAGATTTTTCTAGACATCCATGATAAAAGAATTATTAGATATTACTTCAACATTAATTTTGATTCCATTCATTTTATGATTCTATTAAATAAATGCACTTATTTGTATCAGAGAAGTAGTTCATGCTTCTTATAAATTGCTGTAAAGAACCTACGGAGAAGAGGGAAATAAACACTTTGAATTCTTTAACGAAGTTTGTGAATAAAGACTACTGGAATTACAAGAAGAATGAATGAAGTAAGTTATGTTCAAAGATTATTTTACCAATTCATTTGACATATAATCAAACATGGGGGGGGGGACATCTAAGTTTACAATGACCATCATTAATGTTACTTCTTTTTTTTTTTCTCTTTACCTGACACATGAAGAAAAATCCAGAAGTTGAAAACCAGTAAACACATGAAAGTCAACCCCTTCATTCACTGAATGATGAGTCAGAGTCAATGTGACTCTTTCATGTCAACCTCTGAACTCCTGGACAGAATGAACCTGACAGCTGATATCATTTGTTGGCCATACTGTGGTGAAAATATTATATATAAACTTCTACCATTGAGGAACTGGATAGGAACAGTTATATTCCTTTCCAGTTATATTATCCAATATGCATAGAATGATAATTGTTTATAATTCCCATTAAGTCTGAGAAGAACTTGACCAGACCATCCCTGCAAATCAATCTTGATTGAACTAAAAAAGAAATCTCAAATACAAGAATATTATTCTTAAATAAATATTTCCAAGCCAAGAAGATTTACTTGATGCAATTAGAATAAAACTTCAGATAAGAGGTTGGAAACACAGATGCCTTAGTATCATCAGTTTTGATTTTAAAATGTGGCCTACAAAAGGTAACAGGGCAAATAAATTACACATTACCTCTACTGGAAATAGTTTATAATATTTAATTTCTTATTAACTTATATTCTTATTAATTTGATGATATTGTTAGATGGATAATTCAAAATAAAACATTTCTCAAGAACTCTTTCTCCCTGTTTACAGAAGCAACCAAAATGTTAAGTTATCTGTATGTCATTATTGATTCTTACACATTTAATCCAAGACTTGGTTTTATAGTAATGTTATGGAAGCCATTAGCTTGATCTTTCCTTTGGCTAATTGATTTTTTTTCTATTTCTAAATATATATAAACTAGATATTTAGAACTATACAGAAACTATGTATCTCTGTTACTAAATATATAGAAACTCTATTTATATATTTAAACCATCCTTGAAACTTTCTAACAACATAGAAAAAATATTACTTTTGTACAAAATTAATAGAAGTAAGGTTCTAGAAAAATTACCTACTCTTTTTTGAACCTCCTTTGTATAGAAAACAATATTCCTCATGACATTTTCCCCTTTCAATATTTCAAGTTTCATATCTATCATACCTTTAGAAGAAGGAGGTGAAGGAAAATTCAAGATGAAAGAGAGAAGAGAGGAGTACTAATATTTATTGATCGTCTAGCATGCAAACACTATGTCAAGTGTATAAATTAAATCATCTCATAATGAAAAAGTGGCCATGATCATCATCAATTGTAAAATGAGTCAAATGTAAATTAGAGATATTAACATTTTTTTAGTCATTCAACTCTTAAGGAAATCTTAATAGTGTCTAATTCAGAAGAGTGTACTCACAAACTTCTTCCTCTGCATACATCAATTTATTTGGAATTCTTGTAACTCACCATCTTCTTTCACTCACCCTTGTCCTCAGCTCTTCCTCCTGTGACCTCCCCCTTGTCGAAGTCTAATTCAGTTTACCAGGCTCGGGTCTCATCCAATTTTGTCTCTAATAACTAACTGATATTCCTCTCCTGATGCACCCCATTTAATGTAAATAAATGCTGAATACCACAGCTATTCTCTTGCCAGCCATCTTTAAAAACCAAAAAGCAGTACAATATGGTATTCATCTTGGTTTCCAGAGAACCTGAAATGTGTGTGAAGTCTTTCGTGAAAGCTTTTAAATGAAGAATGAACACAAGTGAATGAGCAAAGATCCACCAAACTGAATGACTACAAGGGCGGGGCGGGGTTGGGGGAGAGTGTATCATTCACAATGTTTCTTCATCCACCAAGTGTTTGTTAATATTTTCCTACAGTTTTGAACATTTTTATCATGGTGTGCCACAGTTAAAAATACTGACGCTTGATTTATAAAGAGTGATTTATATTATAGATTTTTTCCTACACTGGTTTGGCATTCAACCGCTTTTCTTTGTTACTATTTATTGTGTCAGCAAAGCAAAGGAAGACGTTTTGTTTTGTTGTAATACCCACTTTTCCTTTTTTGGAGGTTTTTACTATTTTTTTGGAATAATGCCAATAACATATCATTGTTATGGTTATAAGAATTACATTTAATAGAGGAGTTAAATAATTTGGCCCTTGGAAGCAAACTTTGGTCACCAAATTTCTTTCTAAGATGCATGGAGTCAAATAACAAATGACCAGGGTAATGTTTTAGTATATTAGATTTTAAAACTTAAGGCACAACCAAAATTGTGTGAGATGATAGATGGAATTTTAAATGGGGTATAAGGGAGGAAGGTAAAAACAGAATGAAGCTTCTATACTTGGAGAATGATTTGAGGGAAAATCAGAGGTAATAGTAATGAATTGCTAAATTTAACTTAGTGGACTATAACATAAATCCTATTTCCTGCTCCTTCACAAAATTTTTAGTAAAATGTGTTTGACTAACATTTGCCTTTTAAAGTTGGATTCTTTTGCTGGAATACAACTGCATGCTCATTTACAGTTGGGGTGGCTACAGGGTGAGGTTAGAAACAACCCATGAAATGCAGAGGCATCTGGGTAAGTTATCACTGTTATCATTCATTTTTCTTCATTTATGGATGATGCCATAATGGTGGCAGTAAGTGTAACATGGGGAATTTTAAGGTGCTTGCCTACCCAGCTGGACCCTTTCTAACTATCACCTAAAACCTCTGCAAAAGGTCCGGGTGTTTTCCATGACAGGTTCCCAAGAGAAGAACTATTTTCCACTCAGATGCACTTCCTTGTAATAAGCTGACATAGCTCTTGACTTTTACTTTACTCTATTACCGGTGATTTTTTGTTAATTCTGTTTGGTTTTTTTTTTTTTTTCTAAAGTCCATTCACTCAGGTTTGTTTTAACTGATAGATTGAAGAACTTCCTTTTCCTTATGCATAATACAGGGGAAGGCATTTGGAATTACAAGTCCTCACAGTTCCACATACATCAGTCTATGAGAAAGACTAAATGGAATCAAACAGTCTCACCCACTAGCAGATACAAATCTTGGGATGTAGCTCATGCTTTGCCATTTCAAGGCATCAGCTTATATCAAGAAATACAAGATCAAGACAGTGTCATTATTTTCATTAATTTTTAGGCCTTTTGGTTGAAAAACTACCTTAAAAATTGTATAATCTCTACTCAGAGATTTGGCAGCTTCCAGAATGAATATATAGATTATAATTCTGATCCTATTCATTTCAAAAGAAAAATTATAATCCTTGTCATGAATTTAAGAATTTTGTGTGATTATAACTTAAGTTTTGGTCTTTTTATGAAAGGAAAATAAGTCTCTTTAGTATTTAAGCAGAATTATATAATTTGCTAATAAATAACATCTTATTTTAAAAGTGCACATTTCACTTTGAAGACTTCCAATGAGAATCACCAAAATAACTTTTTGGTATGTTTCATTTAATATAGATAATAGCCTTGCATTAAAACAAACAAGCAAACAAACACACCAAAACCAAAACAACAACAACAAAACAGCTTTTCTCATTAACAGCTTGTAAAGAAAACTTAAAACACTAAATAAATAAATAAATAATAAAATAAGTGAGAGCAAAAGTGTCCACACATGTATGATTTATTACATTTTCTAGGATGTGCAAAATCTGTAATGAGGAAAGAGTCTTTTATGAAGGCAGAAAATAAATCCTTCAGTTGAGGTATGTGAACACAGATGGCTTGACAAGCTGGCTGATTTGGGCAGATATAAGCCCGTGGTTAGTGGATGCATATGTGGCGTGCACACGTGTATCTGTTTCTGTACACAAAAGCTCATAACCCTGTCATGTGTATAGTAGCAATAAAGGCTGAAAATTACTACAAGCTGCAAAAGGGTTTGGTTCTAAAGTGTAAGGGGCAATTTACTTTCTACTTATAGCACAGCACCTTCCTTTTGTTTCCATAGCTCCATCGCTCTCCAGCCCTCCCTCTTACTCTCCTCGTCTCTCCTTCTCCACTGCACGCTATAATGAGGCACAGCTAGAGATGTCTTTCAAAGAAGAAGAAAAGGACATCTCTGAGTGGTGCAAATGGGCTGAAAATGTGTTCCTTCTACTCAGGAAAGTTCCTTACAGTGCATACTGAGATAGATCTCACTTTTTTTTTTCTCTTTTTCTCTGAATTCATGACATGCACACACACGCACAGCCTTTATCTTGTGCTTGGTTAAGAGTCAAAGCCCTAAATGGTGAATGCTATGGCTCCTGGAGAGCATTTTCGACTAGAATAGAGAAAGTTTCCAAATTCACTGAAAGGGATCTCTGCCTTAATAGAGCACACTCAGTTTGGGTTGAGTAAAAGATTATAAAGGAACAGATTGCATATGAAAGAAAGAAGCAAGCAAAAACCAAGAAGGAGGCACAAGACTTTTCTTTCAAATTCAAATTTCATATGAAAATATATTCATTTCTCTGTATGCATTTTCACTCCCAAAACACAGTATGTAACAAGAAAAGTAATAGGTGTTATTCTTTCTTAAATATGTTGTCTTTTCACTGATTATGGGGGAAACGTTCCATGGAACTACGGACTGGAAGTTAAGAGACAGGAGAAACCAAACAAACACAAGCATTCAGACAAAATAAAATATAGTCTTTTTTTTTTTTTAAGCCTTCTGTCTTAAAATTATACTGTCTCAGGAATGAGTGTCACATTTACAATAACCTCTGCAAAGCAGAGAAAGCCATGGTGCCTGAAAGTGGTAACGTCAAATTAAATAACTAAAAATAATTTTATTTTTTTTTTCCCCTCTGATGGTGAAAAGAAATCAAGTTTCCAAATTATGCTCCATCTTACAATTTTCTAGAAATGAATGTGATAGTGATGAGTGGATGTTGGCTGGGCTTTAAAACAAAAAGGTAGAATTTCTAAAATAGCCCCTTATCTTTGCCAAATATTAATGCCTCCAACTCCCCACCCTACTTTTCCTTCTCATTTCTGAAGATAACACAGTCTGGGTGTGTTTCATTTAATACTTTGGAAAAACTAGACAATGCATATCCTCCTAGAATTGAAGCTAGGCAATTCTTTTCTTCATGTTTCTGTGATGGCCCTTTAGCCCTGTGTGATAACTTGAAATCATAGGTAATTCTTTAGATATTATCAGGTCTCAATTTGATGCCAAAATAAACAAAATGAAATTAGTAGAACAGAGTGGCAAATTAAAACTGCCTGTGTTGAAGGACTACCAATAAAATCCCAAGAAGAAATGAGAATATCTAAAACCAACCAACCTAAAATTATAATGTGTAACCAGAGCTGTACACTGTCAATTCTGGCAAAAATCTATTTCTAAACTCTGCTTGATATAACTGGTAAAGTAGAGAGGGGACATCTAGAACATATTTGATCCTGCTAAATTTGCTTAAAATGGGACACAAGTGATGTGAGCCAAGCAGTAAAAGCTTATCAGAGTTGATGAGTCCAATTTCTCTAGCAGGTAACATTTATAATAAGTGGAAGAGTATTTTGAGTGACAAAGACTGTGACATGAGAAACAAGGTGATGAAGAAATGAGCAAGACAACGTTGTGAAACAATATTGGGCAGAGATCTTCTCAGAGGATCACAGTTATATCCATGTAGGTGCCATGAATGATTCTAAGACTTCACAGTAGGTCAAAAACTTTAAACAGCTAGATCCTAGGACACCTTTCTACCCTTGATCCCCAGTGCAGGGTGTGACACATGATTAATGACCTTAAACAGTTTTTACCTCATGGAAATCCTAAATTAAAAAAAAAAAAAATCCTAAAACCATTCATCTATGTATGCTTTTAATTTTAAAGATGCTAAATAATTAAAATTAGCCTATGCATATCTTAAGCAAGTATAATATCACAGGTAAGTCCATACTAAATCAAAGTCAATTACTGCAAGTTTCCTCAAAACACAACATAAATGAAGTGTTTAATATTTAGAACTGTCCAAAAATGGAACATAGCACCTACACGACACTCTAGTACTGAGTTCTCTATCACTTGAGGTAGTCAAGCCAAAGTGAGATGATTGTCTTTGAGGATGAAATGGAATATGTAAACTTTGGATGGGAATAATTTGTCAGTTGGCTTTCAAACTCATGTAGGTTTGCTGACAATGCTGAATGTACCTTTGGCCCTTCATCTTATTTATTTCCTACACAATGACCTTCCTTGGGGCTACGTGTTCCTGGCCCCTTACAGGTTTATGTAGGCCCTGAAGGGAATGTGAGAATTCTTGTTCTGAATGCTAAAGTGTCACAGAGAGGGCTTCCCATGAGATAACTACTCTTTGACCTCATCACAATGCTCCTCGTTGTGTAAAAGCTGTGGATCTAGGTGTGGGCTTCACGGATTATAGTTGCAAAACAGTTGGATCATCTGCCCAATGTCCCTTGCAGTAAGTTACCCCAAGTAAAATTCTTTGTGACTATTATGGGGTGGCTTGCTTTGTTTTCTGGTCTCCAAGTACCTTCTCAGTCTGGAGGGTATTTACTGTCCCTCTTCCACCTTCTAACAACTCCTTTTAACACATGTATTTTATCATTTGCTCACTTCTCTTCTATTTCTTTCCTTATCCAGATTAGACAGACAGATTGGGTTGAGGGCTGATTGCATAACTTTCTTCTTTTACAACTTGGAAATATTTTGCATATTAGTAGTAACTAGTGGTTACTAGTTATAGTCCTATAGCAAGACTAACCTGCTACCAGTGTTTGTCAACAAAGTTTCATTGTAACACAATTGCTCATTTGTTTGTGTATTGTCTATGCTGTTTCACTACAGAGGCATAATTAATTGGCTTGTTTGCAATTGAGATCATGTGGCTTCTCAAAGCCAAGAAAATTTACTATCTGGTTCTTTACAAAAAAGTGCTTGCTGACCTCTGGTCTAGAAACCTATTTGAACTATCCATATGATTTTGGCAAAATATCCAAGTATCATCCCAAAAAATAATGATTATTTTATGTAATAAAAATAAAAATTTAAAAATAAAAAAAGTTAAAAAAAATTATGAGTCCATGTAAGGCTGACTTGCATTATTTGCCTATAAATAGCAGCAGTTTGCAACAGCATCTCTACGCTGATGGTTTTTTTAAAGTATAATAGTATATGAACTATTAATAATTAACAATTTTGTTTATGAACATTTTCATTAACACTAAACAAATTACATTTTCCCGGTGATTGGCTATGAGTTCACATAGCACAAAACTCTCTGTGATCTGTTTGAGAACAGTGGTTCCTGTGTTCCAGTCAAGACAGCTTTAAGAATGCATAATATAAGCATTTTTAATTTGGAATTTTCTTTCTTTTTTTCTTTTATTGTTCTTTATTTTTTAATTTAATTTAATTTATTTTTTGTGTGTTCCAAAATTCATTATTTATGCACCACACCCAGTGTTCCATGCAATACGTGCCCTCCACCACCAGGCTCACCCATCCCCCACCCCCTTCCAAAACTCTCCATTTGTTTCTCAGAGTCCACAGTCTCTCACGGTTTGTCTTCACCTCTGATTTCCCCCAACTCACTTCCCCTCTCCATCTCCCGATGTTCTCCATGTTATTCCTTATGTTCCACGTGTAAGTGCAACCATATGATAATTGACTTTCTCTGCTGGACTTATTTCACTCGGCAGAAGCTCCTCCAGTCCCATCCATCTTGATACAAAAGTTGGGTATCCATCCTTTCTGATTGAGGCATAATACTCCATTATATAAATGGACCACATCTTCTTTATCCATTTGTCTGTTGAAGGGCATATTGGTTCTTTCCACAGTTTGGCAACTGTGGCCATTGCTGCTATGAACATTGGGGTATAAGTAGCCCTTTTTTCACTACATCTGTATCTTTGGGGTAAATACCCAGTAGTACAATTGCAGGGTCATAAGATAGCTCTATTTTTAATTTCTTAAGGAATCTCCACACTGTTCTCCAAAGTGGCTGCACCAATTTGTATTCCCACCAACAGTGTAAGAGGGTTTCCCTTTCTTCACATTCTCTCCAACACGTGTTGTTTACTGTCTTGTTGATTTTGGCCATGCTAAATGGTGTAAGGTGGTATCTCAATGTGGTTTTGATTTGAATCTCCCTGATGGCTAATGATGATGACCATTTTTTCATGTTTCTGTTATCCATTTGTACGTCTTCTTTGGAGAAGTGTCTGTTCATGTCTTCTGCCCATTTTTTGATGTGACTATCTGCTTTGTGTGTGTTGAGTTTGAGGAGTTCTTTATAGATCTTGGATATCAGCCCTTTGTTTATAGTATCATTTGTGAATATCTTCTCCCATTCCATGGGGAACCACATAGCCCTCTCAACTGATGCAGAAAAAGCATTTGATAAGATACAGCATCTGTTCCTGATTAAAACTCTTCAAAGTATAGGGATAGAGGGAATATTCCTCAACTTCATAAAATCCACCTATGAAAAACTCACAGTGAATATCATCCTCAATGGGGAAAAGCTGACAGCCTTCCCTTTGAGATCAGGAATACGACAAGGATGTCCACTCTCACCACTGTTTTTCAGCATAGTTCTAGAAGTCCTAGCAACAGCAATCAGACAACAAAAAGAAATAAAGGGTATTCAAATTGACAAAAAAGAAGTCAAACTTTCTCTCTTCACAGATGACATGATACTTTATATGGAAAACCCAAAAGACTCCACTCCCAAACTACTAGAACTCATACAAGAATTCAGTAATGTGGCAGGATACAAAATCAATGTACGGAAATCAGTTGCTTTCTTATACACTTTCTTATACACTTATACAGTTCTTATACACTTTTTATACACAGTGAAAATATAGAAAAGGAAATTAGGGAATTGATTCCATTTACTATAGCACCAAGAACTATAAGATACCTGGGAATAAACCTAACCAAAGAGGTAAAGGATCTGTACTTGAGGAACTACAGAACACTTATGAAAGAAATTGAGGAAGTCACAAAAAGATGAAGGAGCATTCCATGCTCATGGATCAGAAGAATACACATTGTTAAAATGTCTATACTGCCTAGAGCAATCTATATTTTCAATGCCATCCCACTGGCATTTTTCAAAGAGCTGGAATAAATAATCCTAAAATTTGTATGGAATGAGAAGAGACACCAAATTGCTAATGAAATGTTGAAAAAGAGAAACAAAACTGAGGCATCACATTGCCTGATTTCAAGCTTTACTACAAAGCTGTGACCACCAAGACAGCATAGTACTGGCACGAAAAAAGACACATAGACCAGTGGGAAGAGTAGCGAGCCCAGATATGGACACTCAACTCCATGGTCAAATAATCTTAAACAAAGCAGGAAAAAATATAACTTGGAAAAAAAACAGTCTCTTCAGATAAATGGTGCTAGGAAAATTGTACAGCTATGTATAGAAGAATGAAACTCGACCATTCTCTTATACCATACACAAAGATAAACTCAAAATGGATGAAAGACCTCAACATGAAGCAGGAATCTATCAAAATCATAGAGGAGAACACAGGCAGTAACTTCTTCGACACTGGCCACAGCAACTTCTTTCAAGACATGTCCCCAAAGGCAAAGGAAACAAAAGCAAAAATGAACTTTTGGGACTACATCAAGATCAAAAGTTTCTGCACAGCAAAGGAAACAGTCAACAAAACAAAGAGGAAATGCACAGAATGGAATTTTCTAATAAAAGATAAATCTTAAGGAATTGCTCTGTTGTTTCATTTAAAAATGATACAGTATAATATTTTCATTTTAGATTTTTTGTTACTTTTGTAAAAGAGATAGTAAACGTTGTGTTTCAACCTGTGTTTCAAATGAAATAAAAATTCTACAATGGAGTCATTCAGCTGAATGAAAGTTTTCTAAATTATATGTGCCCTCTCTTCTACTCTTATGCAGGGTTTAGATATTCATAAATATTTAAAAAGTCAGGTTTTCAAATCCAATATGACTGCAATCCATTTTAACAGTGAGGACTGAATTGTTTTTGCCCTTGTAGGTGAATAAGATAGACAAGCTAATTGCCTTTTTAACTTACAGATTTTCAGCACAAGATCTCATTATCATTTGCTTTCAGGAATGAATTTCTCTTGAGTTCTGATACAGAATATAGCTTCTTTTATTATAAAATCATGAACCCTTTACCTTCCCTCTCTTCCTCTAAATTCCCATACAGAGTGCTTGATAGAAGACTGATTTTGCTCATCACTGTTTCAAGTGATTCTTAGAATAACTTGAGAGAACAAGGAACATATCACATTAGCATAACAGAGTACTTGAAAAATCAAAGGCTATGCCTAGATAGAAATGATTGTACCCATAACCAATATTCCACACATTTAGAAAGGTCATAGAGAACTTCTTTAAAATCTATTCACAAGAATAATTATAAATGGCAAGTTTCTATTTATTATGTTGAGAGCCATTCTATCATTTTAAACTGGTATAATAAAAATATTCCCCTGGTAAAGTAGCCTCATTGAAAAACTTAGCTGTTGAGCTTAGAGTAAATGAAACACAAAATATCTCTCTCTCTCTCTCTCTCTCTCACACACACACACACACACACACACACATACATTTAAATCGGTACTCAAGTAGGTGGTCTGGAATAATCACAGGCTAGGGTAGATGAAAGCAAAGAGAATTTGAAAGAAGAAATATCCAAGTCCTAACTGCATAAAGGAAAAACATTATGAGTATATGTGCAAGGGAAGTCAAGTTACAGAAAGTTGATAAGAAGCGTCATGAAAAGTTATTTGCTTTATAATTTTTATTCAGATCTATCTCTGAGTATATTTCAGTTTTAGTTGGAAAAAGGTGAGTTGATTTCTTATATTATTATCTGCATTTTTCTTTATATCTCTGAAGAATCATTAATAATTGTGTAGATACATGTTACTAATATGTGTTTTGTTGCAACTGCATTTACTCTACTGATGACATGGACATTGCTCTTAAATCCTTTCTTGGTTTCAATGAGTACTTCACAGATCTAAGAGACAGAAGGCCTTGGTATGCTTATGCAGGTAATTTATAAACTTGAGCTTATTTCTTAATCTTTAATATGAGAAAAATAAAATGCCTATCACATTGAGGTTTTAATGAAGATTAGATAAGGTAACGTGTAAATGAGCAATGTAAATGCATTTTTTATGGGTTTAAGTTTTTATTTTATATGGCTACTAAGCATATTTTTTGTTACAGTGACTATTTTTAGAAAATTTCAGGGAAAATCAGGGAAATCAGAGAATATTGGAATCCAGATTATTGTTGAAGTTCAGGCTTATCTTCACAAAAAATATCCCAGCAATACAATATAAAATAGACATCAAATAGACAAGTGGAAATAGGAAGTTCAGTCTAGGCTAGTTATTACATTGCTATCACAGGGTAGATGCAGTGATGAATGGAATTGGATGAATAGGAAATCTTTTTTTTTTCTTTTTTTAAGATTCATTTATTTATTTGAGAGAGAGAGAGAGAGAGAGGCAGTGCAAGCTAATGGGGGAAGGGCAAGGGAGAGAGAGAGAGACAGAATCTCAAGCAGACTCCCCAATGAGCTTTGAGCTCTATGCAGGGCTTGATCTCATGACCCTCAGATCATGACTGGAGCTGAAATCAGGAGTCAGATGTTTAACTGACTGCACCACACAGGTGCCCCTGAAATCTTTCTTGAAGTGAACAGAAAGGAGCTTGAAGAAAAAGAAACATTCTAAATATCTTATTTATTTAAATAAAAAATATTCAATATAATCACATTTATTTAAATACAAAGAGCATTTTATTTTAGTTTAATTAATTTGTACTTTTATTATACGTTTTTGTCTTTAGTAGCCTGAATGATGCCATTTTTCCCTGAGATGGGAGGAGAGAGGATCAAAAGTTGTGTCTATTGTTGGGGGTGTGTGTGTAAGAGATACAGTAAGGGTGTCAATTTTGACATGATGATTTTGAGATATCCAGGAGCCAGACAGATATAGACTTTCAAATAGCTTGAGAGAGACAAGTGTGAATTTAAGCCATAACATCAGGACTGGGGTTAGGGTGAGTAAAGTAATGAGAATTAAAGAGATCTTCTAGAAGAAAGTGTAGGAGGGACAGGATGAGAGAACCTAGGACTGAGCCCAGAGATACTCCCAAAGTTGGCAGTTGGGTATAGAGGAAAAAGGCAACAGAAGTTAATAAATTTGACTAAACCTAGGGATATTTGATGTCATGAGAACCCCCAAAAAGAGACTGTTTCAAAAACTGGTAATGTGAGGGTAGAGAAGGAAGGATAGTCTTTATTGCCACATATGTCTAAGAAATGAAGTGACTATGACAATATGAAGTAAAAAATCTTTCCATTGAGTTTAGCAGGAGTAAAGTCCTTGATGGACTGGTTTAGAGAAGGTTCAATAAAGGGTGTCTAACACATGTTAGAGAGATACTAGGTGGGAGTGGACATAGTAGATACAGATATTTCTCTGATAAATAGAAATGTAACATTAACCTTAAAAATAACATAGCCAGTAATTTTGCTAACAAAATGAGTTTATTCAGGAATTTCACAGGAATTGCAATTCAGGACAAGCAAGTTATGACAAACCATGGACAAATCTGAAGAGACAAAGGGAAGGCCAGCTTTTACTAGGTTTTAGAAGGAAATTGGAGAGAAATGTTAGAACAAAAGTTCATTGGAGAGGAACAAGAGTTTGAGATTGTGGTCATATCTCATTAGCTGTAAGCAGTGGTTAGGGCATGGCCACTAGAGCAGGGGAAGACTTTCTTTCTTTTTCTTAAAAACAGGAGATAAAATTCCTATGTGAAAAATATCCTCTCTTGTTAAGATAATTCCTTCTTTCTGCTGGTTATACCCTCTGCAGCAAATGATATGCGCCTGAGAGTTCCCTCTTCAGGGCTTGCCAGCTTCATTTTAAGTTTTTGTTTTGTTTGTTTTGTTTTTTACTAATTTTCACAATACATCATATAGTGTATCTAGTCTATATTAGTTAACATATTATATGTCTTAATATGTATAGTCACAAACATCTGTTATAGACAGATAAACTCCAGGAACAGAACATTTCAAGAGGGAAGTAGATGTCTTCAAATACAGGTGGAATTATCAACTTGTGATCAAAAGTGATGGATAATTTATCTCTGTTAATTTCCTTTTTTGTTCTTCTCATTTAAGTAGGAGGTGACAGTGAAGTGAGGGTGAGAAAGGAATGTAGAGGTATGAGGACAGAAGGAAAAATTCAAATAGTATTTCTGTTCATAAAGCTAATTATAGAAGCATTGATAGTTATATCAGCTTTTTCTGTTGCATAATGTATTATATATATATGCACTTGAAACAATATATATTTAGGTATATAAGGCTAAGTGAAATAAGTCAAAGACGTACCAGACGTCACTCTTATGTACAATTTAAGAAACAAAACAAATGAATACTCAGAGGAAAAAATAAATAACAACAATAAAAGACTTTTTTTTTTTTTTTAATTTGACACAGAGAGAGATCACAAGTAGGCAGAAAGGCAGGCAGAGAGAGAGGAGGAAGCCGACTCCCTGCTGAGCAAAAAGTCCAATGTGGGGCTCAATCCCAGGACCCTGGGATCATGACCTGAGCCAAAGGCAGAAGCTTTAACCCACTGAGCCACCCAGGCACCCCCAATAAAAGACTCTTAACTACAGAGAACAAACTGGTGGTTGGCAGGGGGGAGGTGGGTGGGGGATGGGTGAAATAGATAAAGAGGATTAAGAGGACATTTATCTTGATGAGCACTGAGAAGTGTATAGAAATGTTGAATCATTATATTGTACATCTGAAACCAATATGACACCATATGTAATTATACTGGAATAAAAACTACATTTATCATCTCATAGTTCCAACGGATCAGGACTCTACGCACAGCTTCGTTGGTTCCTCTACTCAGGGTTTCCCAAGGCTGCAGTCAGGATGCTAGCTGGGGATGCAATCTCATCTGAAACTCCAGGTGCTATTCTGAGCTCATGTGGAGGCTGGCAGAATTCATTCATTTCTCTGCAGCTGTTGAACTCATGGTGGCTTGCTTCTCCAAGGCTAGCAGGGAAGGTCTGAGCGCTCTTTGAAAGACTTCCAACTGACTATGAAAATATAACATTCTATTTTTGGCTCTGAAAATAAAGTCTCTTGTAACTATAAAATCCACTCAGGTTTCTTGACTCACTCATGGGCTTTTGTGTACCTTAGATCCCATGGTCCATCACTACAACTGCTTTCTTTGTTTTCGACCAACATTCTCAAATCCTATAACCTGGCCTCCTGTCATTTTTTGCCTATGGCCATCCATAGTTAGACCTACCTAACCTTCAATACCTACATGGGAGACACAGGCCGCTGATTTAGATATGGCATACATTAAGGGTGACTGGGTGTCAGGCTAACTGTTGTGACACCAATTTCAAATCACACAATTATACTTATTTATTACCTATGTGTAATAAATATATGTATGCCTTCATGCTACAATGGTGAAATTGGGTAGCTGCATTAGTAACTATAGCTTACAAAGACTGAAATGTTTTCTCTGTTCCCTGTTAAATAAAATGTTTACCTCCAGTCTAGAAAATGTGGAGACATTACAGCAAAAAGGACAGTAGAGTTGTTGAATTAAAAAGAAAGCAAATGTAGGTGAAGACTAGGAGGCTAAGTGGTTATCTTGGCAATTGGTAAAGTTTTGGAGTATAGGGGATGAAAAAATACTGGAGAATTCAGAAAGCAAGTCCTTGGTTATAGACATTTCTGAGAATGAAGATAGGAGAAAGCATGTGTAATATGCTGTGAAACAAACATGCTCGTCTTTAGTGATTATCAGAAGGACAGCCGGCAGGACAACCAGAAGGGCAGGGCAGATGATAGAACTCATGGTGGGATTATGGTGGAAGATTCAAGAGATATATATCACAATACATAGCAATATATAGCACTTACAGTTTCTGTTTACCCTTTTTTTCTACAAGCAAGGAGGAAAGTAGTCTGCCAGAACCATGATCTATAAGTAAGGAACATGTCTCCAATAATCTGGCCCTGAATTAAGAAATGTCTGACTGAACAAAAAAAAATTAAAGCAAACAAAAAGGCCAAACTTGGCCAAACTGAAAAGATCAATGGTTTCCAGGAGTTAAGTGGGGAGGGAGGAATGATTAGATGGGGCAAGAGGAGTTTTAGGATTTTGAGAATATTCTGTATGATACCGGGATAGTGAATACATGTCATTTATGTATTTATCCAAACTTGTAGAATGCACGACACCAAGAGGGAATCATGAACGTTGAGTGGCAATAAGGGGTCATTGTAGGTTTGTCAATTCTGACCATTTATACCATTTGGTAGGGATGTTGATAATGGGGGAGGTTATGCATGAGTGGTGGAAGGGGAGAGATGAGACATCTCTATACTTTCTATTCAATTTTGCTGTGAATCTAAAACTTCTCTAAATAATAAAGCCTATTTAAAACTCACAACAACAATAAAAACAAAAGCACAAGCCCCTACCTCTGAAGTCTACAGGGGAAGTATGCTCAAGCCGACAGCCAGCTTTCAGTTAAAGTCATATAAATGGTTGGAAAGCCCTGAGATGAAATCGTCATGAAATAGCACCCATTCAGTGGATAGTTAGAGTTAATAAAAAAACAAAACAGCGGACTATAGATTGGTATATATATATATATATATATATATATATATTCATCTATATATATGCCATTATAAGGAGAAGAAATCAGATGAAAACAGGTGACTGAAAGACACAGGGATAAAAAGAAGTGTATGAATGATTGGACTGGTTCAGATGGCCTGATCAGATGTGTTCTGGGGCCAATGTGCTCTTACTCTTTTTACGATATTTGCAAGTATCTTTCATTATTATAAGTCACTCTGAAATATGCAATACTTGTTCACAAATCTTATGTTATCTCATATAATTAAAATCTTCACTGTGTAGCTATTTTATTCCCGAGTTTTCTGATAAAGGGACTGAAATCCAGAGGGTCCAAAGGAAAATAATTAGTCCATACTTAAGATTAATGTGGATAAATGTAAGTTTACTTGTGCCTCTACATCATGAAAGCTGCTGCAGAATCCCAGTAGAGTATCACCTAGATTTACCAACATACTGGAGAGAAAAAAAATCCAAACCAAATAACTTCAAACTGTCCCACCAAAATTTAGTGACTAAAATATAAAAGCCTCAATCTTCCCCACCTTTAAAGTAGCAATAATAAAACTGCCTCAGTGTGATGTTGCATGAGTGGAATGATGTGTTGGAAGCAGCTTTGTAACCATAATGCATGATAAATATATAAAGTGACAGTATTTTTAGAGCTCATTCAGTACTCTGTTGGGTGATATTCTGCTGGCAAATTCTTCCTTTTTTTTTTTTTAATTTAGTTAATTAATTTAGAGAGTGAAGGAAGAGTGGGGCAAAGGGAGAGAGAGAAAGAATCCTAAGCAGGCTTCACACCCAGTACAGAGCCCTAGGTGGGGCTCAATCTCACAACTTTGAGATCATGACCTGATCTGCAATTAAGAGTCAGATGTTTAACCAACTGGGCCACCCAGGCATCCTTCTGCTGGCAAATTCTGCTTCATTTCACCCATGAAACCTTCATGTCCAAATCTTCCAAGCTTAAGTTTCTGGATCAAATGCCTTCAAAGTTTCAACAATCTAATTCTTGACTTTTCTTTGATTTTGATGCATGCTGTGGTTCACTCATCACAAACCAGCAAAATGTCCATGCACCTATAGATAAGGAATCTAGGTTCCAGTTCACACACTCATAGTAGATTTTTCACTTTTTAAAGGATCATTTCCCAAGTTTGTTCAGTGAGGATTTTACTTAAATCCTCCCACTCAGATAAAAAAATAATGGTCAACAATTCATTATTGCCTTCATCACGCCCACCTTATCCTCATCAACCTCCCTACCACAGCCACCCTTATCACTCATGGAGCTGCTGATGCCTTGGCAGTCTATGTAATATGCATCATGGAGACAGATTTCTTGCTCTATAGCAAAAAAAAAAAAAAATCAATCACTCCATCAATCAATCAATCAATCATGAGTGTGCTTAGATTATTTCAAATCTTTCAATGCATGAAATCTCCAGATCTTTGAGGAAAAAAAAATTTAAGGAATGATTTTTCCTTTGTCAAATTTTTAGATAATTTCTTCCAAAATCATTTTTATACACACATGTGAGTGCCTTGCTTAGATACAGATTCGTTCACTTTTGCTCGCCCCCTTTGTGGTCTTGAGGGAGGAAAAAATCATAGATGAAAACAACTCCAGGAATAAAATTGTACACCCCAGGATTATAGCTCCCTGTGACTAAAACATTATAATGAGTTAGAAATTCTCTTTTACACCATGCTCAATGGGAAAATCTTCTAGGAAAGATATTTTTTCCTTTTAAAGAGGTCTTCTCAGCATATCTCACACTAAGGGGACAAAGTAGCAGAGCAAATTAATAGATGGAAAAGGATTAATCAAGTAGATCCAGGACATCAATGATCACTTCTGATTTCAAATTTCCTTCTCTGATTCCGCCCCATATTTTCCCCAGATTTAGAATATTCATCTCCAACCCAGAAATATAATTAACCATTACCATGTCAGATAATCAGCAGAGATATGCTGATTTAATAAACTTCCATTTGATGTATGATAAACTGATATTTTTTGTTGGTGAGACTCTTCTAACTTACCTGTTTAATGTGTTATTGGCCAGATGTCAGTGCCTCTGTTTCTTAAATGAACTTAATTATTGCCACAACGAACATTAAATTTGACTTTTCTATGGACAGATCAATATGACTGACAGTGAAATAAATATTGCTCATTATTTTAAAGTGTTGTGCAATGCACAGGCTGCCAAATTAATGGGAAATGACCGTGATTATCAGCCATTATGCAGGCTTGAGCATTGCTTTCCCAGGTCCCTGCATCTGTCGCTGTGTAAGACGTCTTCTCTTGGGATTGAAAGACAATGAAGCACATAGGTATCAAGGACCAAGTACAGAAATCCATCAGAGCTGTTTATTGTGGACAAAGATGAGGATTTTTTTTTTCATAGCAGCGGGGATTTTTTTAGGAACAAGTAAAAACATTTTACTTACAAGGGTGAATGAGTTGCATTAACTAGCTATGGTATAATCTGGGCCAATTTCATGTCACTTGAAATTCATGAGTTCAGAGATTCAAACCAAAACACAAAGATTTTAGTGGTTTTCATTCATATTCTCATTGCTCAGAAGTGCTTAAATAAGATAGAAAAAGTTTCATAAGTCTTTCTGGACATCACATGGTTCTTTCAAAAGCACTATTTTGATGATTTAGATTGTCTGTTGGGAAATAATGCAGAAAGATACAGGTAGCAATTTATTTGCTATAGTGAGAATATTGTACATGAAAGGAAAAGTGTTTTGTGAAAAGCTTGCCTGAGTTTTTATCATTTAAGGGGCATCTAAACAGAGTTCAGCAATTCCAAAGGCACTGAAGTATATAGACACTATATTTTAATTCTAACATCAGGCTTCCTACTGAAGCAGGTTCACTCAATCTTATGATAACTACTTAACTTTCTAAAACTTTTATACCTGTACAGGAGAAATTTCACCCTGTAGCTCTATAATAAATAGTAGGAATCTGTTTACTGTACTCCAAGATGCCATGTACTGTATTATTAAATTATAGATTTGCTAATATTTTCTTTAAATATGGGAATAATAACAAAGTGGTAGCGTTATAATCCTTCAGTAATGTTTGTCAGTTTGTGTTCTTCAATTTTTATAATGATTTTTTGAAACACAATTTAAATATATTCTAAATCTTTAAAATGTGGTATTTCATGAGAAGGAAAGCATCACTTTAAAATCATCTTATTTTATTTAGCTATTTTTTAATTTTTTATTAACATCTAATGTATTATTAGCCCCAGGGGTACAGGTCTGTGAATATCCAGGTTTACACAGTTCACAGCACTCACCATAGCACATACCTTCCCCAATATCCATAACCCAACCACCCTTTCCCTACCCACCCTCCCCTCAGCAACCCTTTTCTTCCAAGTGACTCTGAAATTATCTGGATATTTTAGCTTAAGAAAAGCAACCTCTCAAAGTAAAAGAAAAAAATTGTAATTGCATAATAAAATTAGCTAGTGTTCTTTTTTTCCTCTGTATGCTGCACTGCACTATACTGTTTTCATATACAATCTTTTTTTTTAAAGATTTTATTTATTTATTTGACAGACAGAGATCACAAGTGGAGAAAGAGAGAGGGAGAGGGAAGAAGGCTCCCTGCTGAGCAGAAAGCCCGATGTGGGGCTCCATCCCAGGACCCTGGGATCATGACCTGAGCTGAAGTCAGAGGCTTTAACCCACTGAGCCACCCAGGCACCCTTCATAATATACAATCTTATTTAATACTCAATAAATGTTGAGGTTATTCCCATTTTAGTGATAAGGACACTGAGGCTCAGAATGCTTAAATGACATGATCATGATCCCTCAATTTGTAGATGTTGAAGTAGGCTCAAGCTACTTCTGATTGCAATGTCTTAAAATCCATACAAATGGAAAATACCAAAATTTTCAGTGAAAGAACAATGTTATGAAGCAAGTACACTAACATAAGTTATTATTTATAAAATAAACTTGGAGTTTACTTATCACTTCTGGAGAGGGAGCATTCAGATCTATTATGCTGTATCCATTTTTAGTGGGAGGTTGGTAGAAAAAGATGTAACTTCTCTTACTAACATATAAAATGCTTTGGTCCTTTGGGGAAATGATAGCAACATAAAATGTGACCCTTATATCACTTGTAAAACTTGTTTGTGTTAAAGTCAATTGTTTTTCCAGATATTGATATAGCTGTCCTCATTTTTATTTGCATATGTTTAGTATTGGAGTGTGCATGTGTGTGTATACACATCTGTTTGAATATTTGTATATGTGCACATACACATGTGTGTGGATATATATATGTGTGTGTGTGTGTGTGTGTGTGTGTGTGTATTATTTTTAGTCTTTTGTTTCAAAAATTTAGGTGTTTCCTTTTTAAGTAGCATATACCTGGATTTGTTTTATTTTATTTACTTTGACAACTTTTATTAAAACAAATTTTAGTCCATTTGCTTTTATCATGATTACTGTTGTATCCCTCATCTATTATTTCATAATTGCCCTGATTTTCCCATTTATCTCTGTCTTTTTTTTGGCCTTATTTTGGATAAGTTGAAATGACAGGATTTTTACTTCAATTATGCTCTTATTTCTCTATTAGCAGGAAGCTATATACCCCATTTCTGTTATATTTAAGGATTGCCCTAGAAAAACAGCTTACAGCTAGAATGTCAGTGTTATCCAGGCAAAGATTTGCTTGTGTTTTCAAATGTATTATCCTTTTATCTAAAAGAGTGTCTGTAATATGTTAACTTTTCAGTAATATTTATTAAAAGAAACAATATTGATTATGTTGGGGCGGGGGGGCAGAGACAGAGGGAGAAGCAGACTCCCTGCAGAGCTGGGAGTCTGATGCAGGAGAATCTGGGACTCCAGGGTCATGACCTGAGCTGAAGGCAGTCACTTAACCAGCTGAGCAACTCAGGTGCACCGGAAGATAGACTTTCTAAAAGGCTTTGTTTAGAGGTGGTATGTCTCATCTTGTCCCACATTCTGCTGACCAGAACTACTCAGACTGTATCCTGTAAAAATGACTGGGATAAGGCAATAAAGTCTAGCATGTTCTAAGTTAAATAAAGAAGGAAATGGTTTTGGGGAAGAGATCTTTTCTGCTTAATTGATAATTGTTTTGTTTTTCACCTTTTACAGATACTAATCCACTGTTTTCTGGCTTCACCTTTTGCTTTTATAAAAACAAGTTGTCTTCCGGTCTTTCTTTTTCAGACAGTCTTTCGGTCCTACTTTTATTTAAGGTTTGCTCTTTTTCTTTGGTGTTCTACCAATTCACTAATATGAATTTGGTGAGGATTTATTTTATCTATACCATTTAGGTTTAGCCGAATTACTGAAAATAAGAATATATGACTTTAACCAGTTCAGCCCTTATCTTTTAAAATATTACTTATTTCTCATTCTTTATTTCTCTCTTGGCAATGCTCTACATGCATGTGTAGTCACTTAGATATGTAAGTAAGTACTGTTATATCCTCATTTTCTTGTCAACTTGTTTGCATATTTTCTATATGTTTCCTTGATGCATTTCAAAAAATATGTATACTTGGTGGGGTAGAGGGAGAGAGAGAATATTAAGCAATGCGGGGCATTACATCAGGCTTGACCTCACAGCCCTGAGATCGTGACATGAGCCAAAATCAAGGGCCAGATGCTTAATCGACTGAGGTGCCCCCAAAATATTTTTAAGTCAGTCTTTTACAGATAAGTCTAATATAGTTACTATTCCATTATTTGTTTCTATAGTAATCATTAAAATTTCTAAATTAAATTATTAAATTAAATAATTATTTAAATTAAACATTTACATTTCTGCCTGGTGATTCAAATGAATGTTTGTTATTTGGTAGTATTTTGATACTCCTTTTTATTTATTAACTAATACTAATAGTATTTTTTTGTTTGGGACACTGGAAATATTCTATCATACCTGCCCCTGAGCAGAAGTGAAATTATTTTTATAAATTATAAACACACCTTTATTAAGCTGTGTGTTTAAGGTTGTACATACTACTATATGTGTATCTGTTTTCTATTGCTGTTGTAACAAATAACGAGACATTTAGGAGCTTAAAACAGTATAGATTGATTTTAAGTTCTGAAGGTCTGACTTTTGAAATGATTTCTATGGAACTAAAATCAAAGACTATCCTTCTTGAAGTCTTAGGGTAGAATCTGTTCCTTGACTTTGTCAGCTTCTAGAGGCTGTTCACATACTTCGGTTCTTGGCTATATCTCTGGGACCTCTGCTTCCATTTTATCTTCTCTCTCTCTGATCTTCCTGCCTCTCTCTTATAAGGACCTTATTTTGTCTTCAGCTGGATAATCAATGAAACTTTCCCCACTCAGTATCCCTATTTTACTCACAGCTGAGAATTCCCTATTTCCATGTTAAATTAACATATTCCCAGATTCCAGAGATTAGAATGTTAACATCTTTGTGAGGACTGTATTTTGCCCACAATACAATGGAAATTAACTTCAATATGAATAAATAAACAACAAATTTTGTTTTTTAAAAAAATTCTCCCCAAAATCCAAAATCACAGACAGTAGTTAGGTTATTTTCAAGAGTCAAGCTATCCTTTAGCATGAAGTAATCAGACTTAAATTTCTTCTCTGTATGTAGTACAAATAAAAGAAAGAAGAACTGTTTTTTTATGACCATTTACCAATCCTAATGTTTTTTTTCTTTAAGGAAAACTCTGCCTCCAACTACAGAAACCAATATTCTGAATATCATATAAGTTTAATGACCACAATTTTCTTCTATTCTTCCTGATAACAAGGCTAGTTCTAAAAATTATGATTCATGGAAAAAAAAGGAAGGAAGGAAGGAAGGAAGGAAGAAGAAAGAAAGAAAGAAAGAAATGAAGGAAGTCTTGACTCTTAAGGAGTTTAACGTTTCAAGTTGACAACGGTTTTATTTGATATGAGCTCATCAAGTCATTGAATTCTTATCTCATCCTAGAAAAATTTAAAGGATGAGAAGGTATTGTATTTCTCATATCCATTTATTCTTGTTCCTGGGTGAGTTCCTACAAAGAAATTTGATGAAAATTTCCCAGATTGGATTTGGAAAGGTAGGATACATTTAAAGTCATTGAATTGTTACATAAAACACAGTAAACAGTCCTCAGCAGTAAACTTCACACTCCCTGGACAAGAGAAGAGGGATATACATAGAAGAGAAGACTTCTCTGACAATCACAGTCTTGCTCTGACATCTTTCCTCTAATGAAACTCTTAAAATGTTTTATGAGGAAAAAGCTATTTTCCTCTATGTTATCAGTTAGAATATATTTTCATGAGTTCCAAAGGACAACTGCCAGGACGAATGTCTATAAACTTTAGGACTGAAGTTTTGTTTTGTCTGCTCTGGGGATGTCAGTATCTTATTTTATTCATAGTATTAGGAAAATTATATGGTGCATCCATTTTATATATCTTTCATTAGACCAGTGTGGATATATTCTAACTCTCAATACCACAAAACTTGCTAGTTTAGCTCTGTGTGCTTGTGTCTTAGTGATACAGAAATCTGGGAAGTTTTATATTATGTTTTCAAAATTTTACAGCTTTGCAGCTAGAACTGTATGAATTTTCTATAAATATTGGAGAAAGAAAGCAGTAACCTTGATACTTTAGAACTAGTACATAAAACAAAAAGTAGACAGAAACATTTGTTCAGGACATCATTTTTTTTTTCTTTCTTTTTTTCCTTCCTCCATTATTTTTTCTATACACACACACACATATATTGGACTACACTGGATGACAATTCTAATATTCCTGGCACTGAATCTAATCTCTTTCTTTGATTACAGGCATTACTCATGCTCTTTCACTTTGCTTCTTTAATAAAATAAAATAAACTGTAACCAAGAAAATTATCCTTTCAGTCTTTCTGTTTTCATTGTTATTCTGTCCTGTGGTACCTGTGTGTATTTGTGTGTGTGGTGTGATGTACACCAGCCTGAGTGAAAAGATGCATTTATTAAACCAAAGAATGGTCATTTTAGGAATCAGATTTATTTATTCTTATTTTTAGATGATCTTTCTCTTATAGTCTTTCCATTTTAATTGTTTCAATGCTAAGTGATATTCGACTTAGGATGAGTATATTGTTTTCTTGTCAGGTGAAGACTTGATTATGCCACAGTCACAGACAACCCTAAAGTGTCAGTGGCTAAAAATGGCCAGAGAGTGTTTTCCTTCTCTTAACTTTTCCATTGCAGGTGGATTCCTGTTCTTCTTCATGTGATCATTATTCTGGGGTATAATCTGATGGAGAGGCCACATCCCAAATAGTGGTGGTTGCTATGAAAGAAAAAGAAAGGGGCTGGGGAGAAAGGATGGAGAGAGAGAGAGGGAGGGAGGGAGGGAGAGATGGCAAATCTTGTGATTTCTTAAAAGCCACACTAAAAGTTCTTAAAGAAACATGGAATACCACTTCTGCTTGATTTCCTCAGTCAAATCAAGTCATAGTTGTGTCTACCTCTAGAAGATAATTTCATGTCTGCTAATAATTTTTAAAATCTCATGTTACTTACTAACTGACAAAATTCAAATTGCTTTACTCTTTATATATTCCTGTGCACCTTTCTTAAGCCTGCTAAAACTAGTTATGTATAAAACATCTTTATTATCCATTCCCTACCTTCACCACAGGTTATACTCCTACACAGTAATTGTCTCTTGCCGTTGATCTGTTCCTTTGGTTGGTTTTATCCGACAAAGAATAGATATTACTTTATAAGGCATCACATCATTTTTCCTATCTCTCTGTTTTGAAAATTTTATAGTTGATTCCCATATGAAGCTTTTCTTTTTTCCCACTGCCTCCATTAACAATGGCTCATCTGAAAAGACTATGTCAAGAAAGTTATAAATATTGGAGAGATTGCCAGTTTCAAAGGTATTGAAGTTCTACAGATGCTTCTTTCATTTTCCTTCCTGTCAAATCAATGCCTTTTCTTTTGATTCTATTAAGATACTGAGTGATCTCAGAAAACACATTTGTTTCATATAATGTCTATACTGACAAAGATCTGAAAAATGTGGGGGGTAGATATATGGATTTTTCCTCTAAATTCTACTATTAATATCCTCTAAATGAATTGGTAAAAACAGAACATGTTGGGTGCCTGGGTGGCTCAGTTGGTTGAGTGACCGATTTCAGTTCAGTTCATGATCCTGGAGTCCTGGGATCGAATCCTGCATTCAGGTCCCAGCTCCATGGGGAGTCTGCTTTTCCCTCTGACTTTCTCTCCTCTCATGCTCTCTCTCACTCTATCTCTCTTAAATAAATAAATAAAATCTTAAAAAAAGAAAGAAAAAAAGAAAGAAAAAGAAAGAAAAAAAGAAAGAAAGAAAGAAAGAAAGAAAGAAAGAAAGAAAGAAAGAAAGAAAAAAAGAAATAGCTCATGTTACTTTATGCCAGGTGTAGGTAAAATATACTTAACAAGCAAACTTTTGAGGCCCTTACCAGCTTATACTTGCAGAATTCCACTATTTCTGATCTGACCTATGGCATTTCTTGAGATACTTAACTACTTGCCTTTCCTTTGAAGAATTACAACCATCCTTGTAATAATGAATTGACAACTTAGCTCAGACTTTCTTTTGTCCGGGCAGAGTGACCTGTGTATTGCCATTGATACATCATAAGTTTCTATGCTGAATTGAAATCTTGAAATCACTTTTGTTTCCTGCAGTCAGTTCCCTTGCATTTTTCTCTGGAGTCTGATTTACAATTATTTGAATCCAGTCAAACGATCTTACTTTGACTGCTAATGCCTTCATTGTCTAATAATTTTGCTTATGGAGTAGATGTTATCTGAATGTTGATTATTGTTATGCCATTACACCTCCTGCTACCTAATTATTTTTCCTTCCATTACTCCACTCCAGCAACTCTGGGCTCTTTACTAATAATCTCTGAGCAGTCAAGGCTACCCATCACTTGAAATCGATTGCAGTTGCCACTGATTCACCTTTTCCTCCCCCTCTTCCTTCTTCCTCCCCCTCCTCCTCCTCCTTCTTCTTCCTCTTCATTTTTTAGAAAGTGAGAAGGGGAACTAGAGACAGAGGGAAAGGGAGAGAGAATCTTAAGCCCGCTCCACACTCTGCCCAGAGCCCAGCATGGGGTTCAATCTTACAACCCTGAGATCATGACCTGAGCTGAAATTAAGAGTTGGATGCTTAACTAACTGAACAACCCAGGAGTTTCATTTGCTACTCCTGCCTGAAATAGTCTTCCCCATGGATTCTCAAGGCCAACTGTTATTTCTTTTGTTTTCCCATAAATCCATCTTTTCTGTGAGGCCAGCATGGCCATTCTCAAAAATTGCGTAGTGTTATGTTACTCAGAATAATATTAAAAATATAAAAAGTAAACACATTATCTTAGTTGGTTCAGGTTGCTATAACAAAAATAGCATAGACTGGGTAGTGTCAACAAAAGAAATTTATTTCTCACAATTCTGGAGACTGGAAAGTCAAAACTAAAGGTGCTAACATATTTGGTGTCAGATTGAGGACCGTTTTTTTTTTTTGGTTTATAAATGGCCTCTCTTCTTCTTGTGTCCTTACATGGCAGAAGAGGCAATGGATTTCTCTGGGATCTCTTTTGTAAGGACACTAATCCCATTCATGAGGGCTCTACCCTCACAAACTAATCACCTCCCAATACCACCACACTGTGGGTTGGGATTTCAGCATATGTAATTTGGGAAGACACTTCCAGTCCACAATGCTTATAAAGAAAATTAATCAATGACCAAATGTTAAATGTCCAAGTTTCATGATTCTTTGTTTCTGTGAGCTTGATTAAAATAATGAATGTTTATAACAAGAGAGAAAAAGAAAGAAAGAAAGAAAGAAAGAAAGAAAGAAAGAAAGAAAGAACGAACATGATCTTTACAGAGGTACTCCTAGCTTGGGGTAAGACTTTTTTTTTTTTTTTTTTAAGATTTTTTTTTTTTTTTCATTTATTTGAGACACAGAGAAAGAGAGTAGGAGCAGGATGAGGGGCAAGAGGGAAAAGAAGAAGCAGATTCCCAGCTCATCAGGGAGACTGATGAGGGGACTGAGCCCCCCACCCCTGGGTGAACCTTAATAGAGGGCTTAAACAGTATGAACTGGACCTAGTTTCTTTCTTTGGTTTTTGTCATGGCCTCCTCAGTGCTGCTGGCTCCTTGTTTAAGCAGTCTCCCCTCCTATACCCAAAGAGAACTCAGAACTGTATCCTTCATTCATAGTCAGCAGAAAAGAGAACATTGCCTCCTTCTGTGGCTTAAGAAAAGTCCCAGAATTGAATTTCATTTATCCTCATTAGACTGCCATGACAAAAACTTAGAATACTGTTTGGAAAGGAGGGAAAGAGGAAAAAAAAAAAAAACAAACAAACAAAAAACAACAATTCAACATGTACTTCTTTCTCTCTTGAAATGATAAAAGATATCAAATAAATTGAAATTAACATATTAATATATTTAAATTATCATCTTAATCTTCTACAAACTACATTAGGGCACATTCATTCATTGCAAACTGTGCAAATGATTTTTGTTTGTTTGTTTGCTAAGTTTTACTGATAAGTGCTGCTTAATAACAGCCGCTTGAACTAATTTATTTTCAAGTTAATGTGTTTGGGGTCTAGTATAAATATGTTCTTAAAGAAAGTAATAGCATTTCCTCTATCATTGTCTTCAGTACTTGCATATGTTTGAATAGACTTTTTATGCTATACTGTTACATTGTGTCCTTTTCAACTACTACATTTTTTTAGTTATTACAAACAAATGTGCACTGATTTTTTTTTAAAGTACTCTAAATATGTCTCCTCTCTAAACAATTGGAGAATGGCAAATAATACTTCAAGTGGTTCAAATTTTCATTTCCTGTAGCAATTTTTATATTTGATTACAGCAAGGACAGAATTCAGGCTTATTTATGACATATAATTGTACATATATCTCATATTTATTACCAGCTTGATGCTTAAACTTATCTTTTAAATGACTAATAAAAATAAAGATATTAATTAAATATAATTTCTAGTAATGGTCATCTATATAACTTTCTGTCTTCAAGCAAAAGCATCTGAGCCAGTTACACTTATACAAGGTTTAGAAAGAATACAAATTAACTCTGGTTTATTGACTTGAGAATAATAATGAATTATCATGATTGAATTTATCAGTCAAAACTCAATCAGTCAGGTTAATCTTGTGTTTTGTGCTGTTCTTAGATCATTATTAGCTTTGTTGATTGGCAATGTCTGCTCACTAAGAATGATACAGACAGTTTGGGAGAGAATAAATTATGTATTTGAATCTGATTGATGTTGGGCTGGTTGATGTTTCCGCTTTTCATAAATAACTTAGGCTTGGTTAGGTGCACTTTCTCTGCTTTTGTTTTTGTTTTAATCAGTAAGTTTTAGTGTTATAAGAGACAACCATTTTGTTAATACACATTATCTAGAAAAATATAGACATTAGTACTCCATTTCTCTCTACTTTTTTTTTTTTTAAGATTTTATTTATTTATTTGACAGAGAGAGAGATCACAAGTAGGCAGAGAGGCAGGCAGAGAGAGAGAGGGAAGCAGGCTCTCTGCTGAGCAGAGAGCCCGACTTGGGCCTTGATCCCAGGACCCAGGATCATGACCTGAGTCAAAGGCAGAGGCTTCACCCACTGAGCCACCCAGGTGCTCTTCTCTCTACCTTTTACTTTAAAAATTTTCTATGACATCCAAATACAATGGTTCATATTCAATTTCCCTCTAATCCTGAAATTTTCCTCTCCTATTTTTTTTTTCCTTTTGTATGTAGTCTTTAATCACTTACCAACCATGCCTCTTAAAATGTGGTCTGAATTGGCTAGATGACCTTAACTGATTAAAACAAAACAAAACAAAACAACAACAAACTTCTGAGAGAGGTTGTTTTCTATAGTTAAGAGTCTGTTTCATGGTTTGCCTCTCTCTCTCTCTTTTTTTATACCATGATCATTTGTTTTGTTTCTTAAATTCCACATATGGGTGAAATCACATGCTATTTGTTTTTCTCTGACTTATTTCACTTAGCATAATACTCTTTATCTCCACCCATGTTGTTGCAAATGGCAAGATATCACTCCTTTTTATGGATTAGTGATATTCTCACACTTCTTTTATCCATTCATCATTCCACAGATACTTGGGCTATTGTGTCTTGGCTATCATAGTTAATGCTGCTATAAACACGGGGCGGCAGGGGGGGGGGGAGCATGTTTCCCTTTGAACTAGTATTTTTGTATCCTTTGGGTAAATACCTAGTAGAGCAACTGCTCAATCATAGGGTAGTTTTATTTTTAACTTTTGAGGAAACTCCATACTGTTTTCCAAAGAGGCTGTACCAGTTTGCATTCCCACCAACTTTGCAATAGGATTCTCCTTTCTTCAACAACCTCACCAACACCTGTTTTTCTTGTGTTGTTGATTTTAGCCATTCTGACAGTTGTGAAGTGGCATCTCATAGTAGTTTTGATTTGTATTTCCCTGATGATGAGTGATGTTGAGCATCTTCTCCTGTGTTGATTAGCCATCTGGATGTCTTCTTCAGGAAAATGTCTATTTATATCTTCTGCCCATTTTTTAAAATTGGATTACTCATTTTTTTGGGTGTTGAGTCTTATCAGTTCTTTATATATTTTGGATATTAACCCTTTATCAGACAATCTGATAAATATCTTCTTCCATTCTATAGGTTGCTTTTTAGTTTTGTTGATTGTTTTGATGGGTTAAATAGCTGATGGGGATTAAGAAGTGCATTTGTGATGAGCGTGGAATATTGTATATAAGTGTTGAGTCACTGAATAGTCATCTAAAACTAATATTACACTGTATGTTAACTAACTGGAATTTAAAAAAAGAACTTAAAACTAAAGTTAGTTGTCTTATTAGGGGTTTATTAATATAATTTTACCTTTAAATTTCAATTTAACTTAAAAATTCAATTTACTTTAATGATTTAATTTGTTAATAAGTATAGAAATACTGGCAAGCAATGTTATCATAAAATTTTTTAAATCACCCTACATAAAGTTGAAAAGTTTTTTTAATCTCAACATGTTCAAGTTTATATAAATATAAATTAATCTTCCATGGGTTCTCCTCATGACAAGCCACTATGCACAATTTCACTATGGCATAGCAATAGGGAAATTTGAGGCAGTTAAACCTGAAATTTTGGGAAAACCTTGGTACATCACTCCTGTTTCTCAAATATTGAACCTAAATCACTTTGAATAATTTTTTACTGAGTTTGTATTCTCTCAAACACTGAACTATATGTTTGGGTATCAGATGATGGATCTCAAAATTTTTACCTGACAGTATGTGTGAGAAAAGGTCAGGAAAAAAAAGGCATTTTTCAGATCTTATGAGAAAATGAAATAAAAAAAAATGAAGATACTTGATATGTATTTAAAAATAGTTTATTAGTAGTCGCCTGAATTATGGAATTAAAAATTATAATTTACCTAGGGTAATAAAGTCTATTTATTCACAATTTTTGAAATTCAGCCACCTCAAATTTTTTATATGCAGACAGAATCCCCCCACTTTTTGAAAGGACTCTTTGGTATCAATAAATATTTCAGATTGTTTTGGATTGGTCCTGATAGTCGATTGCTAACATTCACTTTATGTTTAAAAAGTGTACATGATAAGGAGTTGTGATATCACACACACCTGCTCTCTTTACCTCTACCATCATTACGGATGAGTTACAAAAAAATGACAAAATCCAGCTCTGGGGTCTTTCACTCAAACCAAGTATTCCTGAGGAAAAAATGTTGATAGTCAGTCTGCCAGAGTAATGAAATCGATTTTGTTTGGTATTGTCAACAATGCCTTGATTTATTATCATTTATTTATTAGGATTAGCAATTTATCAATTGTGCTAAATGTGTAGAGTTTAAAAATAACTAATAGTTAAAATGTGAAACTTATTGGCAAAAGAATTGTGAGAGTATATTTGCATTAAATGAGTCATAACAGTATTTAATATTTTTAAACTATTTAAACATACCCTTTGCTGTTATTGTATCAATATTTGGGCTTGGAACACCCAAATAACATTTTCAGTGTCTGAATGAATGTGTGGTTTGGAGCCAGGGATCCTAGGTATAATTCTAGTTCTGGAACTTTTTAGCTACTGACCATGGGAGCATTATTTAAGTTTTCTTTAAGTCAGATCTTTCATTTTTTAAAAAATGAGGATTCTAATAGTACTTGTCTCATTACTTTTTGTAAAGATTAAGTAGTTTGTTGGGAGAATGCCCTTTAAGAGAATACTTAAAAGTCAACAAATATTTATTGTTATTAACAGATTGTTTCTGGTTATTATTTGCTTGTTTTTTTTTTTAATATTCTCTACTTTTTCTTGAGAGTCTAACTATAATCTTTAAAATGTTTCAAATGTGAAAATAGAGACATCGTGAGACATTAAGGTGTGAGCTAAGACTGTAGTCCCATAACTCAGCCATCAGGCTAAGAATCAAGGCTATGCTATGGACTGAAATTAGTCTTCCGCCAAATTCATGTGTTGAAACTCTAGTTCCCAATGTGATGGTTTTTGGAGGTGGGCCTTTGGGAGATAAATAGGAGGGTGAACTTCTCATGAATGGATTAATGTTCTTAGAAGAAGAGACTGGTGAAGTGTAAAGATGAAGCACAGACAAAGCAAGAAGTTGTCAGTCAACAAACCAGGGAAAGAACTCATTAGAGGGCAAATCACCTAATACCTGGGGCACCTGGGTGGCTCAGTTGGTTAAGCCTACAGCTCAGGTCATGATCCTGGAGTACCTGGATCCAGCCCCACATCCGGCTCCCTGCTCAGCAGGGGATCTTCTTCTCCCTCTGACCCTCCCCACTGATTGTATTCTCTCTCTCAAATGAAAAAAAAAAAAAAATCCCCTAATACCTTGATTTGGAATTCTCAGGTTCCAGAACTATGAAAGAATTGTTTTCTATTGTTTAAACCACCAAGTCTATGGTATTTTTGTTGTAGTAGGCCAGATTGACAAAGGCAGGCCACTCATAGCAATTTGACATTGTTCTTTTCTCCTGAAACTTTTGCCAAAAAGTTAAGACTTTTGCAAAATCTTCCTCAGAACAATAATTTCATTGGTTGCTTCAAGAAATTCTGAAAATGAGTTTACCTGAATAATATACTACTCAACTAGCCTCTTTTTCAAGACAATGTATTGTTCATCAAGGTAATTAGTCTCTTTCCAAAGACAAAAAATGGCTCAAGTGGGCCAATGCTTGTTTCTGAGATCACTTTTCAACATTCACCCCACTGTACATTAGTTTTAAACTCTTATGTCAAGAATGTTGACCAATCCCAATCTGATCTTTGTATCGGGAAACCCACCTCAAACCACTAGAACACAGACTCTAAAAGCCTAAAATATTTATCCTTCTTCTCTTCCCTTAGGAGATTCATCTAAGGCTTCCTCAATCGATTCTTTCCTTTACTCTATTAAGTAATAATTTCAACCCTTCTTGATACAGATCTGCGTGATCCATTGGTTATAATAGTGGCCTTTAGGGAGTTGATGGTGGACATTGGTCAATCAGTTGTAACTCTGACGTACAAATGAAGGGAACCCTATTTGTCACCTGGACTCCATCTGTGAAGTAGATTTGCTCTCATCTATTCTTTTTGCACTATCTTCTAATGGGAGCTACTGTTTTGTAAGAGTTGATGGATGGAGATAATTTCACTCTTTATAGCTGCTAAGTGCTTATAATATCAGATGCTCTCTAATGGATCTTAAAGTTTTCACAGAAAGGAATGGAAAAGTTCCAAACTAAGATGGAAATTGTGAAAAGAAAAAGATTAAGAACACATCTGCCATTTCTTGGGCATTCTGTTCTATTTAAGAGAGTAATGCGGAAACCCTAGCCCCATTCCCCTAGGAAAATTGTGGCTCAGAAACTATTATTTTGACCTTTTATGCTTCTAAGCAATGTTGGTTTCATATAAGTGGTTCCTTTGAAAATAATTTTTTTAAAATATATTATTTTTCTCTGTATCTTGAAACTTTTTTTTATATTTTTGTATAGGGGAGGAGGTAGTTTTCCATTCTGTTTCATCGTGGATTTGGCAGACAACAATGAGATGACTGTAAGTCTTTCATATTTATGTCAGATAGTCTTAAAATAATTTGAAATATTTTGTTTAAGTATATTGTCTTATCATAAAGAGTGATAGTGTTATATTTTTTTTTTAAATAAGGAATATATTCAGTGATTCTCTGGGGAATTCACTGAAACATTCCCAAGTTAAATCCATTTATTATTTTCCTTTAATAGCTATTTTGGCCTTCTAAATAGATTCAGTGTCAGTGAGGACAATATTTTTCAAAATTAGTTCATATTTTCCTCTCATACATTTTTTAGGTTGACTGATGTTAAATCTATATGATCTCGGATATTGCAAAGCAAGTATATTTGTGATCCAGTTATATGATGTAATATTTAAGGTTAAACTTTCGGAAAGCAAATCAATTTATGTTTGAATTCTAATCTACCCTCCTCTTATTGGGTAACTCTCGCATAATTTCGTAAACTCTGTAAATCTAAGTGTTTTCTAGAAAATGAGAAGTATAACATCTTATTTATAGGGTTGTTGGGTGCATTCAAATGAAAGATAGATTATTATACCCACTTAATACAGTGGCTGGCACAGGACAAGGGATCAATAAATATCAACATTATTGTCATTATCTCTTCTCTAAACCTATAAAACCTTTTTCCACATCTATAAATACAATTGGCTTTTTCAAGGAAAATATTAAATCACAGTTGAGGATAAACTAGAATGACTTCTTCCACATTTCTAGATAAGGTAGATAACATAGAGAGCCAGAATTGAAAAATATGTCCCTGTTGACGACCCTGACACATACGAGAATATTTGATCAAGATAGCAAAGCATTCCTGGGAAGACTGTGACTGGGGTCACATTTTATAGTGAGGGAGTTGGAAATCCCAGGGCTTGGAGTGGAGCCTTCACTCGTGAGCAGAAATAGTGTTTATTCTCCTTAACTGAGGAAGCCTAATCTCAACTAAAGGAAAAATGCCAGGAGTTGTAGGAGTTGGCCTAAATATTTTTCCAAGTCGTTTATAGTTGCAAAGCCCCTAATTAGAAACTGTTCTTCTCTAGAGAAGAAAAATCTGATATGCTGCTACTTTGTCTTCAATGGGAGATATAAATCTAAAAGTTTTGGAACTTCACCAAGGATGGAAGGAATGAAAGCCAAATCTTCATGAAGTCTGAGTTTTCAGGAAGTCGAGAAAGAAATGTCTGGCTTTGCTGCTTAAAGTATTTGTTTAGGCTCAGACAATGTCCAGCTCTAGGTGATTTAACAAAGAAAAAAAAAAAAAGAGAGCGAGAGAGAGAGAGAGAGAGAGTCCTGTAGGTTGAAACATCTTTCATAATGGCTTAGTGAAAGTAAAAATTTTTGAGTTTGTTTTAAGAGGAAGTTTGTGAAATTAAAAGTACCCCTGTTTGTGTGGGAGTGGCTAAATTTCATTTATTTCCTTTAGATTATTAATTCTCTTCCAGAAAGTCTAGAGGATAAATGGGTACTTTGGAATTTCCTTAAGAGGTTTTTAAAATGAGAATTAATTTGGGGGAAAAAAAAAATCTCCAGCTACAGTTCAAGAGAGATTATATGAGTTTTTGGCTCTTTGAAAAATGTTTAATCCCTTTACATAAAATACATTCCAAACCCACTTTGAAAATTCTCATCTGCTCTATTACAAAGGTTGTATGAAGGATCCGCACTTGAACTCAAGAAATTCAGCAATAATTGAAATGGAAAAAAAAATAAATTATATGAAGTGCATAATATTCCTTAATAAAAAGACTCAGGGCGCTGGGCATCAGTTCATTAATCTATGCTTGAATCTATTTTAATTTAAAATTTGTGTTTATGTTGCCTTGATGAAAATGCACACATAGACAAACACATAGTCTTTCATGGAAAGAAAGAGGACAAAGTAAGAAAGGACAAGAGAGGGGGAGGGAGAGAGAATGAAAGGTAGAAAGGCAAAGAGAGAAATAAAGGAAAGAAGAAATAAGAAAAGAAAAAGAATTTAAACTGCAGTTCAATACCATATATTTAATGAAAATGGAAGTAGAGTACTTAAATATGATCTGTTGACATTCTAAACACACAAAAAAAGATGCAAATATCATGATCACTTCTCAGTCACATTTTAGAGGATAAAAATGCTCAGTTCACTCCAGAGACATAGACAACACTAAATATTTGAAACAGAAAAGCTAAATACAGCGGTAAGGATATGGAGGTCACAGACTGGACAAGTATGGAAATAGGGACAGCCAAGGGCAAAACCTTCCTTTGTGTGTTGGTGTTGCCATTGAAGTCTTAACTAAGAAAGCAACTTCATTGGGTCTAACTCTCAGTGTCTTAGAAAAAGAAGAGAAAGGCAGTCTAATTTTCAGTCAGCACTGCACATGATAATGGACTAAAAAATTACCTTTAAGAGTATATAACAGGGTGCTCATTCCAAGTACAAAAGAAACATCATAGAGTGGTGCTGAATTCTGAACTGAAATTTTTAACAGTAGTAAATCATCGTAGACCAAATTAATTGCCAAGGGTTTTGTTACCAAAAAAATGGCAAGATAGAAGAAAATCATGTTTACAGATGCATAAGATATGTGTCCTGAGACTCTTCTAATATAAAAAGAAAATTTAGTTATTATTCTCATGGATACAGAATGTTGGAAAGCAATCTTTCTGAAGGATTAGCAGACAAGAGCAATAAGCACCAAAAAATTTGACCAAGGGAGAATGCCATAGACACACTTAAGTGAGTTTTAATTCATGTAGATTAATGATCTAGAAAGGAGACCAACATATATAAAATACTAAATAGCTAAAAATAAGGAATATTTACATGTATCAAAGTTGGTGAAAAAATAAGCTATGGGACATTCAAGGAGCAAAAACATAAGTAATTATAGACATGAGAAGAAGAATTAGAAAGAAAGAAATTAACACATGTGGACACAGAAATACAAAGAGAAAGTCTTTAATTTCTTTACTGATCTTTTCCTTTAAGAGAACTAAGAACGGAGTAAATTTTAAGTCCCAATGTCAGTTGTTTCTGAATTATGTTATTTTATTAATTTCTACATTACAGAACAAATATATTGTTGTTCCCATGTACCTAAGTGGAAATAGAAACACAAAATAATGAGTGCATTTGTCCCTCATCTTGCACTAACACAGCGCCCAAAATTAAATGAGCATAGGCTTAGGAACTGTGCTAACATATGATGAACATTCTGGAAAGCATTTGGATTTTTCTCCATTTGGATCCCCCACCCAACCTCCTGTTTATTAAAAGAATCACATGGGGCACCTGGGTGGCTCAGTGGGTTAAAGCTTCTGTCTTTGGCTCAGGTTATGATCCCAGGGTCCTGGGATCGAGTCCTGCATCGGGCTCTCTGCTCAGCATGGAGCCTGCTTCCTCCTCTCTCTCTGCTTGCCTCTCTGCCTACTTGTGATCTCTGTCTGTCAACTAAATAAATAAAATCTTAAAAAAAAACAAAAAAAAATAGGAGTTATCCAATGGGAAAAATCAAATGGACTGATTATACTAATACTGGGAATAAAGATAAGAAATATAATAGAATTTCCATTCCGCTGACAAGAAAATTGAGGCCTTGAAAATTTTTATGACTCATCTAGGACTCACTAGATATTATCAGCGGTGCCATGACAAGAAATTTTTCCTGTATCTATTCCTTTTTAAGCAGTAATAAATATTATATAACATTGTCAAAAATACTTATATTGCATAAGTTACATAAATAATACCAATTACATTTATTATATGCCTATCATATACCCACTGTTGGAGCTGGAGCGGGTTGGGATATGTAAAGGACATTTAGTAAAGAGCTCCTAACTCTAAAGACAATCACTTCTTAACTGAAACAACAAAGCACTATAAAACAGTCTTTGGGATCTGACAGATGTTTTAGACTGTTTAACAGTCTGCATGAGCTCTTAGAGATGAGAAAATTTAAAGACTAAGTGATCTGAAGAGTGCCTGGGTGGCTCAGTAGGTTAAGCTTCTGCCTTTGGCCCAGGTCCTGATCCCAGGGTCCTGGGATGGAGCCCTCCATTGAGCTCCCAACTGAGTGGGGAGCTTGCTTCTCCCTCTCCTCCCTGCTTGCACTCTCTCTCTTGCTTTGTCTGTTTCTCAAATAAATAAATAAAATCTTTAAAAAAAAAAAAAAGATTACATGAACTGAAATTTGACCTTGAATTAAGATCTAAAGAGGTGAAATGGACAAAGAACAGAGATTGATGTATTTATGTTTTAGGTATGTGCTCTTGAGAATCCAATTCCCATGCCAGTAAATATGCCTTCAGATAACCTTTTCTAAAGCAGAAGGAATGAATTCTGAGTCCTGAGCTTGCCTGGTGTTCCAGTATCATGAAGGGATACGTGGTGTCTTGGGAAGGGCATGGGTCCCAGTGCCAGGTAAGTTGAGTTTAGCCCATTCTTGGTTTTTCTGTTTGTTTGTTTGCTTAGATTTAAAAAAATATATATATTTTATTAATTTTTTTGAGAGAGAAACAGAGAGAGCACATGAACTAGAGGAGCAGAGAGAGAGGGAAAAAGAATCCCAAGCAGACTCTGAGCTGAGCATGGAGCCCAAGTGTGGCTTGATCCCATGACCCTGAAATCATGACCTGAAACAAAAAACAAGTCACACACTTCACTCACTGAGCCACCCGGGCACCCCTCGTCCATTCTTTACTCATGAGCTCTGATGGCAGCTAAGGTTACAGTGTCTCATCATTTTTCTGTTTGCAAAATTGTAGCACAGCCTTGCCAGTAATATGCAAGATCACAGTGCATGTCACATAGTAGGTTACTCTTACATGGGTGACAGAATTACAATGTGCAATGTGCTATGAAATTTAGGAATGACACTCAGAATATCTAGCAAAATTGATTTTGTAGCAAACATAAAATCGAGTCTTCAGTCTAGAACTTCCTTCAACTTCCTAATTTTACTAAATTCCCACACCCCAAAACTCATTTTGAGGAGTTAAAACACACCATACTATCATTACCTGTTAAGCGAAGGAACTTAGAAACCTAATAAAATTCATGAAATTGTGTTACATGAAATATGACTATGGATCACTTCTATGAGATGTTTAAAGCAACCTGTATTTTCTCTAGAACAAATTCTCTAAGTGGTGATTCTGTTAGAATTTTTCAGTAGTCTTCACTGTCAGAACACAGGAAAGACCATGGAGGAGAATGGTTGGATTGCAAGCATACAAATAAATGCCCTTGAATCTTTTCATTTTGTCCTGCTCTTTTTGTTCTCTAAGATGGCTTGTTGATTACTTCTGTCCAAGCCTGTTGATTTCTAAAGGACCAAGAGCTCAAAGGAACTGAAGTATGCTCATAAGTATAAGTTTTGCAGGAACCACAACAAAAGGAAATTTCTTTAGACATTTAGAGATCTATGAGTCTGGTTCTTTCTAGACATACTTATTTTGTTGAAGGGAGTGTTGGTGGAAAAAAATGTCAGTTACACCAAATTGGCCTAAGAAGCCAGGCAAATAACATATTACATGTTAGGAGGCATCCTTCTCTTGACCATTCATATAGTCCAGATGGTGATGACATGGACCGAGGGACCAACCATTAAGCAGCAAGAAGCTCTCTGACTTTAACTGTTATTTATGATACTATGTGGGCAGAACTATTTTAAATAAAGCCCAGCATCAAAATGGAAACCATTGTATATATATACCACATCTTCTTTATCCATTCATCTGTTGATGGACATCTAGGTTATTTCCATAGTTTGACTATTGCAGACATTGCTGCTATGTGGCATATATATACAATGGAATACTATGCAGCCATCAAAAGAAATGAAATCTTGCCATTTGCAACTACGTGGATGGAACTAGAGGGTATTATGCTTAGTGAAATAAGTCAGTCGGAGAAAGACAACTATCATATGATCTCCCTGATATGAGGAAGTGGAGATGCAACATGGGGGGTTTGGGGGTAGGAAAGAAAAAATTATAGAAGATGGGATTGGGAGGGAGACAAACCATAAAAGACCCAATCTCAAAAACAGACTGAGGGTTGGGGGGGGAGGGGAGTCGGGAGAGGGTGGTGGGGATATGGACATTGGGGAGTGTATGTGCTATGGTGAGTGCTGTGAAATGTGTAAACCTGGCGATTCACAGACCTGTACCCCTGGGGATAAAAATACATTGTATGTTTATTAAAAAAATTTAAAAATTATTAAAAAAATAAAAAAATGGAAATGAATAAAATAGAATCTTTTAAAATTTTAAACAGTATATGATTACTGATTTGTGATTTGTCCAAATTTTCAAAGGTTATTTTTTTGTTTTCTCTCCTATGTAGATATAATCTTAAGACCATGTTATTCTGAAATGCATACACAGATGCTTCCTTGAAATATATATTGATATATCACATACCTACAGATAGTGGTTGTCTATACATATAAGTGTGTATGCACACACACACATGCACAGACACACAAGCACTCAGAGCATCAAGTTATCATTATCATACCATTTAGATCAGTATCTGAAATGGAAATAATATCACATTGTTTTCTTATTCTGAATTTCTTTAGGGATTGCTATTAGGCCTTCCAGTAAATGTGTATGCCAGACCAAAATAGAGACATGCAAAGCTAGCTATGACTTATTTCCAGTAAGAGAAATCTTACCTTTTAATTTCTCCAAATCACTGAGTACAATGCTCAGAGATATTGGACTAAAAATTTAGCAGAGTTGTCCAACAAGCAGTGATCAACACATGTTTTGAATTTCACAGATAAATAATTCAAAGTTTATCAGTGCATTTTCAAAGTTGACTTAAGACCTCTACCATATTCTTGTTTTCATAACACTGCAGGACTTTCCCAAGGAAGAGCATATTTCTCTTCCTATCCTATTGTGAAGCTAGTAAAAGTCAAATGATCAGCAAAAAAGTCAGAATGAGGTTTTAGTAACTTGAACAATTTGTGCCATTATTTAAGATCTACAGTAGGACTATGTGGATTTTACATTATAAGAAAAAACACATATATTAAAATAATATTTAAGATCTTTCTGTACAACTGACTGCTCTGTTCTCCTAAAATATCAGGTACATTTGGTTGTGCCCAGCAATGTCACTGTGTAGAGAAAGATATATCACACATCACATCATAGGAAGTTAACAATGTTTAATATTATTTTTGGTGTTATAAACAACAAATACAAGAGCCAAGTTTTCACACTGATCTTTGAGAGTTAAGAATAATGATTTTAATATGACTGTGTTAGTGGTTTTCTTACTGATTCTGGCCAACTTAAACAATTTTTTTTCACATATTCCTTTCAAAAAACAAAATGTGTAAATCATGGAAAACTCATCTATTTCTGTCATTAGTGTTTGCTTTCAGCTATGTGTGCAGGACTCTCAAATAGTTGGTCACCCCAGTCCAAGCTAACACAGAGAGCTTCACTTCAGGAAGTAAAATCTAGCCTAATTGTTGGTAGAAGTATTCACTTTTTGTTAGTATGTATGTTCGCAGGGAGACTGTAGTGTGCCAGCAAGAATACTGTCTTTGGCAATGAAAAGGACTTTAGGTTTGAATTCTTACACTATTCAGTAGTGACACAAACAATTTGTGACTCAGTTTCCTTATTCTTAAGATGGGGAAAATAACATACACTTCCTTGTTGAAAATATTAAATGCAACAGAACACATGTGGAGCATCTTGAGGCAAGAGAGTGCTCAGAGACTTAGTAATTGGTACCAATCATAACCTCTCCTCTTCATTACCTGAAAAATCTATGTGCTAACAAGTTACAACTTTATTTTTTTTTTTCCCTTCAGCACTTCAAGCTTTTAACCTGCTTAACTGTAGTAAGTACAAATCCTAGCTGTCACTTAAGGAAACTGAGGTTTGTATGAGCAAAGAGAGTAGAATGTTTGATCTCCTGGGTCTCACCTGTCTGATAGCTCTTCATCTTCATTCCTCCACCAATAGGCAGAGCACAAATTGATGGTCTGTTGACAACACCATAGATGTGCTGTTTCCTTAGCTCTGATAACCTATACCCGGAGAAATTATATCATCTTGAAAACTTTGTTTGTATAATTGGCAGATGGAGCACTTAAGTAATTTGCCACTAACCTTTTGTGAATTTGATAGACACCCAGGGTACTGAGGTTATCTAACAGAAGCAAGCAACATCATTTGACTTTTTCATAGTAATCTCTGAGAGCCTCACTGCATAATTATTCTTTTAATATTGTTGATACAATTTTTATTATCAACAGCAAGGCACATTCTGAAATAAAATTGCTTCTCATGGGCTAGGAACTCTAATGGACGGTGCCTAATTCTTTTAACAAAGTATGAATTTAAGTTTAAATACTCTCCTTTTTCTCTTTTTTTCTGTACATTTTTGCCAAAGAAAAGTAATTTAGAAGTTCTACTGTGTAGATATAATTTCTACCATGATACTATAAACGTATTTGTTCATAATGTTCTCTCTGCAAAAAAATACCAAAGGGTTTTATTTCTATTTCTCTAGTTCTTCTTCTTCTTCTTCTTTATTATTATTTTTTAATATTCTGAACTTAATTAGAGTTGTGTGGTATGCATGGTTCCCTAGGGCCTTGCTGCCCAAAGGGGACTGTGTACTCTTCCCTTTTCCCAAAAGATCAACGTCATTTCATCTCTTCTCAACATGTTCGCCAGAGACCTAGAGAATAAATCCACCATATTCGAGTGACTCCTGGGTATTTAAAGCCATGAGGGTCGATTAAGAAAGCAAAAATGATTCTAAATACCTAGGCATCTATGCCAGTTCAGCAGCTTTTAAAATAATCCAGAAATATTTGTATAGAGCATGGAGCTGAAAGGACAGGCAGATGTAGTTTTGCTATTGCAGACAAACCCAGCCCACAAAAAAGTCCTAACTTAGTCCTATTTCTTGGCCTGGAAGATAAAGTATTATGATTACTTTTCTGCACATGTTTAGATTTAAGAGAATTTAACTTTTTTTTTTTTTTTTACTTAATAACTAAACACAGGATTAGGAGAGTAAATTCAAAAAGAAAAAATATTAACTCAAATATAGATAGATTTAGATTTTATTTAGATGACCTAGTTTGATAAACCATTAGTGTCCTTGCTTTTTGTTTTTCTTTTTTATACTCACCTACAGATGTATACTCTCATATATACATATACAAATATGTTACAGATGCACATGTATTTGTATATGTATGTATGTTTACTATGTTTATATGGGTATGTATATGTATGTGTGTGTGCACATAAAACAGACAAATAAAAAACAAGGAGACATACATACATACGTGCACACACATACACACACACAGTAGTTGGCCAAAATACCTCTGCATAAAATTGTCAGAGACTGAAGTTGAAAATAATTTATTACTGATTAAATTCCTCAGTATGGGGAATCTTGCAATCTCTGAGATATGAAGTCACTAGTAGTCAGAAGGTCTTTTTCTCTCCCATGGGCTTTCAAAATAATAGTTCTATTGCATTCATCATAAAGGATTAAAATATTAGAATTCTAATCTGTAAATTATATGGTTGTTACGACATGATTAACATGTCTTTTCCAGCTCTAGAGTTCTATCATTGTTTTTGGAAATAGTGCTTCAGGAAACAAGAGACTGTTGTTTTTTGGTCATACAGATATGTAGATGTAGATGTACATGTAGATACAGATATATGCACAAGATATTAATTTTCATTAGCGAAAGAATAAAGTATCTTAAAAAATTATTTCAAATTCTATCATTATTTTTTTCAAAAATTCTAGCCTAAGAGTGTAAAGACTAAAAATGAATTTGGTTTTCATTCCTCTTAATATATATTTCTGGAATATACTAAATTTTAAACAGAATGATACATAATGGCTTCCCTATGAGAATTGAAGAGATTGGCTAAAAAGCACTTCTGATAGGTCCACAGTGAAAACCTTGCTGAGTACCTGGCCTTTGCATGCTTCCAGGATCTACTCAGAATGAATTGCACATCCCCCACCACACTACTATGAAACAATATACTCCAAGGCACTTGGTAAGACATTTAGGTGCTCTAATATCTGCAATATCATCCCTATAGTTACAGACTTCTATCTAATATTTACACTAATTAAAATCCCTTCTTCCTTTGGTGGGGATATGGGATCTTCATTCAGTGTTAGGTAAACATTCATTGATTACTCTAGCCTGCTGTGATATTTTCATTTTCTGAATTTAAATCATACTTGCTGTCTATCATCCTTAGATCCTTCATAATAGACTTTTGTGTTATTCCATATGTGAAATACCTTAATCTGCTGAGGAACCCCTTCCTTCAAATGTGGCACTTAGTGTATAGTAGACCTCTAATACATATTCATTGAAGAAACGAGCCTTTCATGTTCAAGCTCAAATATTCAATCTTTCCTGATTCTCCCAGGCAGTCAGTTGCTTACATCTGTCTTTACATAACATGTTGTAAATCAGTCCATTCAACACAATTTTTTGAACAGTTTCTACATGCTAGGCATAGTTGGAATATTGGCAATAGAAAAGTAAACATGATAAATCTGCCCTTGCAGAACTTAAACTATTTCTACTAAGGAAATGTAGACAATAAAAAAGAGCAAATTCAAAAAATAAGTTAATTAATTTTAGGCAGTAATGATGTTATGAAAATAACCAAATAGGTTATAGGATAAAGCTTGGCCTCATTGGACTATGGATTACTTTAGTTGTGTGTTTATTCATTTCTGAGGAGCTCATATATGAGTGGAATCAGGAAGGATGAATGAGAAATAAACCTATAAAAAGTTATATGCAGGAAAAGTAAAGTACAGTGGATCTTCCCTGGGGCAAGACAACACTTGATTTGTTTGATGCACAGGTAGAGGGCCATTGTGGCTGGACCATGAACTTTGTATAAGAAGAGAAATAAAGGTGAAGACATAGTAACAGACTCTTGTGGAACCTGTGGTACAAAGTAAAGATTTGGAATCTTAAACTGATCACAATGGAAAGTCAATGGAATTTGTTAAAAAAAGGAGCTATCTAGTATCTTTTATTTTTGAAATACCATTATATGTTTTTGTTGTAGTAGAAAGAAGATTAAACAAAAGAGACCAGTTGTATGACTGTTGTTGTAAGCCTGGCAAGATAACAGTGGAGACATGGGATGGAGTGGTCACCAGGGAGAGAGAAGAAGTGATCATATTTATAATATATTTTAAAGGTAAATTCAAAGGCTTTGCCTTGAATTGGAATAGGGGATAGAGGGAAAGAAAAGAATCAATGTGAAATGTTTTCACCTAGTTTTTAGTGATGACACTAAATGAGGCAGAGGAAATTGGGAATAAACAGGTTTAGGAAGGTGAACAGAGGAACTTTTCACATGAGTTTGAAACCACATGACTTTGGAATCTTCCACACAATAAAATGAGCTCCTTATGGCCAAAGACCAGACCAATTTTACCTTGATAAAGAAGGTATGTGTTTTAAAGTCCAAGCTTTGAATTGCCTTTCAATTCTGTTTCACACACCATGTAGTTTCTAAAAAATATAGATAATGTTAACTCCTGAAAGATGTTGGCCTTAAAAACTTAAAAAATAAATGTTTGGAAAACGCCAAGATCAGTGCCTGTCATGTAGTAGGGAATTAAAAATAACCCTGATCTTCTTCTCTTTGTATTTTGGCAACTGGCATAGTATCTTTCATGTAACAGTTGTTTTTTTTTTTTTCATCATATAATTACAGAAATACAGATGCTAATACATGTATTAAATTATAAGGATTATAATGTGATTGAATCAACTGTTTTCGTTTTTTGTTTTCCCCTTGTAAGTTTAACACTCATCACCTTTACGTGTATATGTTGTGCCAATCCCTGGAAAAGCACCACGGTATGCTGGGTTAGAAAGATTGTACACCAATGTAACCCTTATATGTAGTCCATGAGCCTTAAACGTCTACTTTTCCTGCCTCACAAATGCCTAAATGCCTTAAACCTGTGGTTTTCCTTTTATTATTTCCCCACTGATAACACATCGAAAAAGGAACAACAAAAGGAGAGTGTCATGAATACTGTCTAGACTGTCTTCCTAGCATGAGTCATGTTTGGAAAAACCATGTAGGATTTCAGTGACAGTTGGCTGATGAGTTCAGGAAAGACATAATAATTTCACTATCGGTTGAGCTACCTAAGTTGTTATACATGATACATGCCACCCCCCCAAATGACATCCCCAAGCTGTTACACATACTGTCTATGATTAAATCTGAATTAAAGGTGATTGGGATTAATTTTGAGGACTTTGAGGTCATTAGACTGAGATGAGAGAGTGAGGAGTTAGCAACAGGGGAGCAGAGATTCCTTGAAGTATAAGGGCCAGTTGCAGCAACTGGGGCAATACCAGTAACAACAGGGAAGCTAAGTCACACAGTTTTGGTGCAGTAAGTCCTAAGTCCGAAAGATGTATTTGGGGTCCTATCTGGTGGCACTTATGAACTCAGCTGTATTTGGGAAACAGGATTTTTACAGAAGTAATCAAGTTAAGATGAGTTAACCTGATCAGTTAGCACTGGATTAGGTTAGGCCCTAATCCAATGACCACTGACTATATAAAAAAGAGGAACACTTAGAAACAGAGATAGAGGACACACAGAAGAAGGCCACGTGAAGTCAGAGACAGAATGATGCAATTTTAAGCCAAGGAACACCAATGATTTTTGGCCACCACCCAAAGTAGGAAGAGCAAAGAAAGATCACCCCCTACACTTTCATAGAAACTGTGGCCCTGCTGACACCCTGATTTCAAATCCTAGTCTCTGGGACTGTGAGAAAATACATTTCTGTTCTTTTAAACTACGGAGTTTGTGGTCTTGTGTTATGGCAGTTCAGAAAGCTAATACACATAGCTTCAAAGAATTGTTGCACATGACCAATCAGGCATTACCAAGGTATTTACAGTTTCATTATGCATACATTTAAACAACTAGATAGGTGGATGGATGGACTGATAGATGATGATGATGATAGATATAGATAGATAGATAGATGATAGAGGGTAGATAGAAATAGAGATATAAGACATATTGTAGCCTCCCACCCCCCATTCTCACTTTCCATAGTTATAGTTACCCATGGTCAAATGGGGGCTGAAAACATATGATCCTCCTTCTGATGTATAATCAGAAGGTCAGTGGCAGCCTCATGCTACATCACAGTGCCTACAGCATTCACCTCACTTCATCTTATCACGTAGGCATTTTGTCAACTCACATCATCACAAGAAGAAGGGTGAGTGTAGTACAATAAGATATTTTGAGAAAGACCTCATTTGCATAACTTTTATTACAATATATTGTTGTGATTGTTCTACTTCATTATGTTTTTGCTAATAATATCTTATTGTGCCTAATCTATAGATTACACATTATCATAGTTGTATATATATAGAAAAAATAGTATAGGTAGGGTTCAATGCTCTCTGTGGTTTCAGGCATCCACTTAGGGATCTTGGAATGTATCCCTCATGGATAAGAGGGGACTGCTGCATATAAAATATAGAATAAGGTCTTATGGCACCCATCCATGTTGTGTTTTATTATTTTGTTGTTGTTTATTATTATTTCTTTGAAGAAGCAGATGCCTGATGGGGTTAAATATGCAAGAGTAGTATTAGGAGAAATGCATGTGAAAGAAAATGGAGAGCGAGCCAGAAAAGCTGGGAGAACCATCAGACCATGCTGCAGGTCTGACCCTGAATGAAAAAGAGAAGAAAGGAGGGAACGTGTGTTAGAACTTTCAAAGGCCACAGGGAGTCTTCAAGTTGAAATGCCCTGGAAGAATTTTTCATCTTCCAAACATGTTTCTGCCTCTACCACATATGGTCATTGGCTGGGAATAATCCACAAGAAGCATAATTTCAGTGCAAACACAGTGATAAACTGTGTTTATACAGCCATGAGGACTGTCAATTACTCACTGAAGTTGAGACCTGAGAGTTGTATACTCATGGTTCCCCTAGGGAGTATAATGATAGGGATGGCAGCTATCCTGTGCTCCTCATTGCATGGAATTATTTTTCACATTTCTTAACTATCTTTAATTTGTCCAGATCGAAGGGCCAGGGATGGTGGAAGGGGAGTAAGGGAGAAAATGGAATGTTCAGGTTATTAGCTGGACTCTATTTACATGTCCTGCTTCATACAGAAGGTAGAGCTATACTTCATTTTTCAAAAGAGAGATCCCTTGATCTTCTATCCAGCATGGTAGAAGTGTAGGCACAATTCCAACTCTCTCTTAGTCCTGTCTACTGAAGTGAACTCAATCTGTTTGTTGGGAGTGCACTTTCCCAGACCTAACAATGCCATTCTTCCTATTTTATTTTCTCTTCATATTTTGCTTTTCCCTGGGTGGGTTAACATTATTCAAACAACAGTATTCATACTATCTTCCATGACATCCTTCAGGTGGTCTTATTTCAGGTCATTGAACACTTCCTGTAGACTTACATGCTCTAGACACTGGACTAACAGGCACTGATTTGACACATAAATATGTGGCCCTACTTTAAAGAAGTTTGCAGATGACCAGGAGACACTGAAACCCAGCAAAGTAAGTGCAACGTGATCAGCACTGTGTTAAAAGTAGTTCCCGGTGTGTTTGAACCCAAAGATGAGCAATCAAATCAGCTAGCGAGGAGGGCTGGTTATCATAGGAACTTCTCTAGTTCATTGAAGCTGGCAAATCATATAGTTTCATTGATCACAGATTTCCCGATGTGTTTCTTCAGTTCAAATCTCACTCTCACCCAGCAAGTGATTTGAGTGTCTAAGTTATTATTAATTATTTAGTGCTATAAACATTTAAATTATAATAACCCCTGATTAATACAATGCCTAAAAGAGCACAGCACCTTTAAATGTTAACAAATATCATATCCATATTCAAGCAATGTATAGAAGGAGCTCAAGATGTAAAAATATAAAATTGTAGAATAAGAACACAATTAAAAGATGGATTATGCTCCAAAGTTTACTCCTAATATAAATAGTTTAGAATGCATAATACAATTTCCCATAGAATACAAAACCATATATTACCAGCCAGCCCATGAAAGTCTAATTAGCTTATAATGTAGCTAGTATATTATATATTTATCATGAAAATCATTAAAACTGTATTATTCACCAAAAAATTGGAAAGATTAAATATCCAATAATGGTGGCTTAATAAAATAAATTTTGTTTTAGCTAATTAGCCATATAATGGAATATTGTAAAGCCATTGATGATTACCCTGCAGAAGAATATTTTCAGACCTTATAAGTTTTCTGATTTAAAGCATTCAGTAATACAAAAATGTAAAAAGCAAAATACAGAAGTTTCTTACCATTCCACTTTCAAGAGCCATCCTGTGTTAATAGTTGAGCATGCATTCCAGACTTTTAAAAGAAAATTATTAATATAAATGGAAAAATATAATGGCATATTATTATTAAAGTATTATTTATTAATTTTTAAAACCCTTAGAATTAATACAAAAATGTTTAATAGTAGTTAAATAATGGAAATTTTATTTTTAATTTTTTAGTTTTCTGAAATTATTTAATTTATATATTTGTGACTTTCCCAAATTTCAGAATTTCCAATCTTTTCTTCAAGAGTTGGCTTAAATATCACTTTTCAGAGAAACCTTACTTGAACAATCTTTATCAAAAATAACCATTCTATTTCTTCCACCATGTTCTATCATGAAGACACATTATCCCCATTGACATGTTATATTTTTCCTCATTGCATTCATCATCACCTGACATATTACATATCTATGTAATGACTCTCATTGTTCTAGAAAGTTCCTTCTATGGAGGCAAAGGTTGGTTGGGTTACTGCTTTATTTCTAGCAACATAGACAAATTTCCTGGAATGTAGAAGGCATACAATAAATATTGTTGAAAGAATTCTTCAATATAAACAAATTACTATGTAATCAGAAAATACAATATTTTCAAAGTCTGTATTTATAATAAGCATGCTACTTGAACTCCACTGAAACAAACAAAAATACAATTGGGGAAAATATAACCTTATAGATATTCAAAGTTGGTAGTTGATGAAAAAAAAGTTTTTAATTAGGGACAGAAATCAACACAGAGAAGTTTCTTCAGATTTTGATGTGGTCTTTTGAATTAGTTCGATATTTTCTGGGTAGTTGATACTAAATCTGTTTACTGGCCTTCAAAAATGACCCCCATATGCCATCAGTCTGTTATTAGGATTATTCATATGCATAATAGTTATGATGATACATTTTTTGCTCAAAATGGGGCAAAATACAAGAACAATTGGAGAGAAGATGAGAAAAGAAGAGGGAACGACAGGTTTTCCAGAAGATTCTGGGCAATATTTAGATGACTTGAAGTAACCAAATGAATCATTCAGGATAAGCTAAGTTTGGTAGAGATAACAAACAATAGTAACACACCAAGAAAGGTTTATTTTTCATTCATGCCATGTGCATCAGAGTCAGAGGCACATTTTCTTTGTCCATTTGCATGATCCAGGTGGAAAAGTCCATTTTGTCCCTACAGAAGGAAAAAAAAGAAGACTTTGCAAATAGCAAAGTCCTCACTAATCTTTAAAGTTCTTTTCCGTAGGTGACACCAGACAGCTTCCAAGTAGGTTCTCTTTGCCAATCGCAGACGCATGGTCAAGGACAAATGCCATCCAGGAGAAAAGGGCAATATTGCTAGATGCCCAGAAAAAGAGAGAATCAACTATTTGTAGAACAATATAATGACTGCACAGCAAGAAAGAGTGAGTAGAGCCTCCACATGAGAAAGCACATGCTGTAGAGGAAGAGTGCATTATTTCCCAGCCAAGTTTGGGGTACTTTTTTACCCAATACAAATTGGGTACTTTTTTAAGTCAGGCAATGGATGAAGAATAGTAAATATTGCCTTGGTAGTACTTAATTTTATATCTGTGTATTTCCCATTTCAGATCCATCTTATTCACACCTGTATACAAGATTATGATGACTTAATAAACATAATTACAGTTCAAACAATAATAGTATCAGTGTCTCTAGTTATAGTTTAGAAGCAGAATGATACCAATGTGCCCTATTGATTTTAAGCAATTTGCATCTTTAACAACTGAAGACACCACAAGGCATCAAAATGTACAATGAACTACATTTAATGGTGAGTCAAACTTTAAAAAAGGTTATTTAGATTAATTTGTTTTTAAAATTCATTTATTACTCTTTTCAAGTAATTTGCCTATTGTTATCTAAATCTAGCACCCATTAGTCTAGAAACCCACATATAACTTCTCTGATTTCTGTGATTCTTAGTTGCCAACATTAGCCCTCTCTTTCCGTTTTTCCTTTTATTGTAATTTGCTAATACATCAGTTTGGTCCCTCTGGATATGAATACAATGCAGCTTTTAACTCTGTTTATGGGATACAGGAACACACATCCTGCCAAGAGATTTCACATTGAGCTACAAATTACTATCACGAATCATTATTTCCATTTTGTTCTCCTTGTGTGCATGGAATTAGTGTGAAGATACCATTAGTGACAGTGCCATTATAAGCAGCATATTTTTTAAAGACAAAATCAAACCAAACAATTTTCATAATGCCCAGGCATAAATGAATATGAAAAAAAATAGAGGTCCTTTTTATCATGAATAATACATGATATCTAGAAATACAGTGTTGTTTGTTTTTTGTTTTTTGATACGGGTGTTCTTCTTAACTCCCATAGCCAGAGAAATATAGAATCAGAATAGAATCAAAAACTGATAGTAACTTTATAAATGTATAAAAATAATTTTTAAGGTGTGGGCTATTTGCCTCTGGTGAACATAATTGCCACTTCCTTTCTCTCTCCTAAGGTAAGAGAATTATTTTTAGTTGGATGGCCATATGACTTTAGTTCTTTATAGTCAAATTTTTTTTTTTTTTGCTATTCAGAAAAAGAAAAAGATCATCAAGCAATATAGATTTTCAATGCTCTTTTCCTGTTTATTTGCAGTATGTAAAGTAATGCATTGAGCAGAGCTGAATCTAGGTCTAAAAGGCTACATACAGTTTTCTAGTCCCAGAACTTTTTTTAGTTAAGTCACCTCATTTAGCTAGATAGAGCTATTGGATTTGTAGAATCCACAAGTGGTTACTGAGCACCTAACGGATGCCCAGGCTTTTTTCCTAGGCACAGTGCCAACCTAAACCCCCTACTGTGCTTGGTAGGAGCTGATATGCCAATGGGGAAGACAGACCACCCACAAAATAGACAGTAGGAGCAGGAACCCCTAAGAAAGGAAGACATGCTGTGAAGTGATAAGGGAAGGTGATGCAGTGACAGTATTAAAGTGAGGACATCATAGTGCACGTCAATTGAATAATGAGCTGAAAATGGAAAGTCTGAGTCATAGATGTTTCTGAGGCACAAGCCAGGCAGGAAGGAAGGACAGTTCTTACAAGACCCTGAGACTGCAGCGTATTGTGTGGTTCTATTTACAGATGGGAAGCAGGCTGGGGTTGAGACAGAGAAAGTGTGGGGGAGGCTAAGGAGAGATGAACTAGATGACCCCCCATAAGTTTGTTTCCTCCAGCAGCCTGACAACTTATTTCGAAAACTGGACGGAAAACAACAATGACAACAAAATAAAAAACAACAACAAAATAATGCTCCTTTTAGACTCTGAAACTTGTTTTCACAAGTGAGACACCGTGGTACCTTTTTCCAGAACTTCCACTGAAAGCTTTATTATGCACTGTTCTTCTACTGAAACACCATAGGACTTTAGGCTTATAGAGGCGTCTAGAAAGAGGTGGGGGTGAGAAGGGTAGTAATCACGATTGTACACTATGTGGATTACTTTTGTACATAAGGTAGATTTTTTTAAAAATGATTTTTGCAAATGAGAAAACACAAACTGAGAGATTTAGTGACTTTCCTAAGTGTATACTGGCAATGAGAACATCTGAGCTGGAACAGTCACCCAAATCTATCTGTCTCTAAACCTTATCTGACACTTTCCAGTTCATAGTGAAGTTTCTTAGCTGCCAAATTTGCATAGGAGACAGGCTGGTGTATTCTGTGAGCACAAATTAATTCACAAGTAGGAAGGATCAGAAAATACTCTGTCTAGTTTTAGGCAGGGTCGGGATGAAGGGAAGATATGAACAGAAAATATTAAGCAGAAGGGAATAGTTAGTAAAAAAATGATTTATGAAGTTTGAGCTGCTTATTGGAAAAATGGGCAGAGACCAAAAATATAAATATCATGATACTGCAGAAGCTGAAAATGAGTTTTGCGGGTTTTGCAGAGTAAGATGAAGAACAAGTGACATCAGCTTTTGTTTGCAAGAATGATGACAGCAGCGAAGTAGTGAGATCACAAAAGAATGAATCTCAGTGGTCCAGCAGAGTGGCCACTGAGCCTGGCCTTGGAATCTTGTTAATAACGGCTTACAATTCCAGCCTTGACCCGAACAGGTTATAGACACTGACTACATAGCGAAGAAATTAATGTAGGGGTCTCTTGCACCACTTAATTGTTTTACAGGTTGTGAAACAAGATGGGATATACAAAAAATGCTAAATAATAATAGGTTTATTCCCTTTCCAGGAAAGAAAATTTTAAAAATCCAAAGCATTGCTGAATTTTTATGGTTCAAATGACTTTCAATTCAGATTTTTGTTTTGTTTTGTATTAGCTTTCCAAACCAAACAGTTTTTTCTTCTCTTTTTTTTCTCACAAATTTCAATTGACTTGCCCAGGGCAATTTATCTTCAAGAAAATGATGTCACCCTGTGGCGGTCATACATGTAGATTGGACAAATGTGCTCAGAAAGGTGTTTTTTTTGTTTGTTTGTTTGTTTGCTTTTTTGTCAACTTTTCCAGGCAGGAAGGCAAAAAAAAGAGAAGGAAGATTTTGAGGGAATGCATTCTGTTGTACTGTTAAATAATGGTCTTCTAATTCATTGGGCGACAGAAAATGCCTGGGCAATTGAGGAACAAAAAAAAAAAATTTTTTTTTTAAATTGATAAGTGAGCAACTGTAGAAATGATGAGAATCGAGATTTAATGCACATTCTCACTAGATGGCTTACTCAGGGACGAGACTGTAAGTGTCTGCAATTTACTAGCTTTTTTGTGATTCTTTGATGGACTGTAGATTGTCTCAAAGTGGTACTCTATTACCCCTATCTATCACTATTAATGGACTAAAAAAAAAGTGATCTAATTGCTGGCCATGGAAATACAAAAATACTTTCTCCTCTCAGATGAAAAGAAAGATGGGACTAGAAAGTGTACAAACTATTAACTGTTTCTGTTCAAAATCCTATTCCCTTTAAGTAAAGAATTATGATTTTGAGACCATCAGTGCAGATCTTCTTTTGTTTTAAAATAATTGTAGCGGTGGTCACTTCTTAATATAAATGTTAATGACAAACATGATGCTATTTCTACTGCTTTAACAGCTGGATGGTGAAAGCTATAAACATTGATTTTTTAAAGCAAGATATGCAGAAGTCTTTCCATAGGATGGTGTGATTCCTTTGTCAGTTACGTCTCCATTCTCTTAAATATTTTATGTAATTTGTTATGTCGTATGTATGTAGTGAGACTAAAAATAATACAGACGAGAGGACATTTGGTGTCACATTTCAAATATGGATTCTGCTCCAATTGTTTTTAGCTGCTCCTCTTAAGCCTGATCACAGAACCATATCTGGGAGGGAAATGTGTTCTACACTGAAGGTAAATCCACCTTCCATACCCGGTATCTCCAGAAGTCTACAAACCCTTTGTATCCCGTGGATATAGCAACTGAACCCTTATTGGCTATCATAAAGATGAGGATTATCACTAATGCTTATAAATGACTGAGAAGGTGTCTGAAAGCTTGTTTATGTTGAAATTCAAGAAAAAGAAATCCTATCCACGAAGATATATAGCCTCAAGAATGATTTTTAATGGCAAGCTGAAATCTAGATTTCTTTTTTCTTAAAGATGTTTGGCTGTTCACAAGTCAAGAAATCTCTGTAAATATATGCCAATATATGCCTCACAAATTGCTCTGTGAGGTTGTATTTCACATTTGGTTTGGTTTATATGTGTTTTCTTGTAATTATAATAACTGCAACATTAATACCAATGAAAATAAGCGACCCAGAGTCAAAGGATCTGATAATCAAAAGTAATATTGGGAACACATCCATATCGACTCAAAGATAATCGGTTTTTGGAAAACTTTCCTGTGTGAAAAGATTTAATGGGGTTTTTAGTCGCCGTGTTGTTGACTAGAGAGTCAAGGCAGATAGACAGCTAAATGACTTTTGCCCTGTTAGATTATAAAAATCACTTCTATTATTCAGGAATTCATTCTTGCTGCAGGAGACCCACATCATTTTAATAATAGTAATTATAATAATTATCATAGCACTTACACTCACAATTATATGGTGCTGCCTATCCAGTGAATCCTCCAGCTCCTTAGAAAGGGAATACAAACCATAGACACTAATCACTATACTGAAATGCAGACATCTCGAGAGTGAAAAAGATGGCATCTCTTTTCTTTCTAGCTTCCAGTTTTTCCTAACAGTTGTTATTCAGAAGAATTAATTTAATTAATGTTGAATTGAGTGGAAATAGAAAAAGTCTTAGATTACCATAAGAGACCCCAAGTTGTTAAAAATGCAATTAATGGCCATGGAAACCTATAGATTTTTTAGCTTTTAGGCAAAAGGAAATTCTTTTAGGAGCATGTTCTAATGTGTGTGTATATATATATATATATATATATATATATATACATACATACACACACACACACACATATATACATTATACATGTAATGTATATATAATGAGAATGTATATACATTCTCAACATATATACGACAAAGAGTATCTATTGACTGGCTGTAGTGTGTTCCTCAGCTATCATATGCTTAGCTGTGCATATATACACTCCCCATGTCTTTTGGATGATTCCCTACCAATTAGGATTGTATTGTTTCGAATATAGGCAAACAATACTATTCTATGCTTATGGCCCCTTATGCTCCAGCAATTTCAAACCACAGCGTATTTTCAGGCTTATTTTGGCTACATTGTGAATATGCATATATTGTATATGGATAGCATTACAGTGGTAATCTCTGGCTGGCAATCTCTCAGAACATTCTGGGTTTGTTTGACTTAAATTATGTTTTTCTTTCTCTTAGTTTCAAGGAGTCTATAAATATAACAAAAATAGCTCTGTTGTATGAATACTTCTGTATGTGATCCTAGCTGGAATTAGTAATTTGGAATAGTTTATGACTAAGAAATATAAACTCCAAACTTTTGACAAAAGTTCCCCATCCTTACAAGTTCTCCTTAACAACAGCCTCTTTCTAGACCTCAAGATGAAAGTAATTTAGATGTATTACTTTTCTTTCTCATGTCTGCATTTCCAAACCCACGTCTTTCTTCAAATGTCGCCTCATCCACAAAGAATCAAATAATCTTGCTCTGTGTTGAAATTCATAACATGGAAGCTGGCTTATTCCTTCCTTAGAGCCCTTAATCCACTGTCTGGTCTATTAAAGCAAGGATCTTGTTAACTGGCACCATGAACATTCAGAGGGCTTGTTTATAAGTAGGTGCTCAATAAAATCATTTGACCTGCACTAAGGTCTACTTTGTACAAATACTGTTGTGTGTTGAGGCGGCAATCTTATATTTATAACCCACAATGCTGAATGCTTAGTAAATATTTAGTAATTATCAGTGATTATTGTTATCTGCCCTAAAGTTCTATAAACTCATGGAGAAAAGGGTCCTGTTTTATCTGTCATCTTCTCATCTCTCCCATAGTACCTAGTATGTACTGTACCTAACATTTATTTGACAAATGGATTCAACCTAAGAATTCTGTTCACAATATGCTGCTTAAATCCAAGAATAAAGTTTTATGTCCTTTATAGAATACTTGTGTTCTGTACAATTAATATTTAATTAGGAGTTAGATTTCCAGAAGCACTTTGGAAACAAGTGGCAACTATTCCAAAAGACCTGTCCAAACACAATAAACTTGAAATACATTCGAAGAAAAAAGAAAACATTCACCCTTCCTCCCCCAAAAAGTTGGTCTATACTGAGGGATTTAATGTTTTTAGCAGATAACTAAAAAATGTGCTGAATCCAAGAAAAGAATTTATGTGTGGCCATCTGAACTTCAAGAAATAATTGCCCTGCTAAGATTTATCTTCCCTACAATTGGGTTAATGGAAGCCTATATTTTGGTATGCAAAGAATCCTTTCTTAAAATAAAAATTTGTAAATCTCTTAGGCGCGTTACCCTCTTATTCGGCAAGAAAGTTGCTTTCACATATAATCTGTCATAGCCAAGACTGCAAAAATGCACTACTGGTGAGTCTTTAAATGAAAACACTATTTCTTAGAGATGGACAATATTGGTTATCTTCTTCCAGTTATATGTTGTTAAAAGAACAAATGATTCTCATTTTGAAGGGGAAAAAAAACTTAAACAATTGCAAAAACAATATATTAGTAGGTTTTCACTGTAAGAACAGACAGCAATTGAGAAATGAAGACGCTTGCCCATTTGCTTCTCTGAAGAATGTGTTTTGGAAACAGAAAGCATGTCCTTGGTGAGGGGAATGAGTGTCATTTAGGTTTTAGATTAGCTGCTGCCCTAAACTCTGTCTTGATGGGCTTGTGTTAAATGGCAAGGTTGTGAAATGAAATACAAATTAGGCTTAAACAGGATAGATTGCATTCAAAATGTGCTCGACTGAGCAGGAAAGTTCAACAAAAGTTCAGTGAGTTCATGCTGGTGTGAAGTGGGGAGAGGAGCCGGGCACAATGTCATGTCTGCTGTGGGTGGGACCTCCAGGGGACATCTTCTGGCTTCCAAAGGCAACATTATATACACAAACAAGGGCATTCCAGCAGTGACTGACATCCTGCCGGATGAAGTTAATTTGATCCACCTGAGGATAAATCTAGCAACTGCCTTATGACCAACATTGCTCACTGTCGGTTCACAATGTATATGTTGACCAATACAGCATTGATCTGCATCGTGGAGAGACACTTGTGATTTTAAGCCATCATTCAATTCAATTCAATTCATCAATTCTGACTAAGAAGCTAAATCGAATGGCATAAAAAGAAATATTCTTATCTTCTCAATTACTATCTACTTTTAGCATGATTTACATAATTCAAAAGAACTTTGAATTATTTCATGGATCCTACTGAGAAAATGTCATCTTTTTTTACATTTAAAAAAATCACAAATTTGAAACAGATGACTTTCTTCTTTCCAGCTTTATCTGTTATAGCTGAAATTTGATAACACAATGATTTTCTGTTGATAGACCAGAATCTAAAACTATTTGCATTGATGAAAATAATTAGCTTATATACTAGGAACTCTTCAAATACTTTCTATTTCTTATTTAATTTAACTTTTCCAATAGTGCTATGATGAAGTTAATATTATTAACTTCATTCCCATTCTACAGATGAGAAAGCTGAGGCACTAAGAGGTTTATGGAGAGGCCAGAATTGTACAAAATAGAACCGGTATTTAAACACATTGGGTGCCTGCGTGGCTCAGTGGGTTAAGCCTCTGCCTTTGGCTCAGGTCGGATCCCAGGGTCTTGGGATCAAGTCCCACATTGGATTCCCTGTTCTGTGGGGAGTCTCCTTCTTCTTCTACTCCTCCCTCCCCCACTTGTGCTCTCACTCTCTCTCATGCTTTCTCTCTCTCTCTCTTTCTCAAATAAATACATGAGCTCTTTAAAAAAAAAAAAAATAAAACAAACACAATCCACTTAGCTGCAGAGATGAAAAATTAAACCATTGATTGTGACATCCTACCCTCTCAGGCTCAGTAAAAGAGGACATTACGAGGTATACACAGTTAGAACACCTGAATGGTCCAAACTGAGAGATGAAAGTAGGAATACATATAAATCTTTTAGCTAATGGGCAGTTAGGTTCTTTTAGAAGTGATGAGAATGTTTGAACATTGATTATGGGGATGGCTACACAATCATGTAAATATAGTAAAAACCATTGAACATGTCATTATGCATGTATATGTATATATTCATATAAACAAATACACATATTCACATACACAAATTCATATACATGAAAAAAGCTTTTTTAAATATATGTATTTCATTTTAATTAATCTTTCAAATTCTTATTGAAAGATTACCAGATCAAGGAAGGATAATTGAGGCTATTTAAACTTGTGTGACCATATTTAAGGATAGTCTAAAACTTTCGTGTATAATCACCTGAACTATGTTTCTAAACCACAGATTCTTTTGTGACTTGATTGTGAGGCACACACATATATGTGTGTGTGTATCTTATTTTTTTTAAGAATTTATTTATTTATTTGACAGAGATCACAAGTAGGCAGAGAGGCAGGCAGAGAGAAGAGGAAGCAGGCTCCCTGCTGAGCAGAGAGCCCAATGCGGCGCTCAATCCCAGGACTCTGGGATCATGACCTGAGCCGAAGGCAGAGGCTTTAACCCACTGAGCCACCCAGGCACCCTAGTATCCTATTTTTTATGAATATTTTAATTACACAGAAAATCCTAATTACATTTTCTCCATTTTAAAATTTTGTAATTGTCATTGAAAATATGTTCAAATATAAGTATTTTATTTATCATTTTCCTTCAACTTTCTTTAAACATTTATTTTTTTTCCAGTTTGAACTATGGGAAAGCAGAGAGAAGCCACTTTGGAGTGGTTCACTTCCTGAAAACATTTATCTTTAAAATAAATTGGATTTCGGCTGCTTTGGTCAGTGACTGGAAGTTGACAAGCCATCAACCTTATCAAACCAAAGCACTCTGTTCTCGATTTGGGATATTAGCATTCATAGTCTAATTTTCCTAAGGTTACATCCTCCTATGTTTAAATTTCTAATGCCCTAGGGAAAAGTGTACAGTTAACCCCACAATTTATTAATTACCCTATACTACATTCATTTTTGTTTTGTTTTATTTGAAAATACATTTTGTGGTATTGTGAGAAAATATAAAACAAATGTACTATATTTCATTTATAGTTACAGTGTGCTCTATTGTCTCACACAAATAATGAAAGGTTCTTGTTGACCCTTGTGTTCTAAACCACATGAAAAATACGCATTTTAAATTTAAATCATAAGTAGATTTATTCCCCTTTATGGTTCTCTTGTTTTAGCCTGTATCAACACAGTCATTTAAATAAAATATTTATTTATCAAAGTGTGATTTACTTGACATAGTTGATTATAATGCTGTTTGGGGTTTTTATGATGCCTCTTTTAAAGATAATTTTTTTTTAGGTTAATTCAAACATTTCACCTTTTAAAATACGTTGTGTTTGATTTGTTGTGCTTGAAATAAACATATCCAGCCTACTTGACTCTCTCCTTATTTAAGGGAACCTTACCGAAAAACAGGCATGGCAGTTAACTTCCTCTCCATGGCTTTCCAAGAATGAATTAAAACGTGCAAAATGACTTGAGATTCATGGTGAAAGGATGCTTTAGAGTGTTAATCCCCCATGAATTCTGCCTCCAGGATCCTGCTTAAATGAGAAGGAAACTTCTGGAATTAAAGATGTGAGTTAGCTCACATAAATGCCATTATTTGTAGGTGCATGTGCATGAGTGTAAATACAGACAGGCCTAGAGAGACCAAAAAATAAAATCTCCTGTGTGTCGGAGGAAATGCTCTGGGGAGGGAATAGATATTTTCAGGAATTTGTTTTGTATCTCTTAACATACTTCAACAGTTTACCATACCACTGACTTGAACTCTGATCAGAGTTTTGGAGACTTGCAAATCAATTAAAGGGTAGCAGTATATTTTGGTTTACTAATGAAATTTTAGAGTTTAATTTTTTTTTTCCACGTCTATGTCCATGTTCTGGGGTGGGTAAGAAAAGCAATGTACATTTTTTCCTGTGTATTACAGCAGGGAAAAATTCCCATGCTGTATGACCATACAGTTCAAACAGTATTGCCTTTGAGAGCAGATTTAGAAGTCTTGTGTCTGATGATTACTGCAGAAGTTCAATGTTTGAATTATTTTCTAGGTTTCCTCATTCATTCACAAGTATATTACATGATCTCTAGGTGTGTATACACTGGGCAAAGTAGCTTTTGAATGTTTTTAAACCATCTTTCTGTCTCTGTCTCTCTCACACGTGCACACACACACACACACACATCTATAATTAGATTTATAGTATTACGGTTATGATTTTTTTAAAGGTAAGATGGAATGCTTCAATTTCCAAAAATCAGTTACTTAAACATTTCTAATCTACAAATATGGCAAATACAATCATTCAGGTGGTCTAATTTCCTGCCTAATATTAGCTACATTTGTGAAGTGGAGCAAGCAGGTAGGGGATTAGGATAGGTATGAAATGCTGTGAAAATATGAAAAATCAGAGTTTTAAATGGAAGTGAATTTATGGTAAGACTAAAACAGAGTGGTGACTTTACCATTTGCTTTTTAACACAACTGTCATTTGCATCAGGAGCTTTGTTTTTTTTAAGTGCTTTCAGATTTGGTGCCCTCGTATCTTTTCAAAGCCTTGCAGAAATCGGAATTAGGCACTTAATCCTTCAACCTGTCAATGTCAAGGAAAAGGAAAATGGATTAAGCAGCAGAAGATGCCTGAAGGTTTGGCTGATAGACTCTTACTTGACTTTAAGAGCACATCTTATTCACTGGGCTTTGTTATTTTTTCACAACTTCTGAAGAAGGAGACCGGCCTCTTCTGCTTTAAGGACAAAGCTGTATCCCAGTCACCCTGCCAGAGGATTTCCTGGTCCTCTAACAAACATCCCCACTGATGCAGTTAGTGAAAACTTTCCTAGACCAAAACTCCCCAGAGGGAGTCTGCTTGTAAATGAAAAGTGCAGTGTATAAGTTTCTGTATCTGGATATGCTTAGCAGACTATGGACTCTTTCTGCCCTTTAACAACAAACGGCAATGATATTTTTGTATACCAGCTTTACACCAAGGATTCCCTGTGAAATTTCAGGAAATAACGATTCAGGGACTCCAGCTTGTAAGGTCCTCTTCCAAGTCCTGGGAGAAGCCCTACCAATGTGTTCATAATATCATGCTTTTGTATATTGTCCCAAAGAAAGATAGTTTCACCACAATTGATCAAGACCTCAGCTTTTATCACTTTAGTTTCCCCTAGCTCACACGTCCCCTCATGCCAGGTGCCCTTAGGGTGATCAGAGGCAGTTTTAAGCTTTGGCGGAGCAAAAAGTGAGTTTGAGTGTATGTTTAGGGTTTGGAGATGATGTTTATTTGGTTCACAGTAAGTTTCATGTATAGTTATCGCTGGCCATACCTGTGCCGTCTCATGCTTATCACAATACAAAAGAAAGTGTCCCACAATGCCTGGCATGGCAAGAATGTGCATAATGGGATAGATAAATGTTCAAAATATATGCAACTAGAAGCTAGCTTGTGACAAATTTTTCAAGGATCTAATGTGTAAAATGTTAGAAATACAGTAAAAGAATATATTAAAATTTTTGGCACATATAAAGTATGTACAATGAATTTGACTTTTCTTGTTTAATGGGAATGGCATATTTGCAAAAGATTAATATGCCTTCTTAAGTGGAAAGATGTCTTGGAATATTTTAGTAAAACAAGAAATTATAGACCCTTTATTTAGACATATATGTTGTGTACCTTCTTTTATCACTTTACATTTTTCACATAATTGAGAAAATTTCAAGGTAAAGTAAATGAAACATGAAATACAAGTTATAAATATGAGTGGTGAACTTGATAGTTCTCATTTTAATACTGAGAAGGAAATTGTAACCAGAAGTTTTCACATTATACCAAAAGTAGTAACTTACTATAAGAAAGAGATGAGTTTCATATAGAGTAATAAATTTTTTATTGTTACTAATTGACTTAATAAAAAGGAAACTATTAGGTGAATACATGGTAAAGATTTAATTATTTTGCTAATTTTACAAAAAAGTACTAATACCAATCAAAAGTAAGGTAGAATTCATAATATATGAGTATAATACAGATTTTGATCCAAAACTGGTGATATGTATCAAAAAATGAAAGAAAATGTAGGTTTTGTCAATACACACACACATACACACAAACCTATACACACACTTTAAATGCTCTGAAATCAGTTTAATCCCCAAATTGACCATACTAGAACTTATGTGATTGCCAAATAGGTGTGTAGCTGAAAGAAACTTGTCTACATGTTCAACTGTAGTAACAAAAATTCAATCAACCCTGACTAATGAAAAACTGAATTATCTTTCTATTCTTACTATAGATAGGAAAGATATGATATTAAACCATCTAATAAATATAACAGCCAACAATGTATATAAAAAGAAATATTACAGAGACATATCAGGAAAAAAATTAGTAATAAAAAATTGAGTTATTTAGATTTTTATTTTTGTGGTATTTGTCAGTTTTTTTAAAAATTTGCACATTTAAAATTTGCATATATATACACTGCATGTATATATATACACACACCATAAATATACACTATATATAGGCACATATATGTAGTGTGTACACACACTTTATATATATATATATATAGTTTTCTACCTAATTTTATGTTCATAACCTACATTCTTTTTCTTAAAATGAGACTGTAAAATAAAACAAGCTTCAGGCTCCTGAAAACATGGATCTGTCCCTACCTACATATAGTTCTTTGAGTACAAGCAACAGAAACCTGGTGTGTGTTTAATTTCAGAAAAAGGACGGGTTTATTATGAGAACATTCAGTTCCTCACAGAATCAAAGAAAGAGCTTAGTGACTAAGATTGAGGAGGTGGGAGCCAGGATTGGAGACAGACTCTGGATTCTAAGAGTGTCTCCGCTGGTTAGAAGATACTGCTGTCTCCCTAACTGCCTCTTTACTTGAAATTCAAATGATGAGGAGGAAGACTCTGCCCTAGAAAAGATCATGGGGGTGGAATCCTCTGAGTGACAACCTCCCAGAATTGCATGGACCGAGGGCCGAGCAGTTTCACCCGGGAAGACATGCAAGGGAGACAGAAATAAAAAAACTTGCTACAGCCAGATACGGTGCTTAATGTTGGGGATAGGTGGGGGAGACAGGGGTCAGGGAGCCTCGCACTTTTCAAAAGCTTTCACTTTAGTGTAAGAGATAACAACATAAATTGATACTTTGAAAATTATATTAAAATCTAGGGAGATTTGGAAACGCAGGATAAGAAGACAAACCCCAAATCACACATTCTTGAGAGAAAATGCCTGAACTGGATCTTGATTTTGATTTTAAGCTTCTTCTCTTGAAAGTTAAAAAAAAATAAATAAAATCATATATTAGTATATGTCCTTTATGAAAAAAAAAGGGGGGGCATCTGATCATTCTAACTCATCCAGTATAATAGCCTCTTCGAACACAAGGAATTGAATCCCAGAGAAGTGAAGTAATTGGCAAAAGAAAATACAACTAGTTGGTGGCAAAATTTTACTGAAACCCAGGGCTTCCGAATCTTACTACAATACTCTGTTGATCATTTTACACAACAGATGAAAGGAATTCAGGGAACTCACCCAACATCAAAGTGAGTAAATGGAAATTTATAGGAGGTTCAAGGAAAGCAAGTAAAAAATCTGGTATTTATCATTTTAATTCAGGAAACATGACTAAAGATATGTATATAAAAACTTTTAAATCAAAACATAGTATGTACAGGTTAAAGAGAGCAATCTGTTATGGGGAAATAAATGGGCATTTCATAATAGGAAGCCATAAGCAGGAGTCCATGGGATTTTTCAACTAATTGACAGCATGTTCAACAGTGAAAGCAATGACATATGTCAAACATCATTTAACAGACTTTAAATCTGCACTTAATAACAAATGCATAACCCATTTAGACCTAGATTCCTGGCTTTGATTTCTTAAGAACATATAGACAAATATACTTTATAGCATATATTAAGATTCATGATTTACAACCTACACAAGGATGATATTACCCGAAACTCTGGGTAATGGATAATAGATATTCCAGATCTGTAAGCACAAGAGTATGCTGAGCACCAGGAAAACGGCCAAAACAGAAAGAAAGTAGCAAACACAGAGAAAATACCCCACCCTAAAATGTATTTCCAGTGCATTTGTTAAACTGTTTAAAACCATACTCTTTCTTTCTTTCCTTTCCTCTTTTTTTTTTTTTTTTAGTTCTTCTCCTGAATCCGTGTAGACGTGTGCCTTGTTCCCTGAGAATTTTCCCTTGCTGTCACTGCATGAACTCTCTTTTCCACTATTATGTCATTCAAAGAAACATCTTCCTCTAAGATTCCATTACTTGAGTTTAATACATTTACATAAGGCCCTAGAGAGATTTTAGGTGCAAATGTGTGATTAGCAAGCAATAAAGAATAGTGATAAGAATATGAATTTTTGTATCAGACAGAATTGTGTTTGAATATTCACTTTATTACTTGATTACCTTAATACCTTGAGTAAATAAATAAGAACATAAAATCTCAGTTTATTCTTTGGTCTTACGAGGGTAATAACAATACCATCTCACTGTGGTGTTGAAAAGATTAAAATAGGGGTGTCTGGGTGACTCAGTTGGGCGGATGCCTTAGGCTCAGGTCATGATCTCAGGGTCATGGGATCCAAGCCCACTTTAGGCTCCCTGCTCAGGGGCGTCTGCTTCTCCCTCTCCCTCTGCAGCCCCCCACCCCTCAGCTCATTCACACTCTCTCTCTCAAATAAATAAATAACATCTTTTTTCAAAAAGGATTAAAGTAATTAAAAGGCAGAGTTCTCAGTAAATCTCACTTATTATCGTCCTCCTCCTCATCATCACTGATGAGAGCAATATTTGGATGAATGTCCTCTCTGAAACAAACATCTCATAATCCACTTCTGTACTTTTTTTTCCCCCAATGATTCATTTGATTTGCCTTCATGATAATTTTCAAAGAATTTCTTATAGTAACTTTCTCTGTATTTGAGGGTTCGCTTCCAGAATTTTAAAATAAATCAAAAAGAGAGAGAAGCAAGAAAAGATGAAAGGTTATCAGTGGGAAAATAGAAATGAGAGATGGATAGAGGAGATATGGGCTTAATACATGAGCCATTGTATTTGAACTTGTTACTCTTATTTTTATTTGTTCCCAGGGCATCTCTTTGTTCCCTTCAAGTGCTGGATCTGGAGGGTTAGGAAGTTCAAACCTGCCAGGCTTAATCTGAGTGAAACAGATGACAGCGTCACCTGATGAGAATGGGGGAGGCAGGGTGAATCCAGGGGTTTGAGTGAATTGAATATGCTTTGGAATAGCTCCTCTGGGAAATTGTATAGGGATTCAGCCGTGAGTGAATAAAAGGGTTACCGAGAAGCGCTGAGTGGAGAGAGAGGGCATTTTCAGAGGATCCACTTAGCCTAGTTACGTGACTCTCTAACATAGCTCAGCAATTCTTGGATAGAAGTAAAGAATGGAATATTTTCCGTTTAAACGGTTGCTAACAGGTGGAGATTTGAGAGTACCCAGGGTAGAATTAGTCTCATTTGTACTGTTGTAGTGATGAATTCCTGGGCTGCACACCGAGTTGTTTGTTTGTTTTCATGATGTGTAACATTTTGTGTGTTTCCTGTATAGAGCAGGGTTACTATTTCACACATTTATTTATTTTTTTTATCATGAAGGAAATATTTGTTTGTTGGAAAGAGTTTAAAACCAAATGTCGAAAAATCATATGGGTCTTAATTTAATTGACCCGAAAGAAGAAATTAGTAATTTGAAGGTATAGAGAGAAAAGGGAAGAGAGAGGGCATTTATTATATGATGGTATGTGTGTGTGTGTATTTGTGCATGTATATATATATATATATGTATATATATATATATATATATATATACATACACGTATATATGTGTGTGTGTGTGTGTGTGTGTGTGTATAAAACACAGATGATAATATAATACAGATTGGCTTGTAATTTGATATTTAAAAAATTTAAAAATTTAAGGGCACCTGGGTGGCTCAGGTCATGATCCCAGGGTCCTGGGATCGAGCCCCAAATCGGGCTCTCGGCTCAGGCGGAAGCCTGCTTCTCCAACTCTCTCTCTGCCTGCCTCTTTGCCTACTTGTGATCTCTATCTGTCAAGTAAATAAATAAAATCTTCAAAAAAAAATCTAAAAATTTAAATCAAAAATCTGAAATTTAAAAATTTTAATACACCATAACTTTTCTATACCTTTAATTACTGTTCTATAATTCCAAATTTCTACATGGTATTCTATTTCAATTATTGGTGTGGCTTATTTAACTAATTCTTTAAGGTTTATTTGCATATTCTATTTTAGCTTTTACCATTACATTCAAAATTCCATTGAATACACTATAGTTAAATCTTGTTCATGATTATTTGTTTAATACATATCCTTAAAAGACTTACTTGATTGAATATATGAATAATTTTTGTATACTGTTGTCATACATTGTCAAATTCTCCTCCAGAATGACTGTTTAAATATATGTCCTTTGACTATGCATGGTAATTATGCTAGAAACTTGATTAACATAAAAATATTATGTTTTACTTGCTTATGTATCTTAAAATTGTAAACAAAGAGGGAAGTATAGAGTTGTGTTTCTTTTGTCAAAAATTATTAAACTTTACAATATTTTAACCACGAAATACCTTAAACATGCAAGAAATCACGGAAAATAATAAAAAGACACTAATGTACCCATCATTGCAATGATATGAATAAAATATTTCCATATTTGTTTTCAGTGTCTCTAAGTTTTTTCAAAATAATTAAACTTTACAGATATACATTGTTTTCATATTCACTTTCCTGAATGTAATTGAGAATGGTCAGAGCTGGTCCGTTCCATTTATTTTTTCTATTACTAATCACCTTCTCCTTTTTCTAATTCTTAAGATGAAATCATAGTTCCTTTAAGATATTTTTCACATTATTTAAAAAACTCTATTGGCAATAACATTTATTTATTTATTTATGCAAATGAATAATAGTCTCTCCTTTTCCAATCCACTTCCAACTTTAGGTAAGCAATCAATATTTTTCTATCATCCCACCTTTCATAGACTCACAAAATATATCATATCCATATAAGGCCTTTCTTTTTCTCTTTCCCTCTCCTCACCTCATCTTTTTCCTCCTCCTCCCCCAATCCTCCTTTTTCTTATTCTTCCTTGTCCTCCTCTCTCTCTCTCTCTCTCTCTCTTCTCTTTTGTTCTTAGCCAGAGAAAGGTATCATTTTTTAAAAATCACCCTACAACTTATTTTACAACATACCTGAAGAAAACTTTACACATCTGTAAATATAGGACTAGCTCATTTGCCTTTGCCACATAATATCACTAGATCTGAATACATCACAACTAGGTCCAATATTAGAAGACATTTAGCTTGTTTATAATGTTTTTGTTACTGAAATCCTAAAATGGGTACCTCTGCTCACAAATTATTATATATTAATAAGATTTTACACAGTACATATCCTTCAAGTAAAATTCTATGGCCAAAAACATTAATATTTTTTAAAAATAAACATTATTCTTATATGCATTTGCACTATTATGGCAACTTATAACCAATGTATATTATATTATAATATTATATAACAATATATGAAAGTGGATATTTGCACATACTCTCACCAGCATTGCATCTTACCACTTATTTTCATGCAATTGTATGTTTTATTTTTCCGTAAAATCACTTCTAAGGCTATAAACCCTCTTCGGAGTATACCTTCGGTTACCCCCCAGAAGTTTTAACATGTTAGCACTTAAATTTTATTCTTATTTCTTTTTTAGTTTCAACTATTTTTCTGTGTTCAATATTTCCCTGATTCTATCCTTTGTAGTTTAGAATTTATGCATCCTATTACTATTTATTAAGACTTTATAAGGAATGTCTTAGTTATTTAAGAAGCTTTTATGTTAGAATAGATTTATATTTACAGAAATATTGTGAAAATAGTACGGGGGTTCCCATTTCACCCTCACTCGGTTTCCTCTTCACTAACATCTTATTTTAGCATAGTTAATTGGTAATAATTCATGAACCAGTCTTGACACATAGTTATTAATTAAACTCCTTACAGTATGCAGATATCCTTAGTTTTTACCTAATGTGTTTCTCTCTCCCAGAATCTAGTCCAGGACACTATATCACATTTAATCACTTGATCTCCTTGAGCTCCTTGGGACTGTGACAGCCTCTTGGAATCTCTTTGCCTTTAATGAACTTGACAGTTTTAAGGAAGATTGGTTATGTATCTTGTAGATGGTCTCACATTTGGGATTTGCCTCATGTTTTTTCTCATTATTAGGTTGAAATTAGAGGTTTTTGGGAGAAAGACCAGCAGGGTAAAATGTCATTATCTGTACATCACAGCAATTGTATATCAATGGTATATACTCAACATAACGTTCACTGTCAATGTGCATCTTGCCTGGCTGCGGCAGAGTTTAGCTAGGTTTCTCCTCCACATTAATTATTGACTCCCTTTTCTTCTTTTTACAAGCTGAATTCATGTAAGGAAGTCACTATGTACATCACACACATCATACATCATAATACTTCTTACGTGGCTCTTAGTCTCAGTTCCATGGTTCTCTTGGCCTTCAGTCTTATAGACTCAATGCATTTCCAGTTACGAAAGTAAGAAACTTTCTCCTACATAGCCTTCAATTAGGTTGTTTTGTACATTTGTAATACAATTACATTATTTTGTCACTGTCTGCATTCTATCCTGTGATACCTTGATCTCCTAAGTGATTTTTTTAGACTTATTTACTTATTTTAGAGAGAAAGAGAAAGAGAGAGATTGGGGAGAAGAGCACAGGGAGAGGGAGAGTCTCAAGCAGACTCCATGCTGATCATGGAGCATGTCCCAGGGCTCGATCTCACAACCCTGAGATCATGGCCTGAACCAAAAAACAAGGGTTGGATGCTCAACTGATTGCACCACCCAGGCACTTCCTAAATGATTTTTTAAATAGACTTCCATTAAGGTTAACTCTTTGTTCTGTTTGTTTAACATGTTTTCATGCTCCTCTTTATCCCTCAAAATATTTCTTATTCTGAAGTCAGCTTTGTGTGAAATTAATACAGCTACATCAATTTTACTTAATTAGTATTAAAATGATTCTTTCACCACCCCCTTTACTTTTAACCTATTTGGATTTACATTTAAAGCAATCTTCTTCAGAACTACATATAGTCCAGGATTTTTTTTTTTATTTAATTTTATTTATTTATTTTTTTAATTGACAGAGAGATCACAAGTAGGCAGAGAGGCAGGCAGGGGGGGTGGGGGGAAGCAGGCTCCCTGCTGAGCAGAGAGCCCGATGCGGGACTCGATTCTGGGACCCTGAGATCACGATCTGAGCTGAAGGCAGAGTCTTAACCCACTGAGCCACCCAGGTGCCCCCTAGTCCAGGATTTTTTAATTCACTCTATCAATTTCCATCTTTTCATTCAGACATTTGCACCATTCACATTTAAAATGATTATTAATGTAATATTATCATCTGCCATATTTAAAATGGCATTCTATTCACTGAAGTTATTTCTTTTTTTCTCCACTTTTTCTACCTCCTCTATTTCTAATTTTAAATGAGCATTTATATGATGCCATTTGTCTTCCCTTTATCTAGTGTACCAACTATACCCGTTTTTTAGTGATTCTAGTAGTTGCCCTAGAGTTTACATTATGCATTTTTTACTGATCTGTGCCTGCTTTCTATTTATTTATTTATTTGTTTACATTTGTTTATTCATTTATTTATTTATTTTTGCCTGCCTTCTAATAATACTATTTTGCTTCATATTTGGTCCAAGTACCCTAGAATACTCTCCGTCCCTTTTTCTTCTCCCTTATGATATTGTTGACATTTATTTCATTTATCCATATGCTACTACTACCCAGCACATTGTTACTATCCTTGCTTTAAGACAATTATTTTTTAATAAGTTAAGAACAGAAGATTATATTTTCTGTTTGAGTATATTTCCTAGTTGGTGGTTTCATTGGCTTCTGTTCCAGGGAAACAGATGCTGACCATTTCTCCCTGGATATGTTTGTCTTCCACATTTTGGGGTAGCGGCTTGCCTTGAAACCTCACTTCTCTGACAGGTCCATGATATGTCACGATTTTCAGCTTTTCCAGATTTTTCTTCTTCTAAATACAGGAGTGACAGTTCCCAAACTCTTTAAAATTCATAGCTGAAACCAGAGTCTTACACTTAAATTTTTAACACACTTTAGAATATTCTTTTCTGTCACTTCCTATAGTTAATTAGAAAGTATATCTTATTCTTCAAAACAAAAAGGACCATAGCATCTGTGCTAGTTATAAAATTAATGCTTCTCAGTTCAAATCCTCCTTCTTTAGCCTTGTTTTGTGATAGAGCAGGACTCTGTAAACATTTTTTCCTGTGCCAAGTGACAAAATACTAGGTCTTCCCAGTAGAGGAGGTTGATAAGAGACAGGAGCTTCTCTTCTTGGGTTGGAAGTGTTTCTTCCGGCTTCTATGGCTTGGAAGCCACTGGGCACTTTTTGGTCAATGGTGTGCATGAGACCCAATGTTATGTGGCCTCCAGCAGGTGCAGCCAGCACCCAGTGAGCACATTTCTAGCAAGTATCCTGACACCCAAGTGATTAGCTTCTAACTCAATCTCATTAGCATCTCATAAGTCAGCTGTCCACCTAAGCAAAGAGTTTCAAAAATCAGTCACACATTTCTTTCCTGAAGACTACCAAAACTGTTATGAATGTGTTTTTCCCTAAAACAATCTTTTCTACTCTATCACTGCAAGTTAGAGTAGTAGGAAATATTCACTTGTGTACCTATATGACTTCATCTCCAATAGGGTTATATGGGTCTATTTATAGGTTACCACACTTATTTTTGCAAATACCTAAAAATGAATGAGATCTATTCTGCTTCAAGACACATTATGATAAATAATTATCTAATCCAGGAGGGACATATTATAATAATCCACACTCTACTACTGTTTTTCATCTGACATTTGATTCTCTCTTTGAAATTAGACAGGTAGCATGACTGTGTTCTATATGAGTAATTCTGTTGGAAAGAGAACAGATCAACAAATTTAAAAGAACTTTAAAAATATTAGCCCAGTTTATAGATATTATTGATTGAGATACATTGCAATGCATGCACTTAAATATGTAATATATATTGGCTATATTTATTTATCAGCAGGCATGGCAGAAATTGCTGGTTATTCTCCAATATCCACCCTCTCCTGTTTCCCTTTAGTAATAAGTTTTATCTTAGTCCATGGTTGCTCAGATAAAGAACCTATTTCCATGCTTCCCTTTCAATATGAGCTATTTGACTAATTTCTGGCCAATAGGATAAGAAGAGGAATGTGTACAAATACTGGAAAATGTCCTTAAAGGAAAGAGATATGATTTTCATTTCTTATCCTTATCCCATTGGATGGAATGTAGATACAATGGCAGAACCTGGACATAGACTATTAATAGAGGCCAGTTTTTTAAGGCTAGCAAAACAATAAGCCAGAATCTAAAACCTAATACCAGTGTTGCCTCATCAGGTTTGATGACTGCAAGGAGATTATAGGAAGTCTATCTACTTTAGTCCACTATTATTTTTATAATGATTTCAGAAATTGAACTTCTCTCTAAAATAATAGAGAATTTACATTTAAATGACATGTAACTTAAGTTAAAATATATGAGTATATTCACATAACTTAAATATGATATCCTAAAATATTTAATGCATTAAATGACCATAATTTATTATCATTATAATCACAATTTTAATTTAAAATTTATTCACACTATATGCAGTTATACATAGAATCTGCCATTTTTTACTTTCTGAAAGTGCTGTGATGTCTCATATGTGACCACTGGAACTACTAGACAGTAGGAACAAAAGCAACAGCAACCAAATTAGTTCAATAGGGATAGAATTTGTTTATACCTAATATTTTATATAGTATATCTAGGACTCTTTTTAAAAAAATATTTATGTATTTGAGAGAGAGTGAGTTAGAGAAACAGAGAAAGCAGAAGTGGGGGGAGGGGCAGAGGGAGAGGGAGACATAGATTCCCTGCTGAGCAGGGAGACCATATTGGGAGGGTTCCATCCCAGGACCCCAAGATCATGACCTGAGCTGAAGGCAGATGCTTAACCAACTGAGACTCCAGTGTGCTCCTATACTTAAGTTTAGCCATGTCTCTTTGAGTTATACATTTTATTTTTCAGGTTTTTCCTATAATCCACTATCAGATGACAGCAGAATCGTGGGGATGGTGCTCTGCAGACACTCATGACTCTGGTGGGATAGGAGGGGGCATCTATGATCATCCTTATCTCGTATGTATGCTGGATGGTATCTGCTGATGGCCAACACTGGTCATCCTTCTGTTTTCTGTTTTTGATGTTTTTGATTAATTAACTTATATTATTTCTTAGCTCTGTCAGAATCCAGAAGCCCCTCCCTGCTTGTTTGCCCTCCATAGGTGGTCCCTGATTTTACCAGTCCCTCTGATTATTGTGCATGTGTCCATCGTTTTCTGTCTTTCATCTTACAGTGTACCTTAAAAGATTAGCATGCCCCTGCCATAGAAGTCCCCATCCCATGTTTGACCTCTTGGCTTCCAATACAGGGTTCTTCCATACAAAAAATTATCGAACTTTGGGGGTGAAAATTAGATTTCTGTCTGTCTGATTAAGTTGCATTTTTTTTTCTTAGCTCTTTTGTTGCTTCTTATGTGGCCTCAAGGAAATTCCAATATTGATTTCTCCCAGATATATAATAAAAATTTTAAAAAGAATTCCTCTGTCCTGGAGAGTTCTCTCAACCTACCCAGTAACCTCCATGATGTTTTAGGAAGTTAGACCTCCAGGTTGTGGATGCACAGATGACTACCTATTTCCTCTGTGTCTTTTCTTCCATCACTTTTCTTTTTCTTACCATCTCTCAGGTGTGATGAGGATAAGGTCTTTTTTATCCAATTTCAGTCTCCTAACTAGCAAAGAAACTACAGTATTTTCTCAAAGGACACCCTTTGTCTTTGAAATTGTTAATGTATGTTAAAGGCATGTAATAAATTATTTTTGTTCCCTTGATAAAGCCTGTTTTTTTTTTTAGCCCATTTCCCTGTAGCCATTTTTATTAATCCAAACTGATTATTTTTTTCTTTTTTCATCTAATTTCTAACAATTATTATCTTTCCAAAAGAATGATTACATTTTGAAACATATATTTCCATTACACATGGATAGAAGGTGATTCTATAGATAAATTAGATGTTAGAATTTAATATTTGACCTGGCTACCAAGCCACATAAATTATTTTGTCAGGAAAAAAAAAAATGACTTAATAGTAGATTCAAAGCATTATCAATGTAGATGGGAAACTTTTGTTAACATGTGTCTGAAAACTTCCAGTATCATATATTCTTTTATTCCCAGGCTGTCTTCTCTGGTGTCCAATAGCAATCATTTCCCAAAAAGCAAAGAGAGATTTCAGGGCCATAATGATATTGACAGCACATAGTTACAAATACTTCCATGTTAGGGCACCTGGGTGTCTCAGTAGTTCGGTGGCTGCCTTCTGCTCAAGTCATGATCCCAGGGTCCTGAGATCAAGGCCCACATCGGCACCAGGCCCCTGTCGTGGTCTGGTGAGAAGCCTGCTTGTGTTCCCTCTCTCTCTGTGCCAAGTAAATAAATAAAATCTTTAAAAAACAAAACAAAAAAACAAATACTTCCATGTTAGAGAATAACTTCTCAAGTGCTGATAAATTTTTTATTCTGTTTTGAATTATGTTTTCTCTTCCATTAATTACCAGGATTAGTCTTCAGTGCTCTGTAAAATGTGACCTTAGCTTTGGTGTTGTCTCTGGGTTTAAATCAGATTATTTACATGAGTAACTAATGCATGTAATTGCAGAATTGCCTTAGAACCTAGCTTTATAGAAAAAGATGACTTGAAGTGATTCCAGCAAACTAAGTCCAAAAGATTCTTTAGGAAAAATTCTAGGGTAACTTGATTTGAATACCGAATATCTGTGTCTTACTGCACGGAGAGAAAGGAAAGATCTCAGATAATTTTCTGAGTAATTATAACTACAGGAATACAGTGTTCATTAGGGATAACGTAACAGTAGAGTTTGGAGAGCCTTGGACTATCACAAAACCACTTTAAAGAAATGTTGTTACTACACATTTTATCTCTAACATATTTGGAGCTTTACACATCCACCACCAAATACCAGAAACCACAGAACAGACACATGTCTTTCCAGATATTTTATTTTATTTAAAGACTTGGAAAGCAGAAAGCATTTTAAAATTTTAAGCATATAAGGGTATGCTATGAAATAGAATGAAAAGTTAAGACAAATTTAAACTTCAAAAGAAGATTTCAAGCCCCTAAGGCTTTATGATCTTGCCTATATCTCACAAATGCTTCTTTGCTAAAATTTTCACTTTCTTTCTCTGCTATAAATCCTTCATTAGAAAAGTTTCAAAGGCAGAGGTTTAGGATTAGAATTAAAAACATGATTATTTAAAAAGGAAAAATGAAGCCCTTTCATCATAGCTAGAGAAAAATAAAATATTTAGGAATTAATATAAAAAGATGCACTGAATTTATGTATCAGTGAGGGTTTCATGAAAAAACAAAACCAAAAACAGGGCCCTTATAAGTGATGTAGAAGCAGTATTTATTATAGAGATTGGAGTTTTTGCAACAGTGGGAGTTGGTGGAGATCTCTACACAAGACTACTGTCTCTGCCTAGGGCAGAATTTGACATTACTCTTGGTCTGCCAGAATGGTCTGCCGGTCAAGACACAAAATAGGATCTGTGTGCAGATGGACTGAGGTCCACAATAAAAACTGGAACTATAAAGACAAACTGGCCTGTGCTTATCTCACTACCTCCAACCTCCCAGCACAATATCCAGAAAGGGTAATGCTTTTCACCACTGGGTGGCATAAGGTTCATGTAGGTATTCTTATCCCCAAGTGATTGACAAGATCAAGGAAGGGGCCAATCCTAGAGAAACATGTGTTCTTCTGAAGATTCTCAAGTCAAGGAAAGACAGGTTTATAGCTAAGGTAGGAATGTACTCACTACACTTGGGACCTGAGGTGGGAGTTTCGTCACTGGAAAAACGCAGGTCCTAAGGACTGCAATCAGACTACAGTGTCTTAGCGGATTCAGAAAATTGAGAATTCTGTGGTCTGGGTAGTTTGAACTGTATACAATCCCTTCTGACTAGAGGCAGATTGTTTCTTGTTGCTTCAGGAAGGGTTTAGTAGGTATTTGCTGAAGGTACTTGGATGTAGGAAATACAGGGACAAAAGAGCCAGAGGAAAGGGAGGAACTAGCAATTCTTGAAAATTAATGGGAAAACCACAAAGGAAGGGAAAGAAAAAAAAAAAAAAGCAAAGAAAGAAAGAAGTGAGAAGGAAGGAAGGAAAGAAAGAGAGAGAGAAAGAAAGAATGAAAGAAAAAGGAAGAAGGGAGGGAAGAAAGGAAAACACGAAGGAAGGAAGGAGGGGAGGAAGGAAGGAAAAAAGTTGCATCAAACTATCACCAGAGACATACTTATTTTATGAGTTATTTCATTTTATCTTTTCAACAACTTTATGGATATTTATTATTTTTCATTTGAAAATGACTAATTATAAATACAGAGAATTAAGTTATAGGACCTCAAACATACACTAAATGCTAGAGTAGAAACTTAAATTCAGACTTACTCTTTTCATTATTAATTTCTACTTTATTATCCTTTCTCATGAATACAAGCAGAAAATTCCAAGATGATCCATCCTGACAATTTCTGATTGTGGTAGTTTTTTCTAAATAATTGTGACTGGCTTTAAAATTCTGCCTAGGTTTGAAGTGGAAGATCCAGAAAGCTAAGTGCTGTTTGTGAACTTGCATCGTTTAGAAAAGCTGGTATGTGTGTGTGTGTGTGTGTGTGTGTATGAAGATACAGATATTCATACTTATTTTTAAACTATACAAATTATTTTTACCATGGCTTGTTAATGGAACAAACTTATTGAATGGGTACCTTGTCTTCCATCTCTGATTGCAAGCAAGTTTTTGGATCTCTTTTCTCAATGCTTAATCGCATGTAAGGCAGATCCCCATACCTTCTTGCCACTTTGGGATATTGGAATTGTATTAACTTGTGATCTCAGTGTGTGAGAGGTTGTGTCTCAGCATCTATTTTTCCCCTCTTCTTGGCAGTCACCCCCACCACGGTAGGCTATATCTGGCATGCTCTTTCATACCAAAACTGTGAGAAGGGATATAAAGTTTAAATAACCAAATAAATAGAAAGCTCCTTCGGCTAGTACTGCTATGTATTCATTATATGTAAAGTTTCAAGGCAGATATAAAAATAATAGGTATTTTCATACGGGGGTAAGAGATGTTTTCTAAATACCCTTCAGATTCCAGGGAGCACTTGCAAAATGAATAACTGCATGCATCAATATTAGGTAAGCATATAGCTGGAGAGAGCATTTCCGGTTGCTTCCCTTGGCGAGCAGCCCCACTCTCTTACAGGGGGTTCACTGAAGCCCTCCTCACTTCATTTGGGAAGTAAGGGAAAAGCCAGCCCACTCCCTTACTTGCAAACTCAACATTCTTCAAAATGAGCTGCAATTACCCTGATGAATCTCTAACATGTAAATACAGGCTGTAATTGGGTGTTGGGTAAGAGTGTCAGAGAAGTTTTTGTTCTTTCTCAATACGTTCTAAAGATGTGTCCAGCTACTCTCTTTCAAATGTGCTTTTAAGGTGGGCACGTATTGCAAGGAGCACTGGGTATTATACATAAACAATGAATCTTGGAACACCACATCAAAACTAATGGTGTACTAGAGGGTATCATGCTTAGCGAAGTAAGTCAATCGGAGAAAGACAACTATCATATGATCTCCCTGATATGAGGGAGAGGAGATGCAACATGGGGTGTTAAGGGGGTAGGAGAAGAGTAAATGAAGCTAGATGGGATTGGGAGGGAGATAAACCATAAGTGACTCTTAATCTCGCAAAACAAACTGAGGGTTGCTGGGCGGAGGGGAGGTTGGGGGGGGGTGGGGTTATGGACATTGGGGAGGGTATGTGCTATGGTGAGTGCTGTGAAGTGTGTAAACCTGGCGATTCACAGACCTGTACCCCTGGGGAAAAAATATATTATATGTTTATAAAAAATAAAATTAAATAAATAAATAAATAAATAAAATTAAAAAAAAAAAACTAATAGTGTATGGTGACTAACATAACACAATAAAAATTAAAACTTTCAAAAAATAATAAAATAAAATAAAATAAGATAGAATACAATGTGCTTTCAAAGAATTGGTTTCAGCTTCAGGCATTAGCTAAAACTGTAGACAACAGAAAATCCCACTTAACATCCTGTTACCTAAGTACTTCCTTTTAGGAATACTCGAAGAGATTGTGCCATAAGAATCTATTGCTTTATAGAGATATAAAAAGTTTCCCATTAGTTAATTACGTGTAAGTTAGGTATATTACCTGACCAAAAAATGTTGGCCCTCTTTTTTAATAGACCAAATAAAAAGGATTATAATCATTTATCCCAAGAACCACAAATTAGACAAAAATAATTTTGTGTGTGTGTTTGTGCCTTAGAAAATAATCTCTAGTATTAGACTCTGAATTGTTCACAAACCATTTCCATATTGTTTTTGGAAATCTTCAGTTTGTTATGAAAATACTGACAGAATCTTAATTATAACAGTGCTACGGGGCACCATTAACCTCTTTCAGATACGTTTATGCTGAAGAAACAGTAACTGCAAGGATCAGTATGTTGAATAAACACAGGTGTTGTCGAGTCCCTGCTGGCGTGTCATCTACAGAAGAATCATTTTTTCGAACCAGTCAAGAGGAAAGGGAGAGGAGAGAAAGATCACTGAGGTCGATTGTATACCTGCTGAACGTTGTTCATAAACAAAAGTGGTTTGTCATGAGGCTGAAAGTGCAGAGACACCATTGACAGCCCACAGTGAGAGCAGCGCTGACTCTTGGTCCCTTGAAAGAAGATTTGCATGTTATTTATGCTCTTAGAAAGAAGTGGGCGGATTGACATGTGTGATTTTAAGAAGTATACATGTAAATGGCTACTGGTATATATGTTCTCCCTCCTCCTTCCCCAAAGATGCTGGGTCCTATTTTTTTGCTGAGTTTAAAATGATCTCAGATGCTCTGGCTTATTTATTTATTTAATGATTTTATTTACTTTTTTTTTTTTTTTTTTTTTTGAGAGCAAGAGAGAGAGAGAGCATGAGACTGGGGCAGAGGCAGAGAGAAAAGAAGAAGCATACACCCCACTGAGGAAGGAGCTGGATAAGGGGCTCGATCCCAGGACCCCTGACCCTAACCCAGGAACCGGAGGTCATGACCTGGGCCGAAAGCAGCCACCTAGGTGCCCTATGATGCTGTGGTTTAAAATAGTGGACTTGACCATGAAAAAAAATGAAAGGACATTTTCATTTCTTCCCTTTTGAAATCCTAATTTTAAGTGTTAGTTAAAAAAAAATAAGTTTGTCTGTCCTCTGGATGCAATGAATATCCAGATTAAATAATATTACTTCTAAGATTAGCTCTGAATTTACCCATGAGCCAAATGTTGGTCATATCTGCCTTGATGTCCATTTATAGGAGAGAGCTGAAACATTTACAAGGACAAGGAATTTCCACTAAAGAAAGTGCTGCTGTCACTTTTTTGCCTCTACGGAGTAACTGGTGAGAGTGAATGACAGCATCCCAAAGAGCAGGGTGTGGCCAAGGGCTCAGATCTGCCGCAAGCTGACTGTTCACTGTGAAGTCCTTTGACGCAAAGCCTTTCTCCTCCCCCAAAGCCAAATCTACTGAGATTGCCGAGCAAGATGGTCAGTTCTAGGCATTAGAGAGGCGCCCCCACAACACTCACACACTCTGTACCCTAGAAGAGACGTGACATGCTTGCTCTCCTGACATTTCCTTCCTTTACCCACTCCTCTCTGGGCATCCAGTTATCCAACCCGGGCTTTTGTATGAGGCTCTGTGCAAACACGCTGTGGCCATGTGTGGAATCACAGTGTGTATTTGGAGCACTGACAAGACACTCTGCCTGTTGTAAACATTTTCTGACCTTTTACTTCCTGATCAACTGGAGAAGGGGGGGCGGGGGGTTAGAGGCAAGAAGGGTTTTGACTAGAATAAAATAACATGACATTCTAGACATTTAAGATCAACATGCTTTTAAAAAGTCAACTTGAGCAAAATTTTTATTTTAGTAGCTAATTAGAGCAAACTCTGATCCTGAATTAGTACAATAAGGACAAAAAACGTACAAGATGCATTCAGTCTGGAATACATTGTTAAGTTTGGGATCATGAGATAGTGGAAATGCTTGCATGCCAAATCAAAGCACCCAAGGGGAACAATTGCTGATAAAGGTACAGACAGCCAAATGTACTCTGTCCTTCTTGATACAGGAAGCCAGTCCAGATGAAACAGAGAACTTCTAAGCCAGTTCTCCCTGATTGCACCACCAGCAGCCCGCCTTCCTCTGGGCTGATGTGCATAAGACTGGAGTCTGGTGCCTGGTGTGTGTCTGTATTTATGGAAGAAACTGGCTATGAACCAGGGAGTTTCTCCTGCTTCACATACTCTCCTTTCAAACACAATCAAACTGTCGGCTGGTTGGCATTGGTTTGATACATCTCTCAGACGTTTTCTTTGCAGTACACTGAGGGAATCACAGACCACAAACATGAGACTCCAGACCTGAGTCATTAGGCCTCTTTTGATCAGCAGCTTATGGACCTGATCCCTGTTTCGAGTTAATGTCTCTGTGTTGATGTAAATTGCAAATGAACAATTGGATGGTATGAAATTTTCTTTTGTACCATTTGTTGGAATAAGAATAGAGAACTGATCACTCTTTATACCTTAATATAGTCTTAATTATATTGGAAAAACATAGTCAAGTCTGTTTTATTTTTCTTTCTCCTATATTCATTTAAAAGACTAGGATTTGGTTAAGTAAAGTATGTTTCTTTTTCCTATAGAGATAATAATAAAATAACAATCTCCTAATTTTACATTCTGCTGAATACATTCCAGGAAATGGGTGTGTAGGTCCTCACACACGTGTGCGTGCATGCATACGTGCTTGTGTGTGCCAGTGTTACCCACAGTCCCTTGGATGCTGAGTACCCTTAAAATCTCTCCCCTTCTCCTGAACCTTAATCCTATTAACTTAATTGGTGCTATATGAAGTCAGAAAATTAGGATTCTTTGTTTGTCCATCTCAAGGAAGTCCAAGGCTAGGTATCTTGTCTTCTGATTAAACTACAAAATTCCTAAGAAATAAATCAAGGAAGGTATAGAGGAATGCAAAAGCAGAAAGGAAAATAGAGAACAAAGACAGAAACTCTGTTTTGGCAAGGCACCATATCGACCACTATTTTCAAAAACTTATTTTCAAGGTAAAATTACTTGTGAATGTTCATGTGCACGTGTAATGTCCTTCGGAGAAGAGGAAGGTGGAGGGATGGAATCACCTTTAGATTAGTTCTTCTGTGCAGTGAAGTGCTAATCCTTGCTTGAGTTTCCTCTTTGCTATGGACTAGGCCTGCACGAGTGTGTTGTAATCCCCTGTGCAAGCTTACAGGCTGAGATGAGGTGTGGCAATTGTCAGGAGGTTGTATTTTGGACTGTATTTTCCAGTTCAGCGAGGAGTAATCAAATATCACTGGCTATTGAGCATATTATTGAAATGTATAAGTTAGAGTTGCTTTCTGTTTGTATTTTGCTTTTTTCTTTCTTTGTGTTTTGTTTGGTTGTTTGCTTTGACAGACAGCAAATTGTCTTTATGATGACCATGATCCTGGAAATGCCACTTTCTCATTCTAAGGATAATTTTATTTATTTATTTACTTACTTACTTACTTATTTATTTTAGCTTTTTAAGATTTGTATTTATTTGAGAGGGAAAGAGAGAGAGAGCACAAGTAGGAGGGAGGGGCAGAGGGAGTCAGAGAAGCAGACTCCTCGCTGAGCAAGGAGCCCAATGAGGGACTCTGTCTTAGGACCCTGGGATCATGACCTGAGCCAAAGGAAGCCGCTTAGCCAACTGAGCCACCCAGTCGTCCCTCTGAAGATCATTCTTATATGCTCTCTGCATGTGATGCCAGTTTAATAGGTGTGGACAATTGATTTCCTTTAACTTGAGAGGTTTAAGAAACAGCTAAAGTTTCACAGGCAATAAGAAATAGACACGCAAAACCAAGATCTGCCAGATTCAAGCCCACATTATAAATCTTTGTCTCAAAAGAGATGATTGACCTTGCTAAATATCCGAGAAATTATTTCTGGGAGGAAAGAGCACACATATAATCCAATCCCAGGAAACTTTGCACGTTAGTAAAAGATCATCTTTCTCACGGCCACCATATTGGTGGGGCCCTCTGCCCTTGTCAAGGCCAAGGTACAATGCCAGTGTACAACAGAGCTGTGCCTTGCTTCTCATCAAGGCACAAATTTACAAAGCAGGGCCCAGATAAAGAGAATGAGGTCAGAACTTCTGGAAATGTTTTACAGAACACTCTTGACAGCTCTCTAAGGTTGCCACAGAATATTATAAATCCACAAGTTTTCTCCTGCTCACCAACTATTAACATTTGGTTTTTAGCAACTGATCGACTCATCTATTACTCTAAGAAAATATATCTCTAGGGATGCCTGGGTGGCTCAGTGGGTTAAGACACTGCCTTCGGCTCAGGTCATGATCCCGAGGTCCAGGGATCAAGTCCCGCATCAGGCTCCTTGCTCAGCGGGGAGCCTGACTCTCTCTCCACCTCTGCTTGCCTCTCTGCCTGCATGTGTGCTTTCTCTCTCTCTTTCTGACAAATAAATAAAATCTTAAAAAAAAAAAAAAAAAGAAAATATATCTCTAAATATACTGACATGGAGAAATTCTTCATCTAAAAGAATGATATATTTGATATTACTTTTGAGAGATGATTTCCTTCCCATATATAGTTGGTTTTGCACCATCATTTTGTAGTATACTGAGGATAACTGAAATAATTTGAATTTACACAATAGCATTGAACTGGAACAACTAAAGTTTGGGAAACCTGACAGGCCAAAATAATTATGTACTTAGTAATGTGGTCTATTACTGTGAATGTTTGATTTGTTGGAAAATAAAAATATTTTTGTGTAAAAATTGTGTAAAAACTCACCTCTTAGGGCATTGGGTGGCTCAGTTGGTTAAGTGACTGCTTTCGGTTCAGGTCATGATCCTGGAGTCCTGGGATCAAGTCCCGCATCAGGCTCGCTGCTTGGCAGGGAGTCTGCTTCTCCTTCTGACCCTCCCCCTTCTCATGGTCTCTCTTTCTCTCTTTCATTCTCAATCTCTCTCTCTCTCTCAAGTAAATGAATAAAATCTGAAAACAAAACAAAACAAAACAAAACAAAAAACCTCACTTCTTTTATTAGTGGTGACAATCTGCATGTGTGTTTATGTTTCCATAGGTAATTGTCCCTATGGAAACATCAACAGGAAACTTCCAAAACGTTCTCTGTTTCGAATTTACCCTCCCAAGAAGGTAGAGACAGAACCCCTCAGAAGGACAGGGTGTGCGTGTTTTCTTTTTTATCTAACTGGCTTCCTTGATTTCATCTTAACAGGGCAGGCCACGGTGATAGAGCCTGGTTCCCATGCCCTGCGGGTCACATCACTGAATGGTACTGGGAAGGGGCAGGTCTGTTTCATCGAGAGTGACATAACCACATCCTCAAAGTTTGAAATTAGTGCAGTTGAAAATATAATGAGAAAAGAATAACATCCAGATGACATTTTGCAAGTCCTCCCAATCTGGTGTAATCTTGTGGTTGTTTCCTTTCTGTTTCCTCTTGAGCATGCTAAGGTTTAGGAGCTTAAATTGACTCTGCCCACAGTTTTCTAGGCTGAGAACACACCACATAACTTCTGTAGGGTGTGGAGAGTTTCTGATTATTTTTTACGTTGCCCAGTCAATCTCTTGACCATTTCCTTGTTTCTATGATCGTATTGAAATTAATCAGCCAGAGATTACAATTTTGTCTTGAATCTGACACCCATTCATTGCAATTTTCTATATTTATTTAGAAACTGTAATTTCAGGGCACCTCGGTGGCTCAGTTGGTTAAGCATTTGACTCTTGATTTTGATTTTGGCTCAGGTCATGATCTCAGGGTCTTCACTCAGCACAGAGTCTGTTTGTCCATCTCCCTCCTTCCTCGTGCTTGCATACTCTCTTTCTCAAATAAATAAATAAAATCTTTTAAAAAATCTGTAATGTCTACTATTCAAACACATATGCTTTATCATCATCATTATCATCATCTTTTAAATATCACTACAACTGCAACACATATTAGAACATTATACCATTTAGCAATGGCTGATAGCAGTTCTTAGATCTTAAAATCCCCAGTATGATGTGGTGAGCATTGTTCTTACCAAGAGTGTAATTTACACAGTACCTTTCAGGATGAATAGCTTCATTTTTAAACTGCTTGTGGAAAAACAACAGCTATTTTTTTTTTCCCCTCCCTCACTGAGTGTCCATGCACAATTAGAGTTAAAAACACTCCTTAGGGCGACTGGGTGGCTCAGTTGGTTAAGTATCAGTCTTGGTCTCAGCTCAGGTCTTGATCTCAGGATCCTGAGTTCAAACCCCAATTGAACCTCATGCCAGGGCATGGAGCCTACTTAAAAACGATGACAGCAAACAAACAAAAAAACCCTCCTTTAATACTTTCCCCTCTTTTATTTGAGTCAATTTATATCATTTATATCAACAGTTTGAAACTTCTTCATTGCTACAACAATTATAACTCATGTTTTTCACATATAGAATAAAATCAATATTTTGGTCTGATTATATTTTGGGCTTCCACAATAGAATTTTTATTCATATGAATTGGGGCTTACAGGAAGAAAAATATAGATCTGTTAATGCATCATATAAGGCTATAATGAACTGTGGATAATAAAAATGATTATTCTATGTAATATACAATAATAACATTTATAATAGCTTATGTTATTGTTTTGTAGCTGGAACTATCTGTCGGTGCCTACCTAGTAGGTTTACTTCTTAAACCCAGTGTCTGTAGGTGTAGGTAACTAACTGTTCGTAAATAACTAGTTGTTTACCTCTCAATGTACACTCTATTCTTCAGTTCCCTCATTTCTGTATTTGAACTCTTATAATCTAAAAAAAGGAAGCTGAATTTTTCTTTTCATTCTTTAACTCCTCAAACACTGGAATGTAGTTATTTTAAGATAATTTGTTTAATTGTAAATCTAAATTCTCTGGCCTCATAAATTTAATATTCTGTTGCTAACAACAGAACATTCAATACTTTGATGTCTGAAGATAGAGATTTACTAGGAAAAAAATTTGCAGTTACCAGATCAGTTTGCAATTAAATGCAAATCTCAAAAGAAAGCAATGATGTTAATTTCAGTTACACATGAAACCTACAATTTTGATAGTTTCAGAGTTTGTGCATTTGGGGAAGATTTATGTAGTTTGGATTTTTTAAAAGCCTTTAGAAAAAACAGTTTAGTTATACAACCTCTAGATTCCAGAGATGAAATGTAAGTTATTGTTAGTAATAAAACATTTTTTGCTGCTATCAAACATCAAATATTGTTTTCTTTAGCTCTGCTTTAAACACCCCTTTAACTCTGGTGACTACTGTAGTAGTCACGGAATCTTAGGGGTAGAAAGATCATCTGGTGAAACCATATTTTTACAGATGTTCAAGGTGAACTTTAAGATATGATTTTCTTGGGTGCCTGGGTGGCTCAGTGGGTTAAACCCTCTGCCTTCGGCTCAGGTCATGATCTCGGGGTCCTGGGATCAAGCCCCACATCGAGCTCTCTGCTCAGCAGGGAGCCTGCTTCCCCCTCTCTCTCTGCCTGCCTCTCTACCTGTGATCTCTGTCAAATAAATAAATAAAATCTTTAAAAAAAAAGATATGATTTTCTTTATACATAAGATCTCAAATGTTCTTACGTCAACATAAAGGAGAACTATTCAAAATGTGGTTTGGTTTGGAGATCGCTGTCCAATTGTAGAATGTGTATTCTGTCTGAAATGCAGAAATAGTGTTTTTAAAAACCCACAGCAATTTTACATTGCTATGACATTCAAGTACATGATCAATGGGCTTGTATTTTGTATCATTTTTACATTTAATTTTTCTAACAATTCGTTTTGTTGCATTTTACAAAAACTATCCATAATGAATTAGAATTTTTTTGAAGTGGTTCTTTACCAGATATAGTTGAAGAAGCATTTACTCCAGAGGCTTCATATGCTTCTAATTGTCACAACTTTTCTGTTATTTTTTCTTCTGTATACACTCTAATAAGCTCCAGAACAACTCTATGCCATGTGTAAGTACCATTGTTTGAAATGAAATTTTACATAAGTACAGACCAAAAAGCACTTCAGCTGTTTTCTTAACTTTGGGGTATATTTCAACCTTTTTGAATTCTAGAGAAGGAAATCACACAGTACTCTCAGAGCTATTACACCGGGGTTCCAGAGAACCATTGATGATGTAGCTGCCTCTTCTGGTCCACACTTTGGGTGTACGTGGCACTCACCAAATACTTAAGAGCTAAAATAAAACAACTCAAAATGTCTGACTTTCCAAAAAGCCAGCCATTCTCTTTGGAAATTAAAAGACTTCACAGAAAGTCCGTCCTTGGATTTGGACTAAGCAACGTGCTAAAATTACACATCATGGGGTCCTGAGGAGCAGGCACACCAGGGACCATTTGTCTCAGCAGAGAGAAAACAGCTGTGCTCCATGATTTGTTCAGTTTCTCCAAAAACACACCTCATTTTTCCTGCCCAGTCAATTTGGATAAACTGCTTCCCAGAAGAGGTTGATATTTTTCTTAGCAGAAAAATAAGAATGCAGGGCTTTAGCAAGCACTGGGTGTCTTGAATTTTAGATACCGAGGACTTAACTTGTGGAAATGTATTAGGTGATACTTTTGAATACATACCACACCTAACAAATCTTTAATTTCCCTGTTTTTACATTGGACTTTGGGTGTGTTTGCCTAGATTTGCTCTTGTCTTTTCAAGGAAATGCAAGTTACTGGCAACATTATTTTAACAGTTTCAGTGATTCAATTTTCTACACAATCATCCTTATAGTTCATACTTCCCGTATCTTGACATATTCTCACAAATACATTGTTGCTGGTGTGATGGACATTGTAGTATCTGTCATTATGGGGGCAGTTATAATTTCTAGGGATGCTGGAATGCTGCCCTGGATTTAGAAATAAATCTTATATATATATTTTTTCCTTCTATCATTTTGAGTGCTGGAGTTGGACCACTTTCTTCAGCCTCTGTGCTATGGCTGGATGAAGGGGAAGGGTTGTAGGTATTACTGGCAGTACACAATTATTCAATCTGTTGCTTGAACCAAACTAAATCCTTGAACAAACATAGGACACTGAGTTCAAGGTTTTTTGTTTTGTTTTGTTTTTAACATTTCAAATACACCTGAAATAGGCACTATGGACACACTCAAATTACATTCCAATATATCTATAACAAAGTGTGATTTTAAACTCAGAGTAGTCATTAATTCTATGATAATTAACATTACTAATTCCTAGCATCAGTAAAATATGATAATAAATTGAAATTCAAATGCACATTTCATACATATGTGCAATTAATTTTTATTTGGTCACTGGTACACTTCTCAGTGTAAAGTATTTTATGAAGAATGCAATTATTAAATTATCATTGTCTCAAATTTCAAAGGCAAAGAGTGACACTAAGCTATCCTTCATAATGCTTACACAATTCACTGATTTATTTAATCATTTGTTCAACAGTATCTACTGAAAATCTAACAATTGGCAGGCAGTGTCTAAGCAGTAAAGAAACGGCAGTAACTAAATTGAACAAAAATGCCAACTTTCATGCTGCTTATATGGAGTGATTAAAATGACTAATTCTTCCACTAAGAAAGTTTTTATAATACACATGGCTTAAGTTTTAATACTTCTTTTTTTTTTTTTTTTGGTCTATAGTTAATCACTAAGTTTCATCTCCTGAAGTGCAGTTCTATGCTCTTTGTGACTATGAATTTTAATCATTATTCTCTGCAATATGTTGAAAATCTAACAAAACAAATTCAGAATGTAAGCAGAAATACAATGTTTGACTCCTAATGTGAAGTTGAATTCCATTCAGTTGTCATTGCCACTCAAATTGCTTATATATAAAAGTACTTCATATTCCTGGTGAACTCTGAATTTTTTCCCCAGAGATGAATAATTTCTGGATATATAGCTTTATAAAATTTGCTGTTGTTAATGTGTTGTTATTTTACATATGGAGTTAAGAAGGCCACAAACCTGCCAATAGCTCCCCAAATAGTGTCATCGTTTTACAAAAAGAAAGGGAAAATAAACTCATGTTCATGTATAGAATGCAAAAGCGATGCAGAAAATAATATTTTTTCAAGTATACTTCCTTCCTTCTTTTTCAAAGTCAGTCATTGTTAGCAAGTTCTTTTGACCCATTCCTCCCTAGGAAAAACTGATTAGCTAATAAGTAAATAAATGTGTATGCTAGCACACAAATTCTCAGGTTTCTATCAATCATTCTTCAAGTTTATTTTCACAAAACCATATTATACAGATCATTTCATGCTTTGTTTTGTGCAATTAATGCTATATTTTATCTTTACATCATTATGTAGAAGCACTTAATTCCTTCCCTTTATTATTTTCCATCATGTGAATGTGTCATTTATGTCTCCTATATCCTATTGAGGACACTTATGTAGTTTCTACCTGCAAATATTTCTTCATGAAGCAATTAGCTAATGAAACCATTTGCAGGAATTCCAAGTGAAATCCCCAACTTGTTTTTCATTTCAAATGTGCCCAGGCTTTGCCAATATGTGCTTACCTTTGCCTCTAAAGAATATGTCTACCTTATTCTGGAAGCTGTTTTGGCATTTCTGCACAGGAAGGATGCATCCAAGGACTGTAGGAACTCCTTGACTTTGCCTGTGATGTTCGGGTTGGCTTCACAAGCTAAAAACATGCTAATCTGGTGGAACTAATCCTTCCTGGGGTTTGGCCAGCACTAATCCATGAAGAATCAACTCTGTGTTCTGTGACAATGAATGATGCTACTATGAGGGCAAGAACCTTGAAAAATATGTAGATCAATAATATAAATCAGATTCTAATCATGTTCCTCATCTTATCTAAGACTTACTTTTGTTTCATTTACATTTGTTTCTCTAGGAGCTAACAAGTGAAATTCAAAATAAAAACCGAAAAGTTAAAAAAAAAAGAAAAGAAAAGAAAAGCAGTACTACAAACATGGCAGAAAAGACAGGGAGAAGGCATTAAATGAATGATTTACTATTATCAATGGAAGTTTAGAGTCATATAAAGAAACACTAGGGACAGGGTCATTTCACTATGATTTATCACCACTCATTACGGTTAAACATGAATGCTCACAATATGAACATATAGGAAAGCAATAAAAACACACTGAAGACTAGAGCTTTTCTCTGAGGACAACTTGGCAGCTGCAGAGAACTTTGGTTTTGAAGAAAAGGAATGGCATGCTGTCAATACACAGAACTCCCAGGTCACTGTAAATTCTGAGATAGATGATATCACTGGAGTTGAAACAAATTTGTGATAAGAGATTTGGTGGAAGTGGTTGCTTTTGGTTTTTCTGTGTTGATGACAGCTGCTTCTGGGAGCCAAGTCTAGCGCCTATCTCAATGACCTCAGTAACTATTCCTGATGAACTTGCAGGGCTGGTGGTTCCCACTGGCAACTGTCTCATGATCACCAGCTGGCAGACATCACTCTGTAACTACCAGGATGTCGGTACCCAGACTTCCAGATTAAGCACTTACTTTCTGGCACTTGCTGCCAAAGACTGAATTACCTCTGTCCCCTCAAAGGCTCGTTCAAAATGAAGAGTTCAGCAACAGGCAATGACATGAAGCTCTGTTTTAACAATGCAGTAACAATTGTCATTAGTTATCCAGCTTTTAAGATATTTTGCTTTTATTTCTAAAGTTGTCCTCAATCTTATTCCAATGTCACAGAAATTCAGTTCATTCTTATTTTTTATTTATTTGTTAATGTGGAAAAATGAAAAGTTCAAACGTGAAAGCTTTATTAGGGAAAATAAAAGGCTGAAATACACAGCTGTCTTCATGCTATTTTATGGACCTATTATCTACTGTTAATTGAATCCATGCACAGCAGTGATAATAAAATATAGGAAAGACAGAGAGCTCAGTGAGGGAACCCTTAAGAAAAACCTTATTAACCTTACAAAATGAAAAAAAAAATGTGGAAAGTACAGTATTCTTGTATGATACCAGAGGTCTATTTGTGAATTAACATGATAATAGAAATAAGTAACTTCTAGGAAAGAATAAGCCAATTTTTCAAATGTGAGATTTATAATGGAATGACTGTTCATACTCCCAGAATGTCTTTTTTTTCTTTTCTATTCAGAATAAAAGGTAGGTTTCAAGTTTCTGATAATAATATAACTGAATACCAATACTTTTATTTGCTTATTTAGTTAGAAACTCATAGGTATTCTGTAAGTTTTATCTCCTGAGAAGTATTTTTTAGGTGATCTTTCAAGTTACCTTACAGTGGCTTAACCAATAAAATGTTACTGGTTAATATTATGGAATTTTCACTGTGTTTTTTACTAAGACTGATTTTGGAGACATGATTGCAACCAGTTGGCAAGTACATGAAAAATAAATTTTACCAATGTGCATATTCTTTGGTTTACCTGATGTCATTCTGTGTATATCATTTCATGTGTGCATGCATGTATGTGTATGTGTGTGTGTTGTAAGTAGGGAAGTTGGAAGGTGTATCTTACTTGGAAGATACTACATAACCGTGAGAGGCATTGTTCCTTTGCATCAACAGGGGAGTTCAAGAAGAAATAAAGCAAAATTAATCCTTGTTCTCAAGGAATTCATAGTGGAACACAGATGAATAGCAAAGATATTAGTTAAATGGTTGCAGTAAATATTCATATATCTATAACAGGGAACTTATAATATGCCCCGGAGATATATAGGATGTGCCCCTAAACTATTCTAGCAAGAATCGAAGTACACTTTGACTTTCTGGGGCCCTGGGTGGTTCAATCAGTTAAGTGTCTACCTTCAGCTAATGTCTTTGGGGTCCCGGGATATAGAGCCCTGCAGCTGGCTCCTTGCTTAGTGGGGAGTCTGCTTCTCTCCCTCCCCCTTTGCCCCTCCCTACCAAGCTCATGCTCTCTTTCTCTCTTTCTCAAAATAAATACAATCTTAAAAAAAAAAAAAAAGGACTTCCTGAAGAAAGGGACTTTAAGTCACTATGTATTCTATTTAAACTCAATCCACAAATCCCTGCCTCTCCTATACCATTCCCTGTGGTCTCTGTGTTCCCAAAAACAGTCACAAATTGCTGGGTCTAAGTACCACAAATTTGATGATTTAAGACAATAGAAATTTATGATGTCACAGATCTGCAGGGTAAAAGTTCAAAATCGAGGTATTGGCAGGGCCTGTGCCCTTGGAGCTTCCAGGAAAGGTTGCTTCCTTGCTCCTCAGAGCTTCCGGAAGCCTCCGGCATTCCCTGGTTTGTGGCAGTGGGGTTACGGTTCATGTGGCTTCCTGTCTTCCCTCTTATCTGTATCTCTATCTTCACATGATGGTTTCCCTGTGTGTCTATATCTGTGTCCACATTTCCCCATTTTCATAAGAATATCGGTCATGTTGTTTTAGAGTACACCCTAATGTTTTCATTTTATATTTTTTAAATCTGCAAAGATTTTGTCTCCAAACAAGGTCACAAACACAAGGACTGAGGATTAGGATTTCAAGATATCTTTGTTCAGGGGAGGGGGAAACAGTTCAAGCTGTAACAGTGACTAACATTCCTTTGCCTAAAAAACATAAGACTAACACTGCACTGCTCTTCTGACCCACAGAAAGTATATTATGATTTATTGGGTAGACGTGGCACCATGTGCATATCTTCTTATACCGAGCTTTTTCATACACATTGCGTTTACCCCAGTACAAAGCTTACTTGATAAACATGGAAACTGTGGATTAATAAAAGAAAAACATTTCATTTTCTAAAATAATTTTTCAATTGATTTCCAAGTTATTATGGAAACAAAAACAGAAAAATTCCCTGTAGGTTGTGCCACTGTCTTATGTTAACTGCTAATTTGTCAGAAAAATACCAAAAGAATAGCAAAACTCCCAAGGTGATAATATGAAATAGCTCATATATTATCCTGACAACATCCCCACAGGTTGCCAAGGAATATGAAATTCAACAAGGGAAGATGCACTGCTACAGAACTTTCCTGTAAGAATGAAAATGATCACTTTCTAAAACTATACTCAAGACCACTCCAGCTGCATGGGAATTAATGCAGGAAGACATTATCTCTCAGGCACAAAGCGCAATCCTAAGTTTAAAAAAACTGTATTCCAATTGAAGCATTTGAACAATTTTCAAGGATAATGAAAATTCAAAAGGCCCTGAGATCTCTGTTTAATAAGAATCGAAAAAAAATTATGATAGGCCTAGAAAAAAAATATTCTAGGCTTTGCATTTTTTCTATCACTTTGAATTTATAGAATGAAATATAATCCATATTATGTATACATTATCAAACCTTACTTTTATTATTTGATTCCAGTAGTGTTAATGCTAAAGAGAAGAGACCAAGGATGCCAGTAAACGTAATGTAAGCAAGTCACTAGTCATCAGAACCTGATCTTAAGTCTACAGGATCCAGACCTCCCACCCCCAAGTTAGCATTTCATCAGACTGCCAGTGATCAATTCATACTAACCATTATACAAGAGGCAGACACAGGGATCACAATATCAATATTTTAGCTTTTATATTACATTATAATCATAATGAAATTTTGTCAAACTCACCAATAACAAAAATGCAAGTTAATAAAAGAAAAAGGCTCTGTCTGAGCCTTTTACAAAAGCTATAAATGTGCAGAAATACAGCTTCAGATATGTCAAAAGTGATTCAAAAGTACCATAATTTTTGCAGATAAATTAATACACAGTTGACCCTCGAACAACATGAGTTTGAACTGTGCAGGTCCATTTTATATGTGGATATTTTTAATAAATATAGAACACTATTGTAAATGTGTTTTCTTTTCCCTGTAATTTTAATAGGACTTTATTTTCTCTAACTTACTTTAGTGTAAAATACAGTATATGAAATATGTATAACATAAAATACTTGCGAACTGTTTATGTTATTGGTAAGGCTTCCAGTCAACAGTAGGCAATTAGTAGTTAAATTTGGGGGGGGACACCAAAGTTATACATGGATTTTCCATATTATGGGGATGGGGGAAGGGTGCTGCTGTGATAACCCCTATATTTTTCAAGGGTCAACTATAATATCTGGAAATTATTTACAACGATTCAGTGCTGGGGATGGAGGTGAACAGGTGGTGTGTGGGTAAAACATGATTAGGTTGATTATTGTTGAAGTTTTGAAATAAGAAAATGGGAGCTCATTTTACTTTATTTTTGTAACATTTTAGGAAATGCTTTTAGGAAAAAAAACATTAGAGCTATGTCAAAAGGCATGGCATATAACTAGATATAACATAGCTTTCTTAGTTAAAATGTTTATGATACTAAGCACACATACATAATAAAAACAGCTGAAAAGATAAAACAAATGTTAATAGTAATTATCTCTGGATGATGGCATACATAGATGGGATTAGTTTCATTATACTTTATAGTAATTTCTGACTTATTTTGCCAATACTAAGTATGGAAGAAGGACCACAAAACTTTTTTGCATTAAAATATACTCTTTTATTAACTATATCTTTCCAATAACCTGCCATCCAAAGCACTGTCCTCCTTGGGGCAAAAAGAAAAAACAAAAAAAAACAAACAACAACAACAAAAAAAAACAAATCTTTTGGAGCAGCTTACAAAATATCTCACACAGTCGCCAGCCTACCAAACGTCCTTCTCATGGATGGAAATATCTTCCTTGGAAAGTGACAATAAAAGCTTTAAAAAAAAAAACAAAAAAACTTTTTTTTTTTTTTTTTAACTACACACTTCTACTCCCTTTCTTTAACACATTCTCACTTCAAAATGTTAGCGAATTAACTTGGCCAGAGTTTACTGTCCTCATTTCATAGTTTTGGTTGGGGAAACATCCAGTCCCCGAAGGATTTCTGCATAGTTTAAGAGAAACTAATTCATGTAGATTTAATAACCTTGGGGGTTATTTTGCTTCTGTATTTGGGGACCCCAATATATAGACGCCTAATTTTGCTGTTTTTTTCTGAGTGACTAAGAAATCAGACTTGAAGTTTATTATCTATGATATCTTACCTTGCACACTATCCTACACTGATTTGCATATGTTGTTGCTACAAAACATTTTAAACTTATGTTCCTTGTCGATTTTCTATTCAGTCCCAGGTTGAAATTAATTTCCCAAAACTTGCACATAACTCTATTACCTAAGTCCTAAAGACTATTTTTTTTCTTCTTCTCTCCCCAGCCCACCACCCCACACTTAACTCCCATTATGATCAATCCATTTTTAAAATTTCAGTTAATTTGAGTTGCTGGAAATGACTACACAGATGTTTCAGATTAGTAAGAAATTACTGATTAGGTGTCTTAAGCTGACTAGTGGGCTTCTTGATAAAACTACTCTGTGTGATTGATACACTGGGAGGCCTCCACAATCTCAAATATGAATAATATATAATTCATCCAAGTTCATCCTATTTCCCTAATGGAAGAGTGACTTTTAATTAGTATATTTCTACCCTTTCGGTTATCTACTGCCCATGTTTTTTGATACAATATGGTCCACCCGAATTTGTTTAACATGAGTTCATAAATCATGATCCCAAGTAGACCATTCCTTTTGTGAATATATGTGTGTGTGTGTGTGTGTGTGTGTGTGTTTGCTTTAAGGAGAATGCGGAAAGTGAGTGGGTGAGCTTGGAGACACAGGTTAAGAGTGCCGTTGGGGTCAAGTCAGACATATAAAAAGGAAGGAAACATGCTCTTTTTTTTTTT